>NW_012104254.1:4891310-4976310 GCF_000951045.1 Mandrillus leucophaeus
TGGGAGGGGGATGAAGTTTTGCTCTTGTCGCCCAGGCTGGAGTAAAATGGTGCAATTTCGGCTCACTGCAGCCTCTGCCTTGCAGGTTCAAGCGATTCTCCTTCCTCAGCCTCCCAAGTAGCTGGGATTACAGGCGTGCACTACCATGCCCAGCTAATTTTTGAATTTTTAGTAGAGACAGGGTTTCACCATGTTGGTCAGTCTGGTCTTGAACTCCTGACCTCAAGTGATCCACCCACCCCGGCCTCCCAAAGTGTTGGGATTACAGGCATGAGCCACCACTCCTGGCCTAAGGATTGTATTTCTATAAATTCTGAATTGACTTGTGCCAGAGTCCTATTTCTCATATAGCCTTTGAGGATGAATTGAAGAAGATGTAAAAGATTCAGTCCAGTATGATAGTGACTAAATTGTAACTAGTTTATATTTACTGATGTCTAATGGGGCACTTCTTTTTTTTTTTTTTCCTCTGGGGATAGGCTAAATGTTGTGTTGGCTTGTGGGTTCTTTCCCTCTCTTCTTTTTCAGTTTACTCAAAATTTCCTTAAGACATAATTGTTGACTCCTTCTAATGTTAGTTAATTTTTATCTTGCGTAACAATTATTATGACATGATTATAAAAGAAGATATTAAGTGAATTCTTAACTAAATGGGGGTTATAGGAGAAAGGAGGGGAACTTTAAAATATGTTTCCCATAAAGAAGGCCCTTTTTAAATTCCCCTAAAGAAGTTAGTACAGTCTTTCAGCAGGGTAATTTGGGGCCATAAAGTGGAGTAGTAGTTGGGTAAATCAACAGTATAAGAAATATAATCTGCCGCATTTTTGTGCCCCCATACTTTAAAGATAATAGTTATGATTTTCACTTAGATAAATTTTGTGGACATCTGTGTTATTACAGAACACAATTTTGTAGATATTTAAAATCATATAAATGGCAATACTTAGCAAAATGACGAAAGGAAGCACTATTGCACGGTGCTATGGTAGTAATAGAAATGACTTTCCTCTAGGAAATCAGAGACCCATTCAAGTAAACATTTACCTAGATCTATGATACACCGAAGGAATTTGAATTGGCTGCCAATCTTTGTTGTTGTTGCTGTTGAGAGTTCATGTTCAGATCATGTTTCCCAAGTTTGTGAACCAGTACTGCGACTCCCACAGTTGGGTTTCTAAGGAGAGCTTCCTTGTCTTCTTGTATCTGCTTGCTCAAATCTGATATCTGTTCTGTCTAAGAAACTCAGTCTGTCTAAGAAACTGCTTCTCAGAGGCCCTGTTATATTTTCTTCCTGTGCAGGAGGTAAATTTTGGTCCCACTTGTAAATAATTTGGCTTATTTTTAGTATGTGAATTGGAATGTTCTGAATTAGGTCAAAAATTAAATGTTCAACAGCTACAAATTTATCAGATACTATCTTCTGATAAGTAATAGGAGGTGACATTTGAGGTCTTTTTTTTGAAATGGAGTCTCACTCTGTTGCGCAGGCTGGAGTACAGTGACACGATCTCTGCTCACTGTGACCTCTGCCTTCTGGGTTCAAGCAATTCTCCTGCCTCAGCCTCCCAAGTAGCTGGAGGCTACAGGCGCATGCCACCACGCCCAGCTAATTTTTTTATATTTTTTGGTGGAGATGGGGTTTCACCATGTTGCCCAGACTGGTGTCAAACTCCTGACCTCAACTGATGAGCCTGCCTCAGGCTCTCAGAGTGTTGGGATTACAGGCATGAGCCACTGCACCCAGCCTGACATTTGAGTTATGAATGGTAAATCATTTGCTAGACAATGAATAGAGGAACGGCATTCTCATTCGTTTTTGTTTTTTTTTTTTTTTTTTGATGGAGTCTTGCTCTGTCTCCCAGGCTGGAGTGCAGTGGCGCATCTCGGCCCACTGCAAGCTCGGCCTCCCGGGTTCACGCCATTCTCCTGCCTCAGCCTCCCGGGTAGCTGGGACTACAGGCGCCCACCACTGTGCCCAGCTAATTTTTTGTATTTTTAGTAGAGATGGTGTTTCACCGTGTTAGCCAGGATGGTCTCGATCTCCTGACCTCGTGATCCGCCCGCCTCAGCCTCCCAAAGTGCTGGGATTATAGGCATGAGCCACCGTGCCCAGCCAGCATTCTCATTCTTGTAAAGTGTGTTTCTTTTTGTCTCTGTTACTGAAATTATTTAATTTGACAAGCTAATCCAGTCCTTTGATAGGTGATACTCTTGCATATGATAAATGCTTGAACATTATTTAAACAAATTATTTTATGTTTAAGAAAGAAAACTTAAACTGGATAGAATTTGGTTAGATGGAAGGGAACAAGAATTTCTTTGGCATGGACTCTCCAGCAAAGGTGGGAATAGGATCAGCATTTGTTCTATACTTTCTTTGTGTCAGAAATTTTGTGTCACAATTTTTTTTCAGTACATATTATCGGTGTTTGGAAATGAAAAAACCTTTGAAAAAGATTGTTGGCTATGTGACCTTGGGCAAGTTAATAGCCGAACTCACAATTTCTGAAGACAGGACTGTTGTTGGCCTGAACATACCCTTTCTTTCACCTCTTATGTCAGTTGGATGTATTTTCCTTAGACATATTTGTTTTCTGAATATACCTTGTGCATTTCACCGTTATTTTTTCTGTATCCCATTTTAAATATGGGACAGTAGATACTCATTATTACAATGTTTTATTTGTGGTAGGAAGCGTAATATAAGAGTTGTGATACTTTCAGTTACAGTAGAATTCCAGTCCAAAATGGCTTAAAAAATAAAGGTAGTCTATATATATTGGCTTGCAGTTACTGAGAAGATAACATACATGGTTTCATGCAGTACATGATCAGTGCATTGTCTCAGAACTTCCCCTAAGGTCTTAATTTCTTTCTGTCTCTACCTTTTGGCCAACTTTACTCATCTTTTGGCTGATTCCTCTGATGGTTGTAACATGGCTTCCTGCATTTCACTGGCCATGTGGTTTTTAGTTCACATCTGTCAGAGGAGAAAGAGTGACCTTGTTCAAGTCTTGCAATAAATTTTGAAATTTCCTCCAGTGGGCCAGCTTAGGTCACATGCCCAATCCTTCAGTAGTCACTGTGCACAGATAAAATAATCTTACCTGAAGTTACCTAAATTCCTAAGCGGCAGTTGGGGAGCTAGAAGAGAGTATAGATAGGATATAGAAAGATGCTGATGCCTAAACAACAGATGCTCTACCTATCAGTGATAAACTTGAAATTGTTATTGATAATTCTGTGAATTTGGAGAGGAGAGAAAATACCTGTGAAATTTTACATTTAAAATATTTTAAGAACCTATTTACTTTGATTATTGACTGGAAAATACATTTATCCCATCTTGGTAATACCTCGTAATACTGGTTTAAAACATCACACTATTATGAGAGTTAGAGCAGTATAATTCTGATGAAATTTCTTTACCACAGTTGTAATAAAAATGTTTCCTCTTCATTAAATATGTGGTGAAGCTTATTGTTCGTGAAAATGAAACCGATATATTACTTTGTGGGATCACCAAACATAAAACAGAATGGTATCCAAACCCCTTCTTAGTTCTCTGTATTGTGTAGTTGCCAACTCTAACCTTGTCCATGTGGGAGAAAGTCAGGGCATAGGACAAGTTGAAACTTTATTAAATGCCATGTATATTAGTCTGTTCTCATGCTGCTATGAAGAAAATACCCAGGACAGGGTCATTTATAAAGAAAAGAGGTTTAATTGACTTACAGTTCTGCATGAGGCTGGAGAGGCCTCAGGAAACTTACAGTCATGGTGGAAGGCATCTCTTCACAGGGCAGCAGGAGACAGAATGAGTAAAGGGAAAAGCCTCTTATAAAACCATCATTATCTCGTGAGAACTCACTGTCATAAGAACAGAATGGGGGTAACCACCCCCATGATTCAATTATTTCCCACCAGGTCCCTCCTACCACACATGAGGATTGTGGGTACTACAATTCAAGATGAAATTTGGTTGGGGACACAGCCAAATTGTGTCACTACATTTTAAAGGTTTCATTTCTATTTATTTTTAAACAGTTTATTTGGTTAAATAAAGTAGTTTTGTACTCTAAATGAAAAAACTTTTTTTTTTTGGATCAGCTTTCTAAGCAGGCACCCATACATTTATTTATATGTTTATTTTTATTTGTTTTTGAGACAAAGTCTCACTCTTGTCCCCCAGGCTGGAGTGCAATGGCGCAATCTCAGCTCACTGCAACCTCTGCCTCCCAGGTTCAAGTGATTCTCCTGCCTTAGCCTCCCAAGTAGCTGGGATTTATAGGCGCCTGTCTCCACGCCTGGCTAATTTTTGTATATTTTAGTAGAGACCGGGTTTCACCATGTTGGCCAGGCTGGTCTTGAACTCCTGACCTCGCATGAGCCACTGAGCCCGGCCTATTTATTTTTAATTAATAAAATTGATTTACCTTATATATTGCTATTATCTGTCATCAAGTTCTATCAGTCTTTTCTGGAAGTACTTCTCTTCTTTTTTGCCTTATTCTATTTTCACTACCACTTAACTGACGTTACTAATAAATTGTTGCTGGGGCTCTGTTTTTCTGATCAGTGTGACCCTGTAATCACTTGTCTCAGACATATGTTTTCTTTGAAATGCAGAATCCCAGGCTTCTCCCTAGTAATCCAGAATCAAGGAGAGGGCTGGGGATCATCTGCACACTAGAAGATTTTTTAGAATAACTGTTATAGTCTTTTCTTCTTCCAGTTTCTTCCTTTAAGAGCAGTGGTTCTTTTCTTTGTTTGAGACAGTCTCACTCTGTTGCCCAGGCTGGAGTGCAGTGGCACTATCAAGGCCCAGTGGACCCTCGACCTCTGGGGCTCAATCGATTCTCCACCTCAGCCTCCTGAGTAGCTGGAACTACAGACACGCTCCACCATACCCAGTTAATTTTTGTATTTTTTGTAGAGATGGGGGTTTCGCCACATTGCCCAGGCTGGTCTCGAACTCCTGTACTCAAGCAATCCGCCCGCCTCTGCCTCCCAAAGTGCTGGGATTACAGGAGCAGTGATTCTTCACCATAATTATATCACTTAGTGACTCTGCCCCAGTACTTGGTTTCCTATATCATAGAGGGGTTAAAAATCTATTTTTCACAAAACAAAATAATTATGTATATTTTGTTAAATTTCTAACTTAAGTTTTATCAGCATTATAGTATTACTTAGAAGTATATATTGTTGCCATGGTTTAAACATATATACACAAATAAAAATCTACCAGTAGCTGAACATTAGTGAATATGTCCTATACTAACTGTAAAACAAAAAGATAACACATAAGCATACAGTTATTAAATAGGAAGCAATAATACCTTCATAGCCTAGTATGGGACAAGGACTTAAGGTCCACGAGTATTGCCGTTATTCCAGAGGACCACATCTTTGGCATATCACCTTTAATTGTGATATGGCCATTGAGAAATTAGATGTATCACTGCTTGAGGGTCATTGCATTTGATTATGTTACTGCCTGTTGTAAAACATTCATGCCTTCCTGGGAATTCCATTTTCTGCCTGGTACTCAATGCTCTTCATTGTTAAGCGTTAGTATGTTTTCCAGTGCTTTCTTTTCTGTTCTAAATTTTCCTCAGACATATCTACTCTGTGTCCTCAATGTACTTTATGTATTCCACCCTTGCCTTTGCTGTACCTCTAGCTAAGTTTTGTCCTTTAAGGTCCATATCCTCTGTGAGCTCCCTCTGTCCGCCTTTTGCTCACGTTTCCTGCCTTTGAGATTAGGAGCCTTCTTCATGTAGGGGTCATTTTTTGATGCCATGGTTTAGTTACATATTCTTGTCTTATTTCTCCAGCTAGACTGTAAACTCCTTGACAGTATGGGTCATGTCATTTAATTTCATCTCTCCCTAAATACCTAAAATGTGCTTTTTACATAGCAGTCAGTAAAAGAAGGAAGGGTATCAGTTTCATTGCTAAAATTTTTTTCTTTAGTGTAAAGTTATCTAGATGTGGTCTAGTACATTTTTTCAACTACTTTGGTTGATTAAGAGAATATGCAGAGTGCAAATGTATGTATGTGTCTGTCTATCTGTCTCTGTGTGTGTGTGTGTGTGTGTGTGTGTGTGTGTGTGTATTTTTTTTTTTTAAAGAGACAAAGTCTTAATCCGTCACCCAGGCTGGAGTGCAGTGGTGCCATCATAGCTCACTGCAGCCTTGAACACTTGGGCTAAAGCAGTCATCCCGTCTCAGTCTTCCAAGTAGCCAGGACCACAGGTGTGTGCTGCCATACCTGGGTAATTATAGGCGTGAACCACTGCTCCTGGTCAATGTATGTTTTTATTGTCTTTATCCAAATCTGTTAGTCAAGCAGTAAGGTTTTAGATAAATGAAAATAAAGTTCTTATATTTTACTGTTTTGCATTTATTTCTAGGCCACTGTGTATTTTTCTTTATGCTAGTCACATGCATATTTATATACAGCATGTGTATAAGTAGGCCTATGTAAGTTAGAGGCATATAATACATTTATGTTTACATTGTTAGTTTGCTTTTGTTACTATTACTTGTGTTGTCTCTTATATTATACTTTTATTCAGGATTAAAACTTAGCTAGCAAAATATTATATGGCATTGTATTAACTGTGTATGTGATATAGTTGCATGCATTCTTATAGGTAAAAATTTATATGAAGAAATGGAAATCTTATTTAAAAAATAAACTGCACTATTTAAAATAGAAACCCACCTTTTTAACATTGCAGCTGAGTTAAACAAATAATCTTTCCACCATTACCAAGAGGTGCTGTAGTTAAAAATACATTTATACATATTATTTTTAAAAACCTAGTTAACTTTAAAATATGTAAGTTTTCTTGTCGTTTAGGGTTCTGTGAAGCTGATCATCAAGAGGGTTGCAAATCATTGGTGGTTTCTATTTTCAGATTTCCACATCCCGGAGTAATTTGCTTTAATTTCACCCAATTTAACCTATACTTCACACCATCACCATTCAGCTTTAATAGCTATGTTCTATGCATAAGAAAAGCAGATAAATGTCCACAATTAGGCTGCAAATGATTACAACTAGTTAGGGCTTTATGAAGACAAAACTTAAAGGACCATGGCGCCAAACAAAGCCACAAAGACGGCTTGAAAATGCTGTCTCGAGAAGTCAAGTCTACTATGGCATTTGATTTATTACTTTTGTAGTTGATTTGACTTATTTTTAATATATTGGCAGGTGTGCCTACTCTGAGAAGTATTCATCTTTAAAGAATATTAGTTCTCTGTTCATTTATTTTGGTTTTTAATTTATTTGCTTTTTTGAATCTCAGCATAACCAGATTGATTCTTTTTTCAAAAATATTATTAAAAGGTAGCAGTTTTTTAAAAATTGAGAATAATTTTTTGAAATGTACTGGCATTTATATGCCTTATTAAAGCATTTCTGAAATCAAGACTTTTCTGAAATGTTTATATGTTGAATAACCCTATCAGACATTTACTGGAAGTATAGTTTTACAATTTTGTATAGAATTTCATTTCCAGATAGGTTTTAGTATGCAAAATATAAGCCTATGGAGGATTACTTCTATGAAATGTTACTTGTATGTGCACATGTATAAAAAATTCAGAAATTGTTTTAATCCTATTTGTATATTTTCTAAGATGTATGTTCTTGTCGATGGTTAATGTATACTGTTATTTCAAGGTATAAAGAATTTATTTATGGTTTAAGGTTTTAAAAAGTTAAATTATTCATTTTAATATAATGGCATTTTGTAAATTTATTTTCTCCTATGAAGTAAAACTTATTATTTTGGTTAATATATCGCTGTATTTAATGAAGTAAATAAATCTCAGTCTCAAGACTGGATCCCATCTCTTTTCAAAATTTTCTGAAGATTTTAATCAAGGGGTGACATATAAAAACATTGTTCTTTAAATACTTTGTAATAAATATGTACATAACATAAATATCAAATAAATATAACTCAAGGCTTTAGTCTGGTATTCCAACATTAGTCATTCTGTTAGAAGTTCTCTCACACATTTTATATAGATAAGAATAGCAATACTGATGGATAATAACTTTATGGGCACCCATAATTATTATTATAATTGTAATTCTCCCCATTTTAGAAATGTAGTGTTAATCATTTTATTTATTATATAAGTGGTAACATGTATTTAAACATTTAGATGTCTTATTTTCTTAAATAATAATTCTGTCCTTAGTTTATTATTGCTTAAAATCCAAAATAAATGTAGATGAAAAACCAAAGCAGTTGTGGGTTTTTTTGTACACATGTAACACACATGTGTGTGGTGTTGCGTGCAGGTGCTAACTTTAAAAAACAATACTGGGGAATTAATAGCTGTGTACTTTGTTTATAAAACCAGTGTATGTGGGAAAGTACACTAAAACTTATTATTTTTAAATATCCTTATTTTAAATAAAGTAGTCACTTATTTGTCCTGCAAAGTAGACCAGTATAGCCATGGCAAGACAATACAGCTACACAGCTTCACAGTTGTATTAAACTAGTTTCATATGCTATATCATAAAACTTTCAGTCCAATCAGCAACTAAATTTAAATACTGCAAATTGTAGCAGCAAAACAATAATTCTGCTGATTAGCCCCTTTCCATTTCTTGTAAGTGAACTGTTTATGCTGTTGAGTACCTTTTGAAAAAAGAAAAAGCCAAAACAGCCTTGATTAGTCAAGGAGTAATTGGATGACTTGATTTTAGCAAGAGAATGAATTGGTTGATGATAGCCTGTAACTAAGTGTAGTGGTTCTGTTCAGATGAATACATAACATACAGTCATCAGATCTTGACAGGTATAACATATTAGCAGTGCTAAAATCCCATGGTGGGGGGATTAGATGGAAATGGAGGGGAATAAGTTTGCCATGAAGTCTTTTGCTGGAAAATTTGAGGTGATTCTTAGAGGACTTTCCATAAATATTCATAGTTTTTTTGTTGTTCTGATTTTCCATTGGGGGGTAAATAGGTGGAGCGATTTCTCTATTATAATAGTCCCCCTGTTTTTTGCTCTAAAGACAAAATAGTTCTATAGACAAAAGAGCTAATGGGATCACTGAACTTTTTGCAGGAGGATCAATGATAATATCCTTTCACTTTTGTGGAAAATCATGGGGTAAAGATCATGGCTTCTTAGTAAGAGCCTTGATGCATTAAATGTATTCATATTTAACTAAAGTCTTGATGATGTCAGAACTTTTTGTATACTGCATTCTTATTTATGATTTCCTGATTACTTTCAAGACTGTATCTGAGTTTGTATTAATGAAATATGGCATAAAGCAGGAAAGAAATTTTTTAAATGTATTCATTTGTAACTAGTCTTAAAACAGCCCGGTTGTACTGCCTGTCCTTCACCAAGAATAGAATACAATAACCACCCCTTCTCTACCATAACGTGTTGTGTGGGTCCAAAAGTTTCATTTGCATAAAATATGGGATCACTTTATTTCTAGGTGAATTAAATGACAGGATGAACCTGCACAGCTGACCACAGGGGTATAAGGGGTGTCACAAGGTCCTGGCCCATCCAAATCCATTCTGATACTGGCTTTGATTTGGCACCACCTGGTGGTGATAGCTCTAGCTTAACTGTTGAGGACTAGATCTTGTAGACTGACTAGGACTTTATAAGATTGCAGTAGAAATTCTAGAAAGATCTCAGGTAGATCGTACCCATTTTGTTGGGCCAGTTGGGGTGGGTTACATCAGAAAAGTACTGGGGATGCAGTGGCCTCCCTTACACAGTCTGCTCCCAAAGGACGTGGTTGCTTGCTTATCCTTCATCTCCCTAGGTCTTATCCTTTCTTCCATGTTTCTATTCTCATTTTAGAACTGTGTGTTAATGCATTTAACGGTATATTTTGTGAGGTATATTATCTGGTTTCAGGGCATCTACCATCACAGTACTTTTCATTTGGACCTAAGATGTGATCTCTATTGTGTAATGTGGATTTAGTCAAACCATCATCTTCCTATTAGAACACTAGGTGTTCTTGGTGAGTCATCCCTCTTACATTCCTATATTCTCCCGTCTGTATCTTAGAAAAATTAGATAGAAGTCAAAATCCATTGATATTATGAATAAAGGTTATAAAATGATCTTAGGAGGTAGGTGCTGTTATTGTGTACATTTTACAGAGGAAACTAAGGCATGGAGAAATTCACCCAACAACTAATCAGTCAGTCTGAAATCCAGATTTGAATCCAGATGTTCTGATTCCAGAGTATGTGCCCTTAATCACTTCTGTTATACTTCCATCCTGCTGGAATGTCTTCTTTACTCTCTGCTTCCCTTTGCAAATATCTGTCTCTGAAAGGCCTCGTCTGCATGCCAGCCTTCCCTCCTTAATCCTGATTCATGCTGATCCATCCCTTCTCTCTCTCTTTTCTCCTTTTTTATTGCTACATTCATTGGTCTTAGTTATAGTATGTAGGTATGTGTTCCCACTTCTTAATTTGACTTATACATTCAAACAATTGTTTGTACTAACTAAAATATGTAATCCAATGCAAACACCCCAGAAGTCTTCAGAAGATAATTGTCTGTCCTTCACTAATAGTTAAGCAATTCAGGGATGAAGAGATAAGAAATTTCTTGTGTCTTCTATTGCAGTGTGTAGTTTGCCATGTTTTATGCTTTGCTTCTCTAGTAATTTTTGTGATTGATATGCTTAGCACTAGTTTCTTTGAAATGCTCACTAAATGTCTTATTGTGTGCTGTGAAATTGATCTTTTTCTGTTGTGCTGCATGTTTAGCTTCATCTAGAATCTGTAGTTTCCCTCTAACAATTTTTCATTCTAAGTGCCAATAACTGCTTGAGGCATTCATTCATTCATTGATTCTTCCTTCAGTCATGTCTTCACTTGTATTTTTGTTCACCCCTTTTTTGGGCCTGTTGTGCATCAGCTCTGATCAGGGCACTGGTGGGAAGTAGAAAGACATTTAAGATACACATAATCCCCAAGCTTAGGTAACTAGGCATAGAATCATATATTCTAATACTAGATGTTAGAATGGATAGTGGTCAGATGAATAGAATAGATAGTGGCAGTTCAAATAGAGGGTATGGTTAGAGAAGGCATATTGTTATGGAGATACCATTCAGTGACATTTCATTAAGGCCATGAAAGATATGTAAGTTTTTTTGAAAGGCAAAAGTGAGGAGGAAGAATATTCCAAGCAGAGGGATGAGTAACAGCATGGAAGATGAGAAATGAAAGCATTGAGAGTAATTTAGTTTGATTGAAAATGGGGTCTTGTGGGCACCAACATTACAAAAATTAAAGCTCTGATTTGCTGTTTAGTTTATTTCTTGAATAATGAATGGTTCACATGTCCCCTTTATCCATAACTTACAGTATTGCTAATACAGACAGAATTCTAGTTTTTGTTAATTTCTGTGTTTGCATTTTTTTCCTCCTTGTAATATGACTCCTTGGAAAGGTGTAAAAATGGGATTTTCTCAGAAGCCATATTTAAGGTAAAATATGTAACCACCAGTTCTGCTGTACTTTATTCCAAACAAGTCTCTACAACTCCTCTGTGACTCAGGTGTGGTAGAGATCTCTTAGACCTGAGTTCCTCTAGAATTGCCTTGTAAATGAAGGGAAACGAAACTATACATTTTAAGGACGGATGTAATTTGTAATAGAGAGAAAGGATATTTATTTATCTTTGAGGCCCAAAAAAGGCAGTGGGAAAAAATACAGTGATAGTTAAACATGAGGAACTTTCTGGCCTTCATGAGTCAGCACGAGTTTGGCCTGAGCTGAGGATTTCTGGAGAGTGGTGATGGTAAGGTTGGAAGGGTGAGGGCAAGGTCAGTTTATACGGGGCTATTTCTGCAGGCAGAAGGCTGAGTGATGTTTTGTAAGTTAAGAAAATAGAGAGCCGGCTATTGCAAAGGGTAAATACAACAGAAACAGTCAGCTCAATATTGGAAGTAGGGCAGAATCTCAATATTAATTCAAAATAGCATTGATTGGCTGAGCGCAGCGGCTCACGTGTAATCCCAGCACTTTGGGCAGCTGAGGCGGGAGGATTACTTCCACCCAACTGTTCAAGACCAGCTTGGGCAAGATAACAAGACCTCATTTCTACTGAAAACAAACAAAAAAAATTAGCCAGACTCAGTGGCAGGCCCTTGTAGTTCCACCTACTCAGGAGGCTGAGGCAGTAGGATAGCTTAAGGCCAGGAGATCAAGGCTGCAATGAGTCGTGATTGTGCCACTGCACTCCAGCCTGGTGACAGAGCAAGACCCCATCTCAAAACAAAAACTAAATAACATTGGTTAATTTTGCCTTTTACACATTTAAAGTATTTGTTATATAATAAGGAATAAGAAGTGAAAATCTTGTTTAAAGCTGAATGCTAGTTCTCATTAAGATACTTCTTTTTTGCCTACTTCTTTGAAAAGAGTTGCTATGTTGCAGCAACTAAAAATTTAAAACCCTTGAGCAATTGAATATAATTAAGTACAGGTGTTGACTCTGGGTTATAATTCATAACTTTTAAGTGACTTTAAGGATTCTTTAATGGTGCGGATGTCTAATTATCTACAATATAAGTATAATACCAGTAACTGTTAGGCAGAATTTTCTGGTGTTCTGTACATTTAGAAGAATTACACTGTATAATATTGTAATGTGTTGCTTCTTGTCGGTCACAACCAGAAGATTTTTTTGATTGCTACTATATTAAATATAAGCTCCAATTTTAACGTTTTTCATGTCTTTCTACCTGCTTTTTTTCTCTTTATCTCATCCTTACTATTCAATGTTGTTTTTCACTGCTTAAAAGTATATTATTTTTAATTTAAGAGAGCTCTAAAAATTAGAAGAAAATAACAATTTTTAAGATTTCTCAGAAATGAATTGACCCACTTTATTATTCTCTCCTATGCTAAATATCTGTTTGTCTCAAGATTTGGAATTATATTTACTTACAGCTTTGCTTGATTGCTCCCATATAAGTTTACTTTGTGTAAAAGTCCTATAGGAATCATTTATAATTTCTTTAATTTTAGACTAGTCCCTCAAAGTCAGCTACATATGCCTTTTTACTAAGCTTTTCAAAAACTTAATCAATTTTTGAGTATGTCAAAGGGAGGGTAGTTTTATTCCTCTTGGTCTAGATTCAGTTTTAGAGCTGTTTCCTGTAATGAGAGAGGAGGAAGGAAGAGGAGAGGGGAGACAAGCAGAGCAAAAGCAAATTCTTCTGGCTACTTGTAGTTTTGTTTTTTATTCCAGCATTAAACAATTAGACTATAGCACAGACTGGATTATTTTATGGCCTTTGTTATATCTATTTTAATAGACTTTTCTCTGGAAAACAAATATTAAAGACTTTAGAGATTACTTTTGATTGATTTCTTATTGTAAATCAGCACAACCCACCAACTCCAGTTTTACTATTCCATTATGCTTTTGAATCAAGTAATTAACACTTTACATACTAGACCAATTATTTCCATTTTTATATATTTACAAAATATTTTATTTCTCCAGAGATCTAAAAATACATTCACTGATTAATACAACTCTCTTCATTTGTTTCAAACTCTAAAGGCTAGAAATGTAAACCTACCTCTTTTTGAGTGGAATATTGTTAGTGGAATGTACTGTTAGTTATTTTGTGTATGCCAAAATTTGCCTTCTTCCCTGATATTGTTAAGAAAGGCAAATTGATTTTTGAAGTGAATATAATAAATTGAGATGCTCTTCTCCCACTTTTTAACTTTTTTATTTTTACTTTTTGAGACAAAATCTTACTCTGTCACCCAGGCTGGAGTGCAGTGGCGCAATCTCCCCTCACTGCAACCTCCACCTCCCCAGGTTCAAACAGTTCTCCTGCCTCAGCCTCCTGAGTAGCTGGGACTACAGGCACCACCACGCCCAGCAAATTTTGTATTTTTGGTAAAGACAGGGTTTCACTATGTTGGCCAGGCTGGTCTCGAACTCCTGACCTTAGGTGATCTGCCCGCTTAGGCCTCCCAAAGTGCTGGGATTACAGGCATGAGCCACTGTGCTGGGTCCCACTTTCTAACTTAAGGAAAGTGATTAAAACTACACACCTTACTTAATGCAAAGATACATATTACAAGCTTTAGGTTAAGCTATAAATTAGATTATGGTTTTGCTCAAATTGCTTTTGTTGCCAAGATGTTAAGGAGCTTTATCGAGATTAAGACTAGAGTTTTGCAGTGTTTCTGTAAACCAGGGCTTAAACTATATTTTCAAATCAGAGCATTTGGAGTGTGCAATAACTAGCTTTTATACCTCTTCTCCCCCCAACCCCTGTTCACATCCCCACTTCCACTCCAGTGCAATAAAGAATTTTTGTCATGTCATTTATGGAAAATAAATAGGAGTTTGTATTTTCCAGTGTTTATTAATAAAACTATAGATATTAAAGGAATTGCCAATGCATGTTTAGCTGTCTCCCTTCTCTTTAAATATTAATGAGTTAGAGAACTGTAAGGAAGTTGGGAACCAGAGTTCTGACATAAGGTAATACTTTGTTTTGAAGAATGGATTGGAAATTTGAAAAGGTAAAGGTTTTTTTAGCAGGATATTCTTGTCTTGATTTCTAACATTGTATTTAATAATTGATCTTCTATTGATTTAGGAATCTGGCCCCTAACCTCTGAATGATTAGACTATAAACTAGCGGGACTCTGGATTAGAATATAAACACTCAAAACATTTACTGTTAACACATAGGACAAACTGGAAAGCAGTGTAAAATAATGTAGCATGTAGTTTGTTTTGGTGCTGTGATTTAATATTACCATATATTTGTGTAATTTATTTCTCTTTATCTGTAGTTTGCATTTTAGAAAAGTGGTTATCTGGTTGACGTCATTTTCTTGAGTTAATTTGCACATTCATCCTGTTTTCGTGTGTCCCATCAGATTTCTAATGCCATTCTTCTGATCGTATGTGAAGAACAGTGATTCCCTTTTAGCTGGTTCTTTACTTCTGGTTAGTCTTTCTAAACTGCTGCTTTCTATATTACTCATTAATGTAAGACTCCGTATTGGCTCCCTATTGGCTAGTAGATGAGCTCCAGACTTATCCTGATATTTGGACCTCCCTATCCTCCATGCCCACCTTTTATCATTTTCTACTCTTCAGCACAATTTCTCACTGTGATCAGCTCTCCAGTAAGCTTTGTTCATTTCAAATTTTAGTTTTTAGCTGATGCTTTCTCCTGTTGCTTGTCATGCCTTTCTTCATCTTCTTAACCTATTCAATTTTTCCTATTTTTAAAGGCCTTACTGATTACCTGTTATTAATTATGCTTATATTTAAAGTCTGCTGGTGAATATTGCTCTCCCTTTTTAATAGGTTAGATTTGTTTCCTCACCAGATTATCCAGTTACTGAGATCAAGATCCTCTTATTTTTGTTTTTAATTCTCACAGACTTAGCACATTGTTGGATATATAAGGAGTCTTTCTCCAATTGGAAAACTTATATTTAACAAGGCATATTATAGTTTGCATATGTGTTGAGAGGGTGGCAGTTTATGCAGTGGTTTACATGCCAAGGAATTCTTTACCTCTGTATTGTATAGTGGTAGAGTATGGGAAAAGCATAAGTCAAATAGGTCTATTTTGATTACATACCCTCTTATTCCCAAGAAAACTCTAGACATGCTATTTGGAATCTCAAAGTAGCTTATCTGTTTTCTCTTGCTGTAACTGAATACCTGAGACTGAGTAATTTATAAAGTAAAGAAACACATTTCTTTTTTTTCTTTTTTTTTTTTTTTTGAGACGGAGTCTCGCTCTGCCGCCCAGGCTGGAGTGCAGTGGCCGGATCTCAGCTCACTGCAAGCTCCGCCTCCCGGGTTCACGCCATTCTCCTGCCTCAGCCTCCCGAGTAGCTGGGACTACAGGCGCCCGCCACCGCGCCCGGCTAGTTTTTTGTATTTTTTAGTAGAGACGAAACATATTTCTTACAATCATGTAGTCTGGAAAGTACAAGGTCAGCAGGCTGCAGCTGGTGAGGGCCTTCTTGCTAGTGGGGACTTTCTGTAGAGTCCCAAGGCAGCACAGCTCAGGCCACCATATGGTGGTGGAGCTCATAAGAAATGGGCAAACTTTTTATAACAAACCCACTCTGGTGATAAATAGCCTACTCCCTTGATAACCCAAAAACCCATGAATGGCTTAATCCATTCTAGGGGCAGAGCCCTCATGACCCAGTCACCTCCCAGAGATTCCACTTCTCAACACTGCTGCATTGAGTTTCCAACACATGAACTTTCGGGGAATGCGCTGAAACTATAGCCCAGGTTTTCTATGACAGATGGTTTATAAGTATTGCTGTGAAGCCTGTACTCTTCAATACATCATGTATTTCTATGTCTCTCTAGGGATTCTTTGCTTCTAAAAACTGAATACAACCCAAGTTTAAGTAGTACTATAGGAAAGCAGTTCACTGAAGTGCTGAATTTCCAAAGTATATTTTTGTTTCTGAAGTCCTTCAGGTTAGATTCAGCATCCTAAACAGAGTATAGATTTATCCTTTTTACTCACATCTTTATGGAGTAAGAACAGGCCTTGAGTGAATGAGTAAACTGATTAATCTTCACTTCATTTATAATCATTGAAAAGAGCCAACTCATCATTTCTGCCAAATCATACCAATAAATAAGTAGCATGCAGAATGTCCAGTACCATAGGAATAGTGAAATGTATCTCACCAGGTAAATATGTATTTTGAATGGACCTCAGTAAGGGAGGTACAGAAATTAGAAAAGTCACAATTTTAGAGTAAGCATTGACGTTTTGCATTTATTCCCTTAGTGAATAGATTTTATATTAGAAACAGTTTATATAACTAACTAAAAATATTTTTTGGTTCATTTCATTTGATACTGCCTCAGAGTATACTGGAGCCACTCAGGGGAGTTCTGAGTTGGAGATTCTGTTAGTGAGAGTGTAATAGAGGGATAAGAGAAGAGAGCTAAGAAAGACATCAACATTTATGGGTAAGTTATAACAAGAAAAGAAATGACCAGAGAAAATAGAAGAAGAATATCAGGAGAATGCAGTTAGAAAGAAGCAATGAAAGAGACTACTATTTCAGTGCTCTAAAGTTAGGTGCTACTGAGTGGTCATTCAAGATTCCTAAAGAATGGCTGTTAGATTTTAAATCATTAAGGCAAATCACTGATGTCCTTTCTAAGATCAGTTTGTTAGCTTGGTGGTGGCATATGCCAGACTATAGTGGGTTGAGTTGTAAATAGGGGAAAAAAGTAGAGAGAGGAGATGTAGACAGCTCCTTCAAGAAGCTTAGCTCTGAACTGGAGGAATGAAAGTAATAACTAGAGGGGAAATTAATGTCCAGGGTGAATGACATGATTGATTTAATGCAGAATTTTAAGCATGCTTAAATGTTGATGAGCAAGTATTAGTGGAAATGGAGGAGATACAAATACAGGAGAGAGGTGTAATAGATTGAGGTCTGAGGAAATAGAAGGAACAGTCTATGGAGCAAACTTCCTTGAGAGGGGCTCATATCCAGCACAGAGATGGCAGAGAGATTTACTAGAAATAGTAGAAGGAGTGATGTTGTCCATTTTACTGCTGGAGAGAAGGAAAGGTTAGTTAGATAACAACAAAAAGGGGGTTGGCTCTCCAGAAATGACATGCATTTCCCTGTGAAGCGGGGAAGGTTAAGGTAGCAGGGGAGAACTGGAAAGCACTAGAAATTTGAGAGAAGTCAAGAAGGTTTGAAAAGAGTACTTTGCTGTGAAAGGAAACACTGTAGGATTGCTGGGTGAGAAATCTCTGTAATAGAATCTGGCTTAAGCCTATTAAGATTAATTTTTTTTCTATAACAAATAGTTTTTTAAATGAGGGTTTACCATAGTTAACGTTTTAGTTACCCATTATGTATTTCTCCTTGTGCAAATTAAACTTGTTTGTTGTGTTTTTTGTTTTGTTTTGTTTTGTTTATTTGAGACATAGTCTCACTCTTGTCGCTTAGGCTGGAGTGCTGTGTCGCCATCTCGGTTCACTGCAGCCTCCACTTCCCAGGTTCAAGCAGTTCTCCTGCCTCAGCCCCCCAAGTAGCTGGGACCACAGGCGCATGCCACCACGCCTGGCTAATTTTTTGTATTTTTAGTAGAGATGGGGTTTCATCATGTTGGGCAAGCTGGTCCAGAACTCCAGACCTCAAGGTGATCTCCCCTCGAACTCACAAAGTGCTAGGATTACAGACATGAGCCACCATGCCTGGCCTATTGTGTTTTTTAAGAAGTGACTTAAAAAGACCAGGCAGGCAGATCACTTGAGGCCAGGATTTGAGACCAGCCTGGCCAACATGGCAAAACCCCATCTCTACTAAAAGTACAAAAAAGTTAGCCACACATGGTGGCACGCACCTGAAATCCCAGCTATTCAGGAGGCTGAGGCACTAGAATTGCTTGAACCTAGGAGGTGGAGGTAGCAGTGAGCTGAGATCCCACCGCTGCCCTCCAGCCTGAGCAACAGAGCAAGACTCTTTCTCAAAAATAAATAAATAAACAATAAAAAATGACTTATTTTTGTATAAACAATGCATGTTTATTATAAAAAGTTTAAATGAGACAAAACTGATAAAGAAGTTTTTAAAAATTACTCAGTAGCTCACTTCTCAGAAATTCTCATTAGCATTTGGTCGGTGCCATTAAGAGAGAGAAATGACTTTATACAAATGTGATCATATAGTGTATGTGCTATTTCAAATAGACTAAATTTCATTTTGAGTTTGAAAGAAAAAGAAATAATACAGAAGAAATTACTGAACCTCAGGTACGGGTTTTTTTTTTTTTGTTTTTTGTTTTTAACAAAAGATACAAAAGATAGGTTCTTAAATGATCCTTTAGGCCATAAGAGAGAATTCTGAAGCCTTTTGTAGACTTGATTTTTTTTTCTTTTCTTTCCTTTTTTTTTTTTTTTTTTGAGATGGAGTTTCGCTCTTGTTGCTCAGGCTGGAGTGCAGTGGCACAATCTCAGCTCACCACAACCTCTGCCTCCTGGGTTCAAGCAATTCTCCTGCCTCAGCCTCCTGAGTAGCTGGTGATTACAGGCATGCACCACCATGCCTGGCTAGTTTTGTATTTTTAGTAGAGATGGAGTTTCTCCATGTTGGTCAGGCTGCTCTCAAACTCCTGACCTCAGGTGATCTGCCCACCTTGGCATCCCAAAATTACAGGCGTGAGCCACCGGGCTCGGCCTTTGTTGTTGTTGTTCAATCACCCAACTTGAAAATGTGTGACTTGATTTTAATGCTTGTATGAGCATAGTTTTCTTCTCCTGCTCTTGATGTTATATGTGGTGTCAGTGATTCTGTGTCAGATGGTTGACCATCCTATAGTTGGTCAAGTATACTTTTTATTTCAGTGTTTATGCCATCTTGTTTGGAATGTGAGTCTTTGAAAGTGGCTATGATTTCTAAGTAGGCCACCTTCTTGACTGATAGGATCACTTTCACAGACTGTGAGAAATCTTAGGGTGTCTTACTTTATACAATTAGTCCACTTATAGAAAGAGAAAATGTTTCAAAACTCGGTGAATTTAGAAAAGCTAAACTTTAGCACTTTTGGACTCTTGTGTTATAAGAAATTTTATCTGTCTTTATGTCTAAATAGTATCTGACTGTTGAATACACCTTCCTTCTTTAAATATTTTTTCCCTCACTCTCATAAGACCATACTCCTAGTTTTTCTCTGACTTAGGTTAGTCCTTTTCAGTCTCTTGCCAAGTTCTTCTCCTCTCTCAGACATCTGAGTGTTGGAGTGCTCTCTCTAGGTGAGGTCATTCAGATCTGTTACTTTAAACACATTTGATAACTGTCAATTTTATATCTTCATTCATGACCTTTCATCCTAGCCTATCTCTAAAATATAGTCTTAGTACAAACGCTTCTTTTCTTCTCCACAGTCTTATTTGAGTACCACTCGTCTGGTTATTGCTCATTGGCACCACTATAGCTACCTCCTAACTTTGTCTGCAGTCACTCTTGCCTCCTCTCTTAGAATCTTTTCTTTTTACAGTAGCTAAAGTGGACTATTTAAATCATAAGTCTTATCACCCTGCCTTCCATATATATATATATAGCTATATATATATAGTTTTTTTTTTAAACAAGGTCTTACTCTGTCGTCCAGCATAATCACAGCTCTAGGAAAAAAAAAACCTAGAAACTCTGTTTATTTTAATCCTTTCCAAGATGAATTGAATAGCATGAAACTATATTACTCAAAATTAATTTTTTGAGTATATTGCTGAGGATTTCTTCTAAATTAGTAATTCCTACATTAAAAAAAAAAGGTATATTCCCCAGTTACTGGAAGAATTTTGTGTGTTAGACTCTCTGCTAAACACTTGACATATATTATCTGATTTAATCATATCCATTCTCTGGGAGGTAGAAGCATCCTCATTTTAAAGATGCGAAGATAAGATCTATAGAGGTTAGGTAATTTGTCTAAGATTCTATGATCAGTAAATCTATCTGATTATAGAGTCCGTGAACTCAGATAGGTTTGCTGATCATAGAATCATATATATATATATATATATATATATATATATAGTTTTTGTTTTTTTTTTTTTAACAGGGTCTTACTCTGTCACCCAGCATGATCACAGCTCACTACAGCCTCGACCTCCCAGGTTCAAGCAGTCCCCCACCTCAGGTCCCCAAGTAGCTGAGACCACAGGTGTGCACCACCATGCATGGCTAATTTTTTTATTTAGAGACGAGGTCTCACTATGTTGCCTAGGCTGGTGTCAAACTCCTGAGCTCAAGCGATCCTCCTGCCTCAGCCTCCCAAAGTGTTAGGATTACTGGTGTGAGCCACCATACCAGGCCTCAAAGACTATATTCTTAAGCACTAAATCTTGTACTAAAGAAGGCAAGATGCAAAAAAATAAATTGCTATGACATAAGTGTATGATGAAGTTGGTTGACCCAGAAGCATGTCTTTGGAAAAGAATCTCCAATTTTTTAGCTCTAAGAAATGAGAAGTTACCCAAATGGCCACCAAATTTTATGGAAGCTTTTATTTTATGGCTGTTCTAGGCCCATTCTAGGCTATTCCATTTGACAGGATAGCCTTAGTGTTCCCTTTACTTAATTTTTATCTTAATATTTGACAATTTTTTTTTCAGAAATAAATTTAAATTCTACTTATGGTATGTTACCACCTCACAATACAAATGAATATAATAATATTAACCTTGGGGCAAGGGAGCAACAGTGCCACCAAAGTATATAAGGTCTGTGGTTTGAATTTTTTTCTTATAGTAGGGGGAATAGATTAGTGATGATACAGTCATAACTCATTTCCTAGGCTAGTCCTTGGCAGAGTCTAGGTAAGGTACAAACTAGAAAATAATTTGTTTTTTTTTTTTGGGGGGGGTCGTTTTTGCTCGGCAAGGTCTTGCTCGGTTGCCCCGGCTCGACTGTAGTGGCATGATCATGGCTCATTACAGCCTCTAACTCCTGACCTGAAGCAGTCCTCCTACCTTAGCCTCTCCAGTAGCCAAGAGTATAGGCACACACCACCATGCCCAACTATATATTTTTTTAATTTTCTTGTAGAGACAGGATCTTGCCTTGTTGCCCAGGCTGGTCTTGGACTCATGGGCTCAAGTGATCCTCCCACCTTGGCCACCCAAAGTGCTGAGATTACAGGTGTGAGCCACCACACCCAACCTAAAAGATAATTTGAAAATTGCAAGATAGACACATGATTTCTTCCCCTTCCTCCTTTATTCTGTTTTTTTCTTTGGATTTGTTTAGATCGTCGGAGGGCTTTGTTTTCTTTGCATTCAGAAGAATTGCAGTTACTAAGTTTCTCTCTATTATCAACTTCGTTAAAATTGAGGATTGTAATTAAGAATTGCCATTAAAAACCTGCTAATGCATTTACTGTAGGGATGTTGTTGAGGACATCACTATGGTTAGTCATTGGACCCTACATAGAGACAACTATGTAGGATATTTTTCATTCTGAGTGTCACAGAAAGCTTAGTCACTTCTGTAACTTACAGTGTTATTGTGTTGCTTGACTGCCAGGAAGCTTCCATTTTTATTTTCCTACTTTATTGTGCTATTTGCATAAGATGCCTCAAATCTTGACAAGAAGTAAATAATATTGGGCTTTCAGGGAGACTTCTTTCATATTTTCAAAGATTCAAAAAATTTACCTAAACCACTGTCTATTTTGTTTATTAGTAAAACATAATGTAACTCCTCATTTCTGCTAATTTTGCTCATATGAATTTGACATTAAATAGTATACTATTTGTACACAAAAACTTAAATACTACTTTACATACCTATACTTTAATTGTAATAGTATATTTATGTTTTATTATTATTACTGAATAATCCACATTACAATACAACTTAATTATTTTTAATTCTGGGAAATTATATTTTAAAACAATTTATAACTTGTAACAAGAGTATCTTGGTTTTTGGTATTTAAGAATGAGCTGTGTTCACTGTTTCTCTTGACCAAAGTCAATCAAACTCTCTCATGATTTCTTTGATACCTCTGTCTAAAATAATTGATACTTTATGTTTGAAAACATCTCATTTGGGGACTATAATCTAATTGGTAATTTTAATGAAATTAATTTGTTTATAAATGTGTATATTGTTTGGTGGATGTATCATTGCTTTCTGTTTGTAATATTTCTTAGTATTTGTTCATTTTTTATGATACTGTTCTTTATCTGGTAATTTGAGTAAATCCCAGTTGAATTATGTTGCCACATTATGTCTTCAAAAGGGCATAAAGTCAGTACACATGCTTCAGTAATATCTGGTTGTTTTACCCTTATGTTTCCCGTTGGCAATTTGAAATTATGGCTTCAACTGCACTTTAAATATGTGATAATAGCATGTGTTTCTAATAAGGGCCAGCATCATTTTGTTCAGAGAGTGTGAATGGTTGTCACTCATATATGACAAATGCACCTTCATCTGCTTCTTTGATAGCCCCCTAAAAACCATACCCTGAAATCAGGCCGATGAAATTAGCTGCTGTGTAAATTGTGTGTCTGAGTGGTTCATTATCTAATCACCGTCAGAACCACAGTGATAAAGTAGATTGAAGCAGGGAAGAGGTCTGCCAGATGATTTCAGACACCCCCCTCCCTAAATCTGGTTTCCCTTGGAAACCCTAATAGTGCAGTTTAGAACTTCAATCTTTCATGCCTGGAATTCAGTATCTTTTAATGTACCAAACTTGGAAATGCCAATAGTTCTAGAACATAATTTTGTTTTTGTGAAGACCATAATTTTATTTATTTAAATCAATTTTTGAAATATTGAGACTCTTGAACTACTGTTTTATTGCCAGTAGCCTCACTATTACTAAATGGGGAAAAAATGCTATGTCCTACTTGCTGAGAAGCCAGAGTAATTTATTTATTATGTTTATTTGTTAACCTTCTAGGAATCTTTCACTCTAATCATAATGAGCCCTCTGTATTATTTGTTTATTGAATTGCTTCCCTTTAATTCATTTTAGGTGCTTTTGAAGATGATGATATCACACATGTTGAAGGAAGTGTAGATCCTATTCGAGATATAGAAATAATACATGAAGAGCTTCAGCTTAAAGATGAGGAAATGATTGGGCCCATTATAGATAAACTAGAAAAGGTGGCTGTGAGAGGAGGAGATAAAAAACTAAAACCTGAATATGTAAGTAAAAATTTACAGCTTCTTTAGATACTCAAGAGTTTCTTGATTAAATTTTTTAAATAATGCATATGATATATCTAATATTGTTATGGAATTTTAGAAGCCAAGGGTTATATCTGTTAAAAAAAATTGTTAAGAAACTTTATTTTTAAACAACCAAGGACCATGGTGATAGGCTATTTAGGGGGTTCTAAGCAAGCAGTAGTTAGCAGTAATAATGAGTGTTTATATGATTACTATGTAGGTCTTCAAGTTTTAGTGTTAATAAAGTGTGGTTTATGATGAAAAACTTACTGGATTTGGCAAAATGACTCATACAGGTTTCATGGATTTGAAGAAGTGATTTATACAAAGAACTGGTTCTCCAGAGGGGTTAACTAAATTAATACACTCTTAAAGTAAACAGATCATTTTAATATTTTATGGAATGAAAAGATGCATCATTGTTCTTAATATTCAAATATGTTTTCTATCACATTATAATGAATAATTATTAGTAACGTTGTAATAAATGTTCCAAAATGTACTTTGAGGCTTTTAGTTTACATATGATTGAATTGTCTTTAACATTTAAGAAACGGTGCCCTGGCGAGGCATGGTGGCTCACGCCCATCATCCCAGCACTTTGGGAGGCTGAGGTGGGTGGATCACCTGAGATCAGGAGTTTGAGACCAGCCTAGCCAACATGGTGAAACCCTGTCCCTACTAAAAATACAAAAATTAGCTGAGTGTGGTTGTAGGTGCCTGTAATCCCAGCTACTCAGGAGGCTGAGGCAGGAGAATCACTTGAACCTGGGAGGCAGAGGTTGCAGTGAGCAGAGATTGTACCACTGCACTCCAGCCTGAGTGACACAGTGAGACTCCATCTCAAAAAATATATACAATAGTGGTCTCATAAGATTATAACGTCATATTTTTTCTCTACCTTTTCTATGTCTAGATAAACAAATATTTACCATTGTGTTACAATTGCCTACAGTATTCAACACAATAACATGCCCTACAGGTTTGTAAGAGCAATAGGCTATACCATATACCCCACAGCCTAAGGAATATTAGTAGGCTGTACAGTCTAGGTTTGTGAAAGTATACTCCGCATTGTTTGCACAAGGAGAAAATTACTGGAAGACACATTTCTCAGAACAGTATCCTCATCATTAAGCACTGCATGACTGTAGTTTCTTTGGGAGCTATATCAGGAGACACATCAGAGAGTAAGGAATTGAAACTAGTAAGAGAGGCCGGGTGCGGTGGCTCATGCCTGTAATCCCAGCACTTTGGGAGGCCGAGGCAGGCAGATCACGAGGTCAAGAGATTGAGACCATCCTGGCCAACGTAGTGAAACCCTGTCTGTACTGAAAATACAAAAATTAGCCAGGCGTGGTGGCAGGCACCTGTAGTCCCAGCTACTCAGGAGGCTGAGGCAGGAGAATTGCTTGAACCCTGGAGGCGGAGGTTGCAGTGAGCCGAGATCGCGCCCTTGCACTCCAGCCTAGTGACAGAGTGAGACTGTGTCTCAAATAAATAAATAAATAAAATATTTTTAAAAATAAAATAAAATGAAACTAGTAAGAGAAAGTAACCAACACAAAGTATGTAAATGAGCAGGTTACCCTTATGGGCAAGAGTAAGGAAGCTGGGGTAATTATCAACCAATTTATATCAGTTACTGGCTATGGGCTACTCCGAGGAGTGTTAACTCCTTGGTGCCTGTGTTAACTCCTTGGTGCCTGATGTCTTTGTGGTTTGAGCATAGAATTGAGTCAGACTAACAGATGCTTACCTTAAGCCATCACCATGTACTAGACCTGTGATAGCAAAGGGAATTTTGGGCAGGGTAATCCTATAATTCTAGCACTTCAGGAGGCCAAGGCAGGTGGATCACCTGAGATCAGGAGTTTGAGACTAGCCTGGCCAACATGGTAAAACCCCATCTCAACCGAAAATACAAAAATTAGCCAGGTGTGGTGGTGCGTGCCTGTAATCTCACCTACTCGGGAGGCTGAGGCAGGAGAATCACTGGAACCTGGGAGGTGGAGGCTGCAGTGAGCCGAGATCATGCCACTGCACTCCAGGCTGGCCAACAGAGTGAGACTCAGTCTCAATTAAAAAAAAAAAAAAAAGGAAAAGGAAAAGAAAAGGGATACCTATATGATTATGAGATCAACTAGCTACTGTAAGGAAGTTTCTTTTAGAAATATATTTCTTATTTTCTCTAGCAAATGGTCTAAAGGTACAAAAATGTGATAGACATAAAAGAGATAGCTACTTGAACTTTATGAGAAAGATAGGCAGGTCATTTTGTATTTTAGTTTAGGCATTGTATTTACCTATTCTTCTTCAATATTGTTGATTCTTCCTGTTCATTTAAATGTATCTTTATTTTCTGAGTAATCTTTCAAAAATTCAACATTCAAACCTCTTTTCCTATGAAGTTTCCAGTTTCTAGATTTGGATTTTTGTATTTTTATGTCAATAAGCATGAATGACTTAGGTTAAATATTCTCTAGCATGAAACATGAGCTGACTTTTTAATGTTAAAGCAGAGTCTTTCCTGAGAGCAAGGTAGATATACTCTGACATAAGATACACCTTTTTTTTTTTTTTTTTTTTTTTTTTGAGACTGAGTCTCACTCTGTCACCCAGGCTGGAGTTCAGTGGCACTATATCGGCTCACTGCAACCTCCTGGTTGAAGTGATTCTTCTGCCTCAGGCTTCCAAGTAGCTGGGACTACAGGCGCATGCCACGATGCCCGGCTAATTTTTGTATTTTTAGTAGAGACAGGGTTTCACTGTATTGGCCAGGCTGGTCTCAAACTCCTGACCTCATGATCCACTCACCTCGGCCTCCCAAAGTGCTGAGATTACAGGCGTGAGCCACCGCGTGCGGCCAAGGTACACCTTTTATAGTGAGTCTTGCTGTCTGAAGTAAAACCCAGGCATTAAAGAAGGCAGGAGTGGGATAAGCATTTTCTCTTGGTATCAGCCAAATGTGTTCATTTCCTAGGGTGGCTGTAACAAGCACCATGAACTGGATGACTTTAAACAACTATGTCTTCTTTCCCGGTTCTAGAGGATGAGAAGTCTGAAGTCAGGGTGTTGGCAGCTCCCTCTGAAGCCTCTCTGGGGGAGAAGTTCTAGCTTCTGGTAGCTCCAGGTGTTCCTTGCCTTGTGACAGCAGAACTCCAATCTCTGCCTTAGTCTTCACATGGCCACCTTTCCTGTGTCTCTGTCCAAATTTCCCTTTTCTTATAAGGACACAAGTCATACTGGCTTAAAGGCCCACCTTCCTCTAAGTATGGCTTCATCTTAATTAATTCCCAAATAAGTTCACTTTCTGAGTATCAGGGATGGGATTCAATCTATGATACCAAGTCATCAAGATCAAGGTTAATTTTAAATCTATTTATGTGTATGTACATCTCATTTGGAAAAATGAAATTTGAAAAATGAAGTTAGGAGGCTTTAAGAAACAATTTATTTTGTATCAATTATTTGGAAATCATTATACTTAGAAAATATTCATAGAACTAATAGCTAATTAAAGAACTAAAGACCACTAGAAATTATAATTAATGAGTCTTTTTTTCTGAAAACATCTGAGTAAAAAATTAATGTCCTCAGTAATATGTAACTATTAGCAGATTTCTTATATTCTTAAGGCAATTTTTAAAACTGGTATTAACATAGCTTTTGAAATATTTAAGGTATTTGTTTTTAACAAACATTGAAAGATTCAGAGTAGCATACAGGCATACTTCATTTTATTGACCTTCACTTTATTCGGTTCCACAGATGTTGTGGGTTTGGGGGGTTTTGTTGTTTTACAAATCAAAGGTTTGTGGCAACGCTGTGTTGAGCAACTCAATGCCATTTTTCCAACAGCAGGTGCTCCCTTTGTGTTTCTGTGTCACATTTTGCTAATTCTTACAAGATTTCAAGCCTTTTTGTTATTATAGTATTTGTTTGACCGGTGATCTTTGATGTTCCTGGTATAACTGCTTTGGGGAGCCATGAACCATGCACATAGAAGACAGCAAACTTTGTCGATAAATGTTGGGTGTGCTCTGATTGCTCCACCTACTGGCCGTTTTCCATCTCTCTCCCTCTCCCAGGTTGTCTATGTTCCCTGAGACACAACATTGAAATTGGGCCAAATATTAATAATACCCCTACGATGGCTTCTGAGTGTTCAAGTGAAAGGAAGAGTCACATCTCTCACTTTAAATCAAAAGCTAGAAATGATTAAGCTTAGTGAGGAAGGCATGTTGACAGCTAAGATAGGCTGAAAGCCAGGTCTTTTGCACCAGATAACCAAGTTGTGAATGCAAAGGAAAAGTTCTTGAAGGAAATTAAAAGTGCTCCTCCAGAGAACACATGAATGAGAAGAAAGCAAAACAGCTGTATTGCTGATATGGAGAAAGGGATTTTTTTGTTTTATTTTGGTTTGGTTTTTTTTGACACAATGTCTCACTGTCTTGTCCAGGCTGGATCCAAACCCCTGGGCTTAAGTGATCCCCTTACCTCAGGCTCCCAAGTAGCTAGGATTATAGGTGTATACCACCATGCCCGGCTAATATGGAGAAAGTTTTAGTGTTCTTGATAGAAGCTCGAACTATCTGCAATATTCCCTTAAGCAAAGGACTAGTCCAGAGCAAGGTCCTTACTCTTTAATTCTAGAGTTAGAAAACAGAGAGGTGAGGAAGCTGCAGAAGAAAAGTTGAAAGCTTGCAGAGGTTGTTTCATGTGGTTTAAGAAAAGAAGCCATAGCCCTAACATAAAACTGCAAGGTGAAGCAGCAAGTGCTAATGTAGAAGCTGCCGCAAGTTCTCCAGAAGGTCTAAGATCACTGATGAAGACAATGAAAACAACAGATGCTCAATGTTGACAAAACAGCCTTGGAAGAAGAGGCCATCCAGGCTTTAATTGCTTGAGAAGAGAAGTCAATGCTTGGCTTCAAAGGATATGCTGACTCCCTTGTTAAGGGCTAATGTGGCTGGTAACTTTAAGTTGAAACCAATGCTCATTACCATTCTGAAAATCCTAGAGCCTTTGAGAGTTATGCTAAATCTATTCTGCCTGTGCTATATAAGTGGAACAACAAAACCTGGATGACAGCACATCTGTTTACAGCATGGTTTACTGAATATTTTAAGCCCACTGTTGAGACCTACTGCTCAGAAAAAAACGATTCCTTTCATTGAGACCTACTGATCATTGACAAAGTACCTGATCATTCAAGAACTCTGATGGAGATGTGCTAGGAGGTTAATGTTGTTTTCTTGCCTGCTAAAACAACATCCATTCTGCAGCCCATAGATCAAGGAGTAATTTTGATGTTCATATCTTATTATTTAAGAAAATACATTTCATAAGACTGTAGCTGTCATAGGTAGTGATTTATCTCATGGATCTGGGCAAAATAAATTGAAAACCTTTTGGAAAGGATTCACCATTCTAGATGTCATTAAGAATATTCATGGCTGGGCGTGGTGGCTCATGCCTGTAATCCCAGCTCTTTGAGAGGCCAAGGTGGGCAGATCACGGGGTCAGGAGTTCAAGACCAGCCTGGCCAACGTGGTGAAACCCTGTCTCTACTAGAAATACAAAAAAAAAAAAAAAATTAGCCAGGCACGGTGGTGTGTGCCTGTAATCCTAGCTACTCGAGAGTCTGAGGCAGGAGAATTGCTTGAACTTGGGATTCTGAGGTTACAGTGAGCCAAGATCACACTACTGCATTCCAGCCTGGGCGACAGAGCAAGACTCATCTCAGGGGAAAAAGAAAAGAAAAGAAAAGAAAAGAATATTCATGATTCATGAGAGGTCAAAACATCAACATTAATAGGGGTTTGGGATGAGTTGATTCCAAACCCACATGGATGACTTTGAGAGGCTCAAGACTTCAGTGGAGGAAGTAACTGCAGATGTGGTGGAAATAGCAAGAGAACTGGATGTAGACGTGGAACCTGAAGACATGATGGAACTGCTGTAATCTCATGATAAAATTTGAATGGATGAGAAGTTGCCTGTTATGGATGATCAAAGAAAGTGGTTTCTCAAGATGGCATCTACTGCTGATGAAGATGCTGTGAACATTGTTGAAATGACAACAAAGGATTTAGAATATCACATACACTTAGTTGGTAAAGTAGTGGCAGGATTTGAGAGGATTGGCTTCAGTTTTGAGAGAAGTTGAAATGTGGGTAAAATGCTATGAAATAGCATTGCATGTCACAGGGAAATTTTTTGTGAAAGGAAGAGTTGATTGATATGGCAAACCTCATTGTTTTCATGTTTTAAGAAATTGTCACAGCCACCCAACTTTCAGCAACCACTACCCTGATTAGTCAGCAGCCATCAACATTAAGGCAAGTCCCTCCACCAGCAAAAAGATTACAACTCACTGAAAGCACAGATGATCATTAGCATTTTTTAGTAAAAGTATTTTTAAATTAAGGTTTGTATACTGTTTTTGTAGACATGCTATTGCACACTTAATAGACTACAATATAATGTAAACATAACCCTTATGCTTACTAGGAAACAAAAAAATTTGTGTGACTTGCTTTATAGTGATACTTCATTGCACTCACTTTTACTTGCTTTATGGTGATACTCACTTTATTGGAACTAAACCTGCAATATCTCTGAGGTGTGGTTGTACTGTAAAAATATATTCTTCCTCCTTTTATCTTCACATTTACCCCTTTCTTCTGTTTAGACTGTTGTGTGTCCTTTTAGGACACATGACTTAAAGAGATCATTTCTAAAAGAACATGATACTAGAGTAATTTTTGGTAAGGCTGAACTCTCAGTCCTCATAATCTCTAGTTAATTGAACCAAATTGCTTAACAGAAAAACTGTATCTATGACTCCTTCCTCTTTTGTACCATCTACATCTCATCCTGTTGATTTTATATCTTGAATATTCCCCATACCTCTTTCTTTCTTCTTGTTTTTATTACTTCTTCTTTGGTTTGAGCCTCACTTATACTTAATTTGTTTTTGCGGTTTAACTGATCTTTTTGCCTCTAACTGCTCTTGTTTTCCACAAATACAAAATGAAGATCTAATCATGTTATTCCCTTGATTAAAATACCTATTTCCTATGGGACAGTGCCAACATAAAGGCCATGGCTCACAAAGTTCTTTGTGACTTGGGTTTGCTGGCTTAACATTGCTTTTTTTCCAGCTCTCCTGACGGTGAACTTAGGACTTTAAATGTACTGATTTTACATGAGGTCATTTACCAGAACTTTACCTGTTTGGTACTCTTCCATTCCCATTTCTTAGTCATTCTTCAAGACATAGCCTAAAGCATAAGTTCCCTGTTCCTTAAAAACAACTTTTTTATTGTGGTATATACATAACATAAAATATACCATTAACCACTTTAAGTGTACAATTTCACTAGTATTAAGTACATTTATAATATTGTACAACCATTACCCCTATATATTTTCATAACTTTTTCGTCATTTTATACTGGAACTTTGTACTTTTATTATTCTTACAGCTTTTCTGTGAGTTTAAAATTTTTTTCAAAATAAAAAGTAAAAACAAAACGATAACATGTTTTAATGTATAGAGTTCAGTTAAAATACATGACAATAATACAGAAAGGGTAGGAGAGGGTAGTGGAGTAAAAATGTTAAAATACTGCAATAAAAGACAAAGATTATATTTCAAAATAACCAGAAGAATGTTCTTACTACAAAGAACTGATAAATATATGAGGTGATGAATATGCTTAATACCCAGATTGATCATTACACAAAGTGTACATGTATCAAAACATCGCACTGTGCCCCATCAACATATGCAATTATTATGTGTCAGTTAAAAACAAAACTTCAAATACGTTTACTTTCTCTGGGGAAAGAAAAAAGAGGAGTTTGACAGTTTCTCTAAAAGTTAATTATAGACTTACCATATGAACTAGCAATTCTACTTCTGGGTATATACCCATCACAGTTACTCAAACAATATATGTGCATGTATGTTCATAGTGGCAATATTCATAATAGCCAAAAAGGAATGAAGTACTGATGCTACAATGTGCATGAGCCTCAAAAACATTATGCCATGTGAAAGAAGCCAGGCACAAAAGGTCACATCGTGAATGATTCCATATATATGCAGTGTTCAGAATAGGCAAATCCATAGAGACAGAACTGCATATTGGTGGTTGTCAGAGACTAGGGGGAGGAATAATGGATAGAAACTGCTTAATGAGTACCTTGCTTTATTTTGGAGTGATGGAAATGTTTTGGATCTAAATAGAGGTGGTCTGCATAACATTGTGAGTGTATGAAATGCTTTAGTACTAGATTGTGTTCAGATGGCTAATTTTATGTTTTATGTATTTTACTCCAATAAAGTTTTTAAAAATTAAAAAAGACAAAGAATGTCAGATTGGGTTTTAAAAGTCCGCCTCTCTGCTGCCTACAAGAAACACATCTTAAATACAGATGCTCCTGGACTTACTTTGGGGTTACATCATAAGTTGAAAATATTGTATGTTGGCCTGGTGCAGTGGCTCACGCCTGTAGTCCCATCACTTTGGGAGGCTGAGGTGGGTGGATCACTTGAGGCCAAGAAACCAACATGGCATAACCCTGTCTCTACTAAAAATACAAAAATCAGCTGGGCATGGTGGCACATCCCTGTAATCCCAGCTACTTGGAAGGCCAAGGCACAAGAATGGCTTGAACCCGAGAGGTGGAAATTGCAGTGAGTCAAGGTTGCACCACTGCACTCCAGCCTGGGTGAGAGAGTGAGTCTCTGTCTCAAAAAGAAAAGAAAATATTGTATGTCAAAACAAAAAGCACTAATACCCCAATATACCCATCATAAAACCCAGAAGTCATAAGCTAAACCATCATAGGTCCAAATTCTCCTTGACTTATAATGCGGTAATGTCCCAGTAAAGTAAAAAATCTTAAATTGAATGAACTATTGTAAGTTGAAGATGTGGAAAAGTTGAAAGCAAAGAATGGAGAAATATATACTGTGCAAGCCCTAACAACAACAAAAAAGTTAGGATAGTGTATGATATCAAAGTAGACTTTAAAGGAGTTAAAAGGGGCATTTCATAATGCCAAATGTTCAGTATACCAGGAGGCACAAAAACTTAAGTTTGTATATGCATAATAATATAACCTCAAAATACATAGTGCAAAAAGTGGCAGGATTGGAAGACAAAACAAAAGAAAAACAAATCTATAGTGGTAAAAGAAAATCTTAATACTTTTAGTAATTGATAGAATAAACAGAATTTTAGTAAAGAATATAGAAGATTTAAACAACTTAATGAAGGAAGTTGACCTAATTGACATATATAGGATACTGCACCCAACAACGGTAGAATGTACCTTCTTTTCAAGTACAAATGGAACATTTTCCAAAATTGACCATTTCATTGGCTATAAAACAAACGAATTTCAAATTATTGAAATCATAAAGAATATATTATCTGAACACTATGGAATTAAACTTAGCAGTCAATAATGGGAAGATTACTAGAAATTGTCTAAATGTCTAGAAGTTAAGCAGTATAATTCTGAAAGATATCATGTTTCAAAGAAGAAATCACTATGGAAAGAAAATAGTTTAACTATGATAATGAAAATACGATATATCAAAATTTGTTGTTTTCTGATGTTTAAACTCAAGTTCTATAAATTTAGTCATAAATGTGTATGTCTCAAAATAAGGAAAGGTGAAATCAGTGATCTGAAAGTCTCCTTCTGAAGGAGTTAGAAAAAGAACAATAAAAGGAACCCCGAGAAATTAGATAAAAGGAAACAATTAAGGTGAAAGTAAATACTAGTGAAATAGGAAAGAAGCATGTAATAAAAAGGATCAAAAAGGCCAAAAGTTGGTCATTTGAAAACACTAGTAAAATATAAATTCTTAGCAAGACTAGTGAAGGGGGAAAGAGAAAAGGAAAAAACTAGCATTATGAATGAAAATGTGTTACTGTAGATTCTGTAGACATCAATAGGCTGCTAAGAGGCTATTATAAGCAATTTATGGCAATGATTTTGAAAAATATATGAGATGGGCAAATTTAAAAGACTGCTTAAGAAAATGAGTGTAAAAAGAAATAAAAATGTAAATAGTTTTATATCTATTGAAGAAATTGAATTCATAATTTTAAACCTTACTATAAAGAAAAGTCCTGACCCAGATGACTTTACTATACATGTAAAGTCTCAATCACACTCTTCCATACAGTAGAAAAAGAGGAAAAACTTTATGAGGTCAGAATAGTCCTGATACTAAAATCTTACAATACAAGACAGAAAAATTATAGATGAGTCTCTTTCATGAACATAAAAGCACATTCCTCAGAGAAAGAAGATATCTGCAGTATCTAACAAAGAACTCCTACAAATAAATAAGAAAAAGACAGCCTGATAGAAAAATATGCAGAGACTTCAACAAGTACTTCACAAAAGAAATTCCTCATTAATCACCACAGAAATGCAAATTCAGACTATGGTGAGATACCATACACTTGCTATAAATTAGTAAGACTGACAGTACCAAGTGTTGGGAAGAATGTGAAGCAAATGAAATTGTCATACAGTGCTGATGGGAGTGTAAATTAGTACATCTGCTTTTGAAAATTTATTAGCAATATGTATGAAGTTTAGATAAATGCCTGGCCTACAACCAAGCAATTCCAGTCTTAGGTATATACTCAAGAGAAATGCGTGCACAAATTTACCAAAATACATGTACAAGAATGTTTATAGCAGCTTTATTCCTAATAGCCTTAAAGTATAAACAGCCTAGATGTCCATTAACAGTAGAATGTATAAATTGTGCAATATTCCTACAGTGAAATATTATACCACAGAGAAAAACACAATACTGCTACATGGAATGACATGGATGAATTTCACAAATAATATTGAGCAGAAGAAGCCAGACACAAAGTAATATATATTGTGTGATTATTTCTATAAATTTCAATAACAGGCTAATTTGTGATGCAAAGAAGCCAGAAGAGTGATTATCTCTGAAGAGTAGTGGAACATTGTGACTGTACTACTAATAATCTTCTATATGTTGATCAGGGTAGTAATTACAGACATGTGTTCATTCTCTGATAGTTCATTTGGGCACTTGCATATGTTATACTGAGTGTATGTTATACTTCAGTATATTCCCTTCTCAAGTTTGACCTATAGGACCATTGATTATCTTCTGCCATATCAGTCGTGTCTCCAGATTGGACTTTTATTTTCCTCCTTTGATTTTGGTTTCATTAAAAATACTTGTACTTTTATCAGCTCTCTAGATATATCTCATCCATTTTTTTCTAACCTCACTGTTCTCTTTTTGTGACCTCGAGTGCATAGTTGGCTGTCATTGTTAAAGCTACCTGACCAGCATAAGTCAGTTCATCTGCTCCTATTGCATAGATGCTCTTATCCTTTTGCATTCTACTAAGTATGCCAAATAGTTCATTGAGGTTTTTTGTTTCTCAGTCATTTTTAAAGATGTGTTTTTTCTATGACTCTACTTTCCATAAATTATCAGTATTCCTTTTATTAAAATCAGATTTATTGGCTTCCCCACAACCTCTGGACCCTTCCTCAAACATGGTAAAATCCATTCAAACTTATTTTCAGGAATCACAAGGACAGTTGCCTTTTTAGAGAATGGCCAGATCCTTTGCTGAGATCTATACCTCAGAAGTAAATTGGTGTCCATTTTGGTTGCCACTTTATTGTAGACAGGGGCCAGAAACATTATATTCAGGTGGTGGTCTTACTGTCTACTTCGGTAAATCATATAACTGAAAACCTACAGTTGGCAGCCTGTATTCTACCAAGGTTATTGCTAGAATTAACCTATTGTGTTAGTTCTTGGGGAGTCCCCTTCACCCCCAAAATTACTCAGCCAGAAAGTGGTAGAACCAGGACTTGAACTCAAATCTTGAGGAATATGGCTGAAATCCATATTCTTAACCATATTCCATTTTTCTAAACCTGCTGTTCTCACTTAGCAGTATATTTTGGACATTTTCCCATGCAGATATACATATAGATACATCTCATCTTAATGGATACAAAGTGTTCTGTTCTATCAGTTCCCAATAACTTAATTAGCAAATCTCCAATTAATGGCTTTTTAGATTTTATTTATTTGTTTGTTTGTTTGTTTCTGAGAGAACTTTTGCTCTTGTCCCCCAGGCTGGAATGCAATGGTGCAATCTCGGCTCACTGCAACCTCCCCCTCCCGAGTTCAAGTGATTCTCCTGCCTCAGCCTCCCGAGTAGCTGGGATTACAGGCGCCCATCACCATGCCTAGCTAATTTTTGTATTTTTTTTTTTTAAGTAGAGACAGGATTTCGCTATGTTGGCCAGGCTGGTCTCGAACTCCTGACCTCAGGTGATCCAACTGCCTTGGCTTCCCAAAGTCCTAGGATTACGGGCATGAGCCACCACGCCCGGCCTAGATTTTCTTTTAAAAAAAGTTTTAAAAATGTTTATTTCTTTCATTATTTTTTTGGATACAGGGTCTCACTCTGTCACCCAGGCTGGAGTGCATGGTGTGATCGTAGTTTGCTGCAGCCTCGTACTGGACTCAAGCAATCCCCCCTCAACCTCAGCCTCTTAAGTAGCTGGGACGACAGACACACACCACTACACCCAGTTAATTTTTAATTTTTTTATTTTATTTAGAGATGGAGTCTCACTATATTGCCCAAGACAGTCTCAAACTCCTAGCTTCAAGCCAGCCTCCTGCCTCAGCCTCCCAAAATGCTGGGATTACAAGCATGAGCCACCATGCCTGGCTTTTTCAATTGTTTCTAATTTATATCTGTCTTCTTGTGCCAGTGCCATACTATTCTAATTACTATAGTTTTATGGTTTATTTTAATATCTAGTAGGACAAGTCCCATATTTTTCTCTCTAAATGTTTTTTAACCTTAAGCAAGTAGTTCTTTTAGAATAATGATATATTTAATATATAATATTCTTCAACATCCCTATTTTGATTTCAACTGGAATTTGTTAGATAAACATTATAAAAGGTAGAATTTTTATCAGTTTAGTATTGGATAGGATAGAGAAATTTTCAGTGCAGGGTCTGGCTAAAGCAAGTTTTGGGTCAGTGTTTCAACCTCTGGTCTGGAAGTCCCTGGACCTAGAACATTTACTTAATTGGCTGTTGTTGGGGCATTTGAGTAGTGCCATCAGAGTCACTAACAGCCATGGTTCTTGGATTTTTGGATTATGGATCCCTTTTAAAAGCATGTGAAAGTTATGTGCCATCTTCCCTCAAAGGGACATAAACGGAACTTTATGTACAATTTCAGGGTGAAATCTATTTATGGATCATAGGTTAATAATTCCTGCTATGGGAACTGAAGATACCAAGATATAGAAGTCTCATATTTTAGGAATATCTAATAAATGACTGGATTATTATGTAATTGTCTGCAAAGAAAAATTACTATTTTTGTGATACATGGATTAGTGATCAGCTATTGTACCCCAATAATAAAAATAAGAATATTGAATTTCTCTGATAGCCTGAATGAGAATGAGGATTTTGAATAACAACCTTGGGGGATGTCTAGGCTAAACAAGGAACAGTTATAAAAGTAGTAAGGAAGACAAATATGCCAGGATATGGAACAGAACATGAACTTTCAAGTCACTTAGACCAGAATTTGAATCTCATCTCTGCCACTTACTAGCTCTGGGAATTTAGGCAAGTCACACATGATGCTCTGAGTCTAAATACATTACAGTTACTGTTAACAATAACAATAATAAAATATATCAAGAAAATAGAGCATTTCTAATTTTAAATGTGAAGCTCTGAGTAAGAAGAGTCAAAGCAAAATAGTGAGGTATTAAAGGTGAGTTTGGGTGTTTTTGCAGTTATATGATAGTCGTTTAGCAAAAGCTAGTTCTTGCAGAATTAGAAGCCTGACTTGAGATTTCATGAAAAAAGCCAGTAGTTTTAGTAACTCAGAAATTTGAAGAAAAGGACTAGTGAACAAATTATACAGATGGAAAAGTATACATACACTTCAAAGGAGCACCCAACAGAACATATTGCCATTTTGTAGATCACTGGGATTTAATCTTTCATCTCTCATGACAACAACAACAGTTCTGTGCCAAGAACTGTGCTAAACACTATATGCATTATCTCTTTTAATCTTCACAACAACCCCCAGGAGGTAGATCTCATCTTCTGCATTTTATCAATGAAGTAGGTCACAGACCTGGTAAGTGGCTAGGATTTATTCCCATGCTTAAGCATTATACTGTTACCTCTTGAATTAGTCCACTCATGTAACTGCAATCTAACAAAAAAGTTCGAATGACCAGGAATTTTTATGTATCTCTATAATGTACAGAATTTATTTTGAAAATGAGGGATTTGTTAAAGTTATCAAAACAGCCCAATTTAGTACCCCTACATCTGTATTTTTATATAATGATAGTAAAGAAATATGGAACCTAAGGCAACTTCTAAATGCATTGATTCAATTTTTTTTTCCAGTTAACCAAGTTCAGTTAACTGGAACCTTTTATTCTTCTAATCATCGTTATTTATATATGTATTTATACATATGAACATAAGGAAATAAATTCAGTCAACCATTAAGCATTATATCCAAACAAGCCCAAATGTTTTCTTTCATCTGTTTAGAAGTTTTTCAGATAAGGAATATTACATCTTTTAATTTTTTGCTAAAATTAGAATTAATTTTTACTTTATGTAAGAAAAAGAGCACATTGAAACTATACCATATACTGATCATTTATATAAGATAATCTTATCTGAAAGGCAATCTGTTTTTTATTTGTCTGAAATAAAACTGACATCTCTTAATAAATCTAAGTTGTCTTTTCTTGGCTGTTAGATCTTTTGTGGGAATAATTAAGAGAGCACTGAGTACAAAATATTTTTATTTCAACTGTTCAAAAACTAGGTTATAATATATAAATTTCTCTAAAAATATTTGAATGTGGCTTTAAGGAATACTGTGCTGTTCAAGAACTTTGATTATAAGTGAATTCTATTTAATTAAAACTTGACTGCAAAAAATTTTTTGAGTGCTCCTAATTTGTAATATAATTTGTAATGTGAGAAAAAGCAAACTAATGCCAAAATGCTTTTGTGATAAGATTTCTGTATCTGAAGTACTGGTCTAGTTAATTTAAAATGAAAGAGAAATATGGAAATTCCTTCACTAGTGATCAGCACTTATTGAGGCTCTTAGGTTTTGTAAAAATGTTTAGAGTTACAGAAGTATTTTATACTTTTTATATGATTAAAATTTAATTTCTTCCCGTATTTTTTGTTTGGCTTTCTTTTGTCTGTTTTCTTTCTTTAATTGAAAAAACTAATGGAACCAAATATAAGATGGTACCACTGTTTTTTCTTTCTTTTGTATAATCTTGTTGCGTGTCTCTACATAAGCTGTTCTGGCCACTCATCATAGTAACCAGCTGGGCCATTTCACCTGCTGGAGCCATTAAAGAGGACTCTCTCCCCCTAGATTAATCCCCTCCGACATTAGTTTTTTGCACTGACAACTAGAGCAGGCATTCAGAATTTGCAGGTGGCCAGTGTGACGCACATAATTGCCTACAATTTTAGGCAATGAATAAAAATGGTCTACATTACTTGTCAAAGGTTGTATATGCAGTGCCAAGTGAGATCTATGGGAAGCCTTTTAGGGTTTAAAGAACAGTTAATAGCAAGGCTGCACAGGGCTTTTTTAATCATAATGCATTTGTAATATAGCACTTTGATCTTCTCCTTGTAGGAAATGGTGTTACATTAGCCACTTTTAAACATTTATGAGTGAAATTCAGTTATAGAAGAGTAAAAGTGATTATTCTTAAGCAGAACATGTTAGATTTCATTAAAAGTTTTCAGCTTGCCCCTTCCTTGTTAAAATCTGTGGGAAGTCCTTTGCCTGGAGGGTTTCAAATCAGGATCTAAGGATATAAGGCTTTTTCCTTATTTTTCCTGTTGGTAACAGCAAGATTTGGAAGGAAGGTATACTAAATATTGAGATAATTTATACAAATGGATATTTAAAGAGGAATAACTGATTATGGTAAAGTAAAGTACATCGATAAAAATCCAGGAAATTGATTACTAATAATTGTGTTACAATAACTTTTGAGAAATGCATATTTAAAACATATCCATAAATTATCTTTAATAACAACAACAACAAAAACCCAGATGACTCTCAAATGCACTTCTTCTGGAAGAGCAAAATTTGACCTTTCAGACCCGAGAGCCTTTTATTAACACCTGCCTGTAAGGAGAACCTTGCCACACGCAGCTTTTAGATTCAGAACCACAAAACTGATGAGGAAAGGCTTGAAGGGTTCAGTTTGTGTCACTTGCTGTTTGCCGTTTCCATTTCACAGATGATTAATCTTTCTGTGAAGAAAGGCCAGAGAAACAAAGCACATTGGGCTCTTCCTGCAGTTACTCCTTCTGAATGCACACTAGCTTGCTAACTAAAAGGCCTTTAGATTTCCAGCAGAGAGAGATGTTCTGAAAGTGAATGCAGCTGGTTGGAGGTCACCAGTGCAGGGCTCTTGCCATTGTGTAATGGAGGCTTTGGCAGGTTGGGGGGGTGGGGGAGTTGGGGGTATCAGGGGTGCGGCTGCAGGAGAAGTGGTCAGGGAGAAGGTGTTGACAAAAAATTAATTTAAAATAAAAAGGGATTTGGTCAGTTGATTTAATATTTTGGAGGCTGGATCATCGATAATAGGCTCAATTTTGTCTTGTTTGTTTTTCTTCTTAAGGGAAAAATGTAATTTAGTCTTTCTTCAGTATATTCCCTCACTCCATTTTCTAATAGCATGTTTGTCTTCTATATGGCATCACTAGGTAATATTGAAATGGTATTAACTCTTGTATTTAGTCTTTGATGTAATTGAATTGACATTTTTCAGGCTGTTACAAATTTTTGCTAATATTATCCATTTTATACATTAAAAATTTAATGCCACAATGTTTTATTAGTATTTGGTTTTTAAGTGAGATATTGAAAATAATTATTTGTGTGACCTAGCCCCCTTTCATTAAAACAATCTATTTTTATTTGGAAAATTTAAAAACTTTTTATTTTAATATTTAGTATCTAAATGCTTAGTTATTCATATATATTTACTTTTTTCTCAATCGTGTGTAGGATATAATGTGCAAAGTAAAATCCTGGGTTATAGATCAAAAGAAACCTGTTCGCTTCTATCATGATTGGAATGACAAAGAGGTAAGTTATAAATATCATGCCATCTCTTACTGCCTTTGCTTTGATTTGCTAGGGAACAAATTAGAGTTGTCATTATTTTACACTTACCATTATATCTAAACTTTTATTTCTGTCAGTGATTGCTTATTCCTGGGCTTGTTATTTTTTTCTTTTCCCCCATTCATGATATTTCATAACCACTAATCTTTTGGAAACAAGAATTATAAAAATGAAAATGCCTACTTGTTTTAAAGAATGTTTACTTTCAAATTCTTCAGTGATTTACTCCATATTTACTAAACTTTTAAAAAGATTCTTTCTCCATCTCCCACTTTAGATTGAAGTGTTGAATAAACACTTATTTTTGACTTCAAAACCAATGGTCTACTTGGTTAATCTTTCTGAAAAAGACTACATTAGAAAGAAAAACAAATGGTAAGTTTTTCCTCACCATATATACCCAGATGCATCATCTCTGTACACACACAAATACACACCCATGTATATGTACTTAACCGCAATGTTTAATTTTAATATTTTTGTCCTTATTATTAAAAAGTTTAAAATGAATGAGAAGGCTTTGCTTGGTATTTACCTTCACAGATGAGTCTTCTAATTGATTTATAGTTAGAGAACTTAAGAAAACCTGAATTAAATTAAGCAATATTGAATTATATGTTTACTTATCAAATGTAAGTTTATTAGACGTTATTATTTATTTCCATTGCAAAATGGGAATAAATGTAGTCACAACAATAAAACTTCTTACATTAGGATTTCTAGCTGTGTTGATATTATAAGTGACTTTAAAATACCCACTTGGGGTTGTAGCTGGGCATGAATTTTAAAATCCAGATTGAATGCTTTAAAAAAAAAAAAAAAAAGGCTGTGTGTGGGGAAAGACCAGTACCTGTTTCAAATGCTTTAAAAGTACATCGAGGTAAAAACTGTTCATTCATGTATTGATTGTCATTTTTGGCATGTAACCAAAATGTACAAGATTTGTTGCTGTCACTAATAACTTCAGAAAATTATGTGTTCATGTACGTGTAGGCATGTCCACATTTGGCATACCACTCACTTTGACTTGCCTCACTGGACTCTAAGTATTTTATACTATTGAGTCATACAAACAAATCAAAACTATCCAAAGCAAAATATCTGAATTCTCCTAAAATATATTGTCTGTTTCTCCCTGTACTTCATTAAGTACTTAGATGCACATGGTTTCAATTTTCCATTAAAAATTCTCATTTCCATATGATATCAAAGAGTGAGAAGGCTTTAAACTGAAAAATAAACATTCATAGACTGGAAGCCAAAACAATAATTAATGTCAGATGGTTAACTCCAATAAATCATTAGAATAAATTCTGTGAAATTACTGCAACTAAAAATGCCCTGTTAATATTACTATAAGACATTTTGTGTTCCTGATAGAAGCTGAATTTAGCCTCTTTATTGGTAATGTTCTAAAAAGCATAAATTGAACTTAAAGATTTCATTCAGGCTGGTCAGTGTCCTCCATCGGGTAATTAACTTTAAAATAATCAGTTCTGTTGCCTTTCAAATTCTTATAAATGTGATGATTGTGTTAAAAATTGTTACCTTTAGGAATGAATTTTAAAATTTATTACTTGACCTCAGTTAATAAATCTTCTCATTGTGGTATGAATGGTAAGGTTTCCTGTGGCTCTGTGAAACAATACAGACATCAAAGTTTACATGAAAAGGGATGAGTCAGTTTCCTTGCCCAAAGGGGCTTCTCACACCTGTATTTGGATGATTACAGGTAGAACTCCCTGGCTCTAATTGTATAGTAAATACCATTTCCCAGACCCTAATGGTAGACAGACTGCTTAGGAGACGCCAGTCTGTGATTTAGCTGTCGCCAGACACCCCATGTTTTTTGTGAGACCAGTTGTGATGATGATATGGTTATAGCCAATTGAAAGTAAACTCTTGTCTAAATAGCAAATTTTAATTTATAATAATGTAGAGGTATGAATGATCCTATTTTATAAAACCAAATCTTAACAGGTTTTAGGTATAACTAATGATCTGGTTTGGGGTTGGTGTGCGTATGTTTTGGGGGGAGGGTTGGGAGGGATCCAGATCTTGTGGAAGTTAGTGTAATTGTAGCTGAAAGATCAAAGACTGGGTAACTGAGTGATGTTCCAGAAGAGAATTTACCACATAGCCATTTTCTGTACAGTTTCTGCCGCCTGCTGTTCCTATTTTCCCTCAAGCTAGCCATTGACTACCCCCTGTGCATCCCTGCTCGTAAAAAATGATTGAGGAAGTATTTGTCATGTATTTATGAGTGGGAAATATTGTGTGATAGGGAATGGCATCTACTGGAGCCAGAAAGATTGCCATTTTCCTTTCATTCAGCCACTCTGCTACAGCTTTAAATCCTCTGTTTATGCAACATAGCCTTTGTATTAAAGTGCAGAATAAATTTTTATTATGAAGGATATGAATACTAGGTTTTCATCATTTATAACACTGAAAGCAGATGTAAATAGTTAAAATCCATTTTAACTACTAAATCCTTTTAATTGTGTTAGCATCTTGTTTTTTGGTAATGTTTACATCTAAGCTGCATTTGCATTATTAGTTGCTTCTTTAGCAAAAGAAAAAGTTTTTGTTTTTTAAGATTAACATGTAATGTTACTATAGCAAATAAGCCTGATGCAGGAAATAGTAATAAATATTTTCATGGGTCTTTTAGATCTGGAAAACTATTTTAAACCATCAAGAAAGAGGTGAGGAGAAGTTTGTGACTTTGGCCACAAGAGGAAGACTAAAACTGTTGTTATTTTAGCAGGTCACCATTTCAGAAGTATTGAACACTTTAGTTACTGAAGTTCACCCTAAATGTAAATGGTAATGTGTTATTTTTCAACCCTAGAGAAGAAGGAAGCATTTTGAAAGATAGGTCTATTGTGTTATTGAGTAGCTGTATTGACCTTTTGTAAGTAAGATGCAAAAACTGGAATGGCTCCAAGCATCTACTCACTAGTTTTAACAGTGTTGAATTAGTCATTTCATTGATTTATGATTAAAGACCTAGCCCCTGAAGAGAAGCTGACATGGCAGCCGGGTTGGTTGCAGTTGTGTTATGAGCAAATGACAGTAATCAAGATATTGTAAGTGAATCCATAAACCATTTTTTATTATTACAAATTGCTGTTTCTTGAATGAATCAAACTATATAGAAGTTTTTGTTGTTTTTGGTGAGCACAAGCATTTTTGAACGCTCAAGGTTTTCATTTTCTAAACACGATCAGCTGTTACTTATAACTAATACTATACGCGGTATTAATTTTCATTTGAGATTGCTTACTGAGTCATGGTGTCAAGCAGGTACAGGACATTAGAACTGTCAAACTACTGCCTAATTAGGGGTTTAAATTTCAATCTTTGCACCCTTGCTGCTCTGTTAGTAGAGTATGCCATCCAATTATGAAATCAGTAGAACAAACTAATTTTAGGTATTTTTTTACACCTACCAGCTATCAATTATGTTTCATTTTTGTGATCCTGCCTTTCTTGAAACTGTTAATAAAGGATAATTATATTTTATTATTTATTATACTACATATTTATGTTCAACTGGAAAATATAACTAAACTTTTAGATATGCAGACTTTGTGTGTGTGTGTGTGTGTGTTATACACACATTTTCATATGCCTTGGTGGGCTTGTAGTCATTTAGTATTACCTTTTGGGTAATATTATATGAGTCAATTAATCTGAGTCATGAAATTGATTCAAGATAGGTAGACAAATACTTGGAAAGTCTTTTAAGCTGTTTTATAATGAAGGGCAATGTGTCAAGTTCACTAAATGCATTTTAAGTAGAAAAACGTTTTATTATTAATTCTTATTATACTATGATTCAGTTCCTTCCCCTTTCCCATCTTTGTGTGTTCATTAGTTTTCCACATAATTTGTACACAACAACTAAAAATAGTTTGGGGATACTATACATTATGTGCTTGGTTCAGGGGGAATCATGGGATAAATATATTTTCTTGATTTCCTGAGCTGCCTATAAAAATTATAGCTACTATATCTCAGCAAGTATATATGTAGATGGAAGTGTGTATATTTTTGACACACAATTTTCTATTTCTGTATGTGTGCATATATATACACACATGTATGCATATAAATATAAAAAACGATTTCTGTAGAACTATTGTAGGAGGTCATCAGTTTCTGACAAGATCAGTTAAGCTAGAAATACAACACAGACATTCTGCTTTGGAAAAATTACTTTGTATTATGATAAAGCTTATTATTAATAGTATTATTTATACTATGAATTAGGATTTCAAATAATTTTTGGTGAATGAATGTGTTGGAATTATTTCTTTCTCTGATCAGAATCTTTAGAGTTAAAAAGAATATGGTAAAGAAAAATGGTCTTTTTATTACAGGAGATGGAAGGCTGAAAGAAGTGGGGATGGGGAAAAACCTTTGCCCATTCAGGAATCTTTCTTTTTTTCTTTTTTTGGTCAAATATACTTTTGCATTTGAATATATTTTTACATGTAGTAATATTTGTGAATTCCTGTTTGGTTTTCATTAAATGGGTTTTGAATATTCTTTCGACAATTTCTTGTTCTTATCAAGAGGTAACAATGCAGTAGTGCACTTCGGATTTCTTATGAAAGAGATAATTATATACGAAAGCATTTTTTTATATGAACATAATGCTACTGACCGTATGCATATTAGGAATTTCCCTTGGCCTGTTTGTATTTTTTGCAATACTATTTATAGCCAATGATTTCTATTTGCCAGATGGTTCACTGAATTTAAGAAAGTGATACATTTGGGAGTGCCCGTTGTAATCTTATTAGCACCATCTGCTGACTTACTGATTTGTGAGTGATGTAATTTATCAAATATGTCAGGACTTTCATCTTTTTCAAACTAGCTGAAGAATTTCACTCCACATAAATAGGAAAAGTTTTATAAAATTGTTTCTAGCTTCCACAGATGAAAAGGTTTATAAGTACTTTTTAAAAAAATAAGTGTTCCTTAGGATTCTGTCATGTGAAATTAAAATATATATTCCCTATACATGTACACACATCAATGATCTAGGAAATGAAATATAAAGTTTGGTTTATAGCTATACAATGTTCTTCAAATTACAAATGATTCATCTGCACAAAGAATTTCTTTGCTTCCCTACCCTACTCACTTTGTTGAATAATTCAAAAGCAGTCCTCTTAAAAATCTGCACTAGAGATTAAGGATCTCTGAGTCATATTTTGTTACCAAGACTTTGAGTTGGGATGAGCTACACTCTTACAACCGGAGTTGATATGGTTTGGATTTGTGTCCCCGCCCGAATCTCATGTTGAATTATAATCCCCAATGTTGGCAGAGGGGCCTGGTAGGAGACTACTGGATTGCAGGGGTGGATTTCCTTCTTGCTGTTCTCATGATAATGAGTGAGTTCTCATGAGATCTGGTTGATTAAAAGTGTGTAGCACCTATACCTTTGCTCTCTTCCTCCTTCTCAGGCCGTGCCTGCTTCCTCTTTACCTTTGCCATAATTAGAAGTTTCCTGAGGCCTCCCCAACCAATGCCTCACGGCCTGCAGAACCGTGAGCTAATTAGATCTCTTTTCTTTATCAATTACCCAGTCTCAGGTAGTTCTTTATAGCAGTGTGAGAATGGACTAATACAGGAGTTTAGTAGTTGGTGAAGGCAGTAGAGGAGAATTTTGAAGCTCAGAAACCTTAGGACTGTTGGGAGTGGGAGATACAGGGCAGGACCTTGGGAAGGATTTAGAATGGAGGCTCAAGATAGTTTGTAGGATTTGAATAACAGGTTTTCCTGGGAGAAGGGTGGAGAAAAGGAAAGGTGAACAATGTCAGTGTTTTACAGCCTAATATGTCCTGCTTGTGCAGGATAGGAGGAAGAGCATTATTTGTCTCTACCATTTTCTCCTGTGCAGCACGTTCCCCAGGCACAGCAACTACCTTTGGACTTAGTGTTGTAGTTTATCTGATGAGTTAAATAGACTTGAAGGCTAGCCCAAAATGTTAGGTACCATTAATAATATTGTTTCTATAAGGAAAATGAATCCTAAAAAACTGGAGAATATGGTCTATTTGTAACTTAGGGAGTAGATGCTATCAAGGAGTTTGGTGTGTTAAGAAGAATACTACTTTAGAATTTGAAATACAAGTGCTGTGGTCTTTATTTGCTACCATAACTAGCTCTTTGAACATGGCCATTTAAATTACTTAGCCTTTCATGTAGAAGATAATTCATTGAGATTGTTCATATAAAATGTGTTCTGTATAAACAGTGTTTCCCAAATTTAGTTATAGCTCAAAAAGTATTCAGTATGACTCAAGCCTGTAATCCCAGCACTTTGGAAGGCCGAGACGGGCGGATCACGAGGTCAGGAGATTGAGACCATCCTGGCGAACACAGTGAAACCCTGTCTCTACTAAAAAAAATACAAAAAACTAGCCGGGCAAGGTGGCGGGCGCCTGTAGTCCCAGCTACTCGGGAGGCTGAGGCAGGAGAACGGCGTAAACCCGGGAGGCAGAGCTTGCACTGAGCTGAGATCCGGCCACTGCACTCCAGCCTGGGCGACAGAGCGAGACTCCGTCTCAAAAAAAAAAAAAAAGAAAAAGAAAAAGGACTTGTTTGGCCTTGTGAATGCATCTTTTGGATACATTACCTTGGTTCTTATTTCTGTTATCAGGATTAAGGAACAAAATGTATCACATGTATAAATATAGCAGTGAGACTCCCATGATATCACTGCCATGTTCTGTACAACCCCATCCCCTCGTTCAGGTTGGGCCCTATAACTTCACCATTTGCAGCTTAGAGGCTTCCATTAGAGTAAATATTCTTTGTTTATATTGTTACAATATGTACAGTCTTTATGTAAAATTGTGTTACAGTAGCATGATTTTTTTTTTTTTTTTGAGACTGAGTTTCACTCTTGTTGCCCAGGCTGGAGTGCAATAGCGTGATCTTGGCTCACCGCAGCCTCCACCTCCTAGGTTCAAGCAGTTCTCCTGCCTCAGCCTCTATAACCCAGTAGCTGGGATTATAGGCATGCACCACCATGCCTGGCTAATTTTGTATTTTTAGTGGAGATAGGGTTTCTCCATGTTGAGGCTGGTCTTGAACTCCTGAGACCTCAGGTGATCTGCCCACCTCGGCCTCCCAAAGTACTGGGATTACAGGCGTGAGCCACTGCGCTCAGCCCAGTAGCATGATTTTTTTTTTTTAAGTTGTTTATTATTTTAAAAACCTTTTAAAACAGTTTCATTGTGATTTCCTATATCTCAGTCTCTCTGAGTATGAATGTATGTATGTATATGTTGGAGGTGAGGCAGTGAAAGTTAGTGAAGAATTAAAGATCGTCTCTAAAGTTCCCTTCCAGGACTAGAATTTTATGATTTTAATGAAGTGTAATGAATTCACAAAGAAAAGATGCCGATGCAAATATCTAGGTTTGTCATGGTAATTTTTCCTAATTGTGTACAGAGCATTCCTGAGGTTGCAGCCCAATTTAAGAGCAACTTTTCTGGACTGGGTTATAGATAAGACCTGGTTTTATTCCTACTCTCATTCCCTCTTCCATATCTCAGGCCCTTGAAAATAAGCCTTTTCTGCATCTCACCATGTTTCTTCCCACCTTTCCTCATAGTGAGTAGCTGTTGCTTTGGCTAGAATAAGAGCAAAGTGAATTGGCATATCTATATTTGAGATCAGTAACATTACTTAAACTATTACATTCCTTTATTCTAAATTGACCTAGAAAGCATTTCCCCAAAAACATTAGATTGTGAGACTCACCCTCAAAAGCCTATTTCATTCACAATGTAGTAGAAATAGTAGAAATAGAACAATTTGAGAAATATTTTGGTATCTGTGACCATTTTTACCACCAGTTTTAAAATTCTGCTTTTTAAAAATGTGTTCTAAAATAACTGGCTTATGAACTTTGCATATATTTCTATTTATATAAGGCTGGGACTGCACATTGCTGTGCAGTCTGTCTTTTTAATGCTTTACATCAAGAAAAGCAAAACTTGGTAAAAAAAACTTATTATAAATGCAAATTTCAAATTTATGTTCCTTTTGAAGACTGTGAGCTCATTGAGGAGGTGGATACTGTTTTCTTTTTCCTTGTTAAGCAAATAATTATTAAGAATTATTAAGCCTTTCTCTGTGTCATGTATTATCTTAGGTGGTGAACAGAAAAAGCCCTTTCTCCTGCAGGACTTACAGTCTCATGTAGTAATAGACATCCAACAAACAGACATTTAATATAATGCAGGGAATGATTAGGACCATGAATAAAAACAAAGCAGAGTAAGAGGAAACTGTTTTAGTTAGGGTGGCTGGGGAAGACCTTATGAAATAAGGATACATGCCATGAGAGAATCCACGGAAAGCTCAGTCCATGGAGAGGAAACTGCAAGTACAAAGGCTGTGAAGTAGCTGGATGGAGTAAAACAGAATACGAGTTATAGGAGTAGAAGTTAGAGAATGAAACAGGGGTCTACAGTTGATGTAGAGCGTAATGTGCCATCAAAAAGGAATAAAATGTGAAGACAGCCAGCCACTTGAAAATAACTTACATATTTTTATTTAAGTACATTCCATTGAAACAGATTTTAAACATGTTCTAAATGTGTTCTAAAATTTTATTTGGGTTTTAAGAATAACCATCATGTATTTTCTAGTTTGCTTTAATTGATTTCTTATAGTCCAGAAATATTTTCGATTGCTAAGTGTTTTAAACAGCCTTTAAAGTAATAATTGCAATTTATTTCAAATTTCATCTTTCCTTTTCCATGCTTGTCTAGTGACTTGCTGATTCATGCTATCAATTATGAAGCACTTTTTAAAATCCCCTCAATGTACAACTTCAGAGAAATAGATTGAACTTTATTTAGAAATAACAGCAGCCAACATTTGTCTAGAGCCTTATGGTATTTCAGCTTTTTAATTTCATTTGACCCTCAAATTCTGAGATGGCCCTCATTACACTATTACATTGGCCTTGAATTTAATGTTTACTAAAATGAAGCATTTTTTTCCTTTTCTTTTTTTTTTCAGAGACAGGGTCTCACTCTGTTGCCCAGGCTGGAGTGCAGTGGTGCAATCACAGCTCATTGCAGTCTGGACCTCCCTGACGGGCACAGGCCACCACACCTGGCTAATTTTTGTATTTTTTGTAAGAGTCAGGGTTTCACATGTGGCCCAGGCTTGTCTAGAATTCCTTGGCTCAAGTGATCCACTTGCCTTGGCCTTTTAAAGTACTGAGATTACAGGTGTGAACCACTGTACCTGGCCAAAATGAAGCATTTGCTTCCTTGGAATAAGAGTTCTGCATATTAGTTTAGGAATGGGTTACTCCAACACAGAGAGAAATAAGCTTCGTCTTTCCATTAGCAAAGATTTAGCAGTGCCTTTTCCGTACTTCAAATATTTGTCATTGAAATGAAGGGGTAGTCATCAGTATTCCTGGGTGATAATCAGCATTTTCCTTAGAGATTATTTTAAAAGAATATATTATGGACTGTGGAAAATGTTGTTAGATTTAATCCATTTTGAAATTTAAAAGGAAAAGATCAAATAGCATCTGTCCATTGGTAATCATTTTTAGCGTTTTTAAATGAAATTTTCAAAGATTTTCCCCAGGAACATATATAGATGTCCGACATGAAGGTCACTAGCACTTTTCAAACATGACTTTTAAGTTTTGTCATTTATCTTTTGTATGTCCTGCTTCCCGCCTTCCTCCATTTAATATAATTGATTTAGCTTTTCTTATACCAAACTAAAAGATATACATAGCAAACCATTATTTATTATTGAGTTCCTGCTATGTGATGGGCATTCTGAGCTTGGAAATTGCTGAGATGTATGATATTATACTTATCAAGCAGATATTATCATGCCCATTTTACAGATAGGGGAGGCAGTTGGAAAGATTATAAAACATGCCCAAGTTCTTGGAGCAGGTAAGTGGTAGAAATAGATCCATTTGACCTGAATGCGACTGCTCCACACAGGATGACTGACAGCTAAGTGACAGTACAAGATATGTTTGTGAATCTCCAGAAATCTTTGAAAATATCATATTAGCAACTTTAGCATTTTGCTATGTTTTATCTCGGAAAGTTTAATCTCCTTCCAATTGTTTAGTTAATGGACTAAATTAGGATTTTAGTTAAAAAGAACAATTCTCAAGACGACATTTATGTGTGGTTTTTTTAAGGATAATAAGCATTTTCTGCTGATGTTTTTGCCTTGTCTTGTAATTTTATTAACTATTTAATAACTTATTGTTAAGAGGCAACAGCAATGTATTTTAGTACCCACCTTAGCTTGCATTTTTAAACAATATCATATATAAAAATTTTGGTGGAGAAAATACAATGGCTCCTATTGAAACCGAAATTTTAAATTATATGAAATTGCCAAGTCTAAAATAGTGGTACAGAGTAAACCCCCAAAAACATATCTGTAACCACAAATTGGTTTTTATATATTGATATGATAAACAGAATTTAACTTTTTCTTCTATAGCAAACCATAATTTGTTAAAAATAATTCTTCGGCTGGGCTCAGTGGCTTATGCCTGTAATCCCAGCACTTTGGGAGGTCGAGGAGGGTGGATCAGCTGAAGTCAGGATTCAAGACCAACCTGACCAACATACCGAAACCCCATTTCTACTTAAAAAAATAAAAAAATTAGCCGGGGTTGGTGGCAGGCACCTGTAATCCCAGCTACTCGGGAGGCTGAGGCAGGAGAATCGCTTGAGCCTGGGAGGCGGAGGTTTCAGTGGGTCAAGATTATGCCATTGCACTCCAGCCTGGGCAACAAGAGTGAAACTCCATCTCAAAAATAGTAATGATAATAATAATTCTTCACTGATGGGGTGAGGGAGTTGATGTTAAATAAATAGGGAAATGAGAGAATATTACATGTGTTAGTTTGTTTCCTGCTGCTGTAACAGATACCACAGACTAGGTAATTTATAAAGAAGAAAAGTTTATTTGGTTCATCGTTCTGGAGCCCAGGAAACCTGAAAGTGTCACTGGCATCTTCTAAGGGTCATCCCATGGCAGAAGAGCAGAAGGCAAAAACAAATGGGAGACAGAGAGCAAAGTGGGTCAAAGTCATTCTCTTTATCAGGAGTCCACTCCTTACTCCCATGATTGCAGCATTGATCGCTTCATAAGGGGTTAGCCCTCATGACCTAGCCACCTCTTAAAGGCCCCACCTCCCAATCCCATTGCATTGGGGGATTAAGCTTCCTAACACATGAACCTTCGGGGGCTGCACTCAAACTACAGCACTACGAGGTAGAGTAATGGCAGATAATTTGTATGCCTGATGTTGTCTTTGTAGTAGTCATCATTCAGTCAACACTTCATACTTGACCTCATGCCAGTTGTATTTAAGATTCCCAACAAGCTTATAAAGTAGGTGCCATTATTACCCACATTTTAAGGAAATGAAAGGCAAGTATGGAGAGATTAAGGAACTTGGCCAAAGTTACATAACCAGTCAGTGGTGCCGACATTCAAATGTAAGCAGTTCATCTGTGGAGCTCATTTTCCTCACTAACTGCTAAGCTACGGTATCTCAGCACTGGGGCATTGGTGATGCTGGAAAGGTAGACAAGGCCTGAGAAATATGTCATATACTAGTCACATTTCCTATTACCGTGAATTTCATTTAGGTAAGGTTTTGTTGTTAGACAGTTCATGCACTATAAAATTTGAGACTAAAAATTCATTATAACCTAATTAGAAAATGGCAACTGAGAGTAATATTTTTTTTTAAATTGTACCTAAAATTGTATCTTTAATTTTATGGACTTATCTCAAAATACTATTTTCCAATTTAATAGCCATTGTAGGGACAGTACATAAAACAGTTTATATATTTTTAGGTTGAAAATACATATCATTGCTACTTTTCTCAAGAAAACTTTCTTCAACCACTTGTTTTATTTATGTGTTTATTTTTAACCATATACTGATTTATTCTGTTTCTTTACATTTTCACTAACTTGGATTTGTTTTTGAGAACTACAAAACAAAGTAGGGAAGTGTGTGAGAGTAGGGAAATGTGTGAGAGTGTGTGTGTTTGTACATATCTCCTTTATTAGCTGAAATACAAATGGATGATTTGTATAATGTTCTGGTTTAGTACTATATTAGTGCATAGCAATATAATAAACATTATATATGTATATGTATGCGTATATGTACCTATACATCCAAGTTGGGCAAAACTAGTAACTACCACTTGTTGAGCATCTATTATATGCTGGATTTTGGGGTGTTTACATATGTTCTCTCATTTCGTTTAATCCCCATAACAACCTTGGAAGGCAAATTTCTATCCATTTACTAACAAGAACCTAAGGCTCAGAGAAATGAAGTAAGAAACCTAGTTAAATATTTTGGAAACTTATTTTAGCTCAAATTCGTGAGAGAACGTATAAAACATTTTATGCATTTATAGCATGCTTTTCATGCAAGAAAAGTAGACAGAGTTTTTTATGTTGTTTGTATCCTAGTGAAAATTACACAGAAATTTATACCTAACGGAGAGCAAACATAATTGCAATATTTTCTATAAGCATGACTCAAGATTGGTTGGCTGGTTGCCTTATAGCCCTTGGTTTCCTCACCTGTCAGAGAGAGTAATTATTTTCTTATAGAATTATGAGAATTAAATAAAATGTTACATATATTAAATGAAATTATCCTGTGGCAGAAATTATTCTGTGTCAGATCTGTTTGACTTGAAATATAATTTATTTAATTTTCATAATTCTAAGAGAAAAGCATATGTATGTGTATGAACACAGAGAGATTGATAGTTAATTGGCTAGTTCCTGGCAGTTGTAATCACATAATAAACTCTCTTAACTAACTTGAGTCCTGCTTATATAAAACATTGCAATTAGGCAAAGTGCAGTGGCTCACTCCTATAATCTTAGTGCTTTGGGAGACTGAGGCAGGAGGATCATTTGAGGCCAGGATTTTGAGAGCAGCCTAAGCAATATAGGTACATCCTACATCTACAAAAAATAAAAACATTAGCCAGGCACAGTGGCATGCGCCTATAGTCCCAGCTACTCAGGAGGCTGAGGCGGGAAGATCACTTAAGCCCAGGAATTCAAGACCAGCCTGAGCAATATAGTGGGATCCTGCTTCTACAGAAATTAAAAAGAAATTAGCTGTTGTGATGGCCTGCACCTGTAGTCCCAGCTAAGTGGGAGGCTGAGGTGGAAGGATTGTTTGAGCCCAGGAATTCGAGGCTGCAGTAAGCTATGATTTTGCCAGTGTACTCCAACCTGGGTGACAGAGTGACACCCTGTCTCAAAAAAAAATTGGTCAGGCACGGTGGCTCACACCCGTAATACCAGCATTTTGGGAGGCTGAGGCAGGCACATCACTTGAGATCAGGAATTCAAGACCAGCCTGGGCAACATGTTGAAAACTCATCTCTACTAAAAATAAAAAATATATTAAAAAAATTTTTTAAAAAGCCAAGCATGGTGGCACATGCCTATAATCCCAGCTAATCGGGAGGCTGAAACATGAGAGAATCATTTGAACTCGGGAAGTGGAGGTTGCAGTGAGCAGAGATTGAATCCAGAAGGCAGAGATTGTAGTGAGCCAAGATCAAGCCGCGCCACTACACTCCAGACTGGGTGCCAGAGCAAGACTTTGTCTCAAAAAAAAAAAAAAAAAATCCTTAGCAAACTAACACAGGGATAGAAAACTGAATACTGGATGTTCTCACTTATAAGTGGGAGCTAAATGATGAGAACTTATGAACACAAAGAAGGAACAATAGACACTGGGGTCTACTTGCGGGAAGAGGGTGGGAAGAGAGAGAGGAGCAGAAAGGATAACTATCGGTTACTGAGCTTAATACCTGGGTGATAGGTACAAAAAAAAACCGTGATGTTTTTATGTAACAAACCTTCACATGTACCCCCAAACCTACAATGAAAATTTTTTTAACTGTCATCAGATTTCAGGACTGTGAGAAAAATGTGTGATAATGCTTTTATTATTTAAAAGTGTTTTTCTTCCTGAGTCTTATTTTGAAAAATTATACAGAATAGTTTGCATGGCATATTCCTTGCATCGTAGAACTTGCTCTGCTTCAGGCCAAATTGAAATAGAGACAGAAAAGAAAGAGACCAAGAAAGAGGATATGGAGAATATCAACCATTTGTTTCCTTTCCTATATTCAAAGACAAACATCTTAGTTGTCTGGATCTCTTGAAATTAGTACTTGTAAAAGCTTTTAAATGTTACTAGAATACATCGTTAAAGCCGTATCTGGTTAAAGTTTTCTGATTAAGCATAATTAAATAATTGTTTCAGCAATTACACAGTTCATGATTATGGTGTGCAATGGGACTTTTTTTTTTAAAATCTGTTATTAAGTAAAATATGTATTGGCGGCCAAGTGTAAGTTTTAGTGCAACTTGCTATATCTTGGACATTTTGCATATATAGCTTAAAGACCAGTGGAGTAGATTGGGAAGTTCTGTCAGCTTCATAATTTTGGAAAACAGAAACAAAAGAAAAAACAATGCTGAGTAAACATTCTTAGCCATAAGAAGATATGTGAGTGTGGCTTAGCTAATAATACCTACTTTCTTACTATATATCACTTCATGGAATTTTTTTGCTATGAAATATTTAATAGTTACGCATTTGCTGTTTTATAGTTATTTCACTGCCCTATTAACATCAAGGGTTACTGATTGTTGTATTAGTAGTTCCTGACAAATAGAAATTATTTGATATTCTAAGCCATTTCTGACAGAAGATATAAAGTTTTGACAAACACGTATGGCACAGCAAGTGTCCAATTCTAAAGAGCAAAATAAATGCAAACCACCATTATGGTGAACACAAACAGCCTGAAAGCAAGTTATCAGTAAGCAAATAATTGTTGAACTGTTATGAATGGAATAGGATGTTGAAATAGGGCATGATTGGCTGATGTTACATATGTCCTTGATTACCTTCCTTGTGCTTTTATCCTAATAAGTGACATTCTTTGTATTCCCTTGGATGGCTAGACAGTCTGACACTGAAGAAGAATAAATATTGCATGTGGTACACATTAAGCTGTCATCCAAGACAGCATTTATAAAAAGTAACTGGAGAAATTCATAAGAAATTCTGCACTGCTCCAGTTTCCTGGCTGCAGTCATAATTGTCAAAGTTCTTGACACATTCAGGTCTTCAGAAATGATTTAGGTTTACAGTGGTTTGGTGTATGAATAATTATTATGGATTTGAGTTCTCATATTGCCTTTGGATATTAATGTTAGTTACCAAAATGTTATATTTTATGATAATTTTTATTTTAAGAAATGTCTCTATATTGATAATTGTGACATATCTTCTATCTTACAGACTTTCATCAAAGGCTTTTAGACAATTCATGTAATTGAAAGGAAGAACAGGAGTTTTTAAATGCTTACATTATCTTTAATCTGTTGGAAAATATTGCTTGCTTGTGTTTAGTGCTAGCAAACAATTTTGAAAATAAGTATTTTTATTTTTCTTCCCTAGCAACATTGGAAAGCTTTCAAACAGTCTAAATGAATACCATTTTAAAACTATTTCCAAAAAAACCAAATCACTGATGTTTCATTTTAAAATATTGTACGCTTTTATTCACATACTTTTGTTATTTTAACATAGTTCTTTGAGGCAAGGCAGTATTTTATTTGTTGCATTCACTATTTTCTCTTAAAATTTCCTTTCAAAGGATGGTAGGTAGAAATTTTGAAAAGAGATAATATTGTACTACAATAAGCATACCTAAAGAAAGAGATAAATTATGAATGTAAATTTAGAGAGCACATTTTTAGCCCCTCTATCTTTCTTTAAAACACCTCCTTTTTTTATCCTATCCATATGGTGTATAATATCTGAAGAATGCCCCCTCCAAGTTATTTTTGTATTTTTACATTTATTATCCTAAACCATTTGAAATTAAGCAATTAGTATTCTCATTCTATAATCTAATCAGGAATATAGAATATTCTATCAGCTGATGACTTCCAAAATGTGATTAAGTATCAGAATGATTTAGGATCCAATATAAATATGAAAATAAAATAACAGTGTTAAGTTCCAAATTCTGAGCCCCTGTTTTAGGGGAACGAGAGGTCAGTCAGGGTTTTTGTGACAACCATATTTTATATTAGTTTTAAAATTTATCCTGTTAATTTGGGGAAATGTTTTTAGGATACTGTCTTTGCTTTGAAATCTAAACCATCCATTTAGATTGAAGAAACTTTTCTCCAAGTATAACACTACTCGAATGTTACCTATAGCTTTTAACTCTCTAGGCCACTACAGAGCACAAAATATTTGCCCAACTGGTAAATTGAACTGTAAGTCCCACTGTGGGAAATTGCTTTGCTGTGCTCCAAACAGCAGTTATCTTAGTAATTGTACCTGAATTCTTTGTGGCTAATAGAGCGTGGACGTCCATTTTACAAACAGAAAATTATTTTTCTTAAATACTTTTAATTATAAAGTCCCCAAATAAAATGCGAGTCAGTAGACAAGAGTGAGACATTAAACCACATCATTTTTAATTGTTAGTGCAGAAAAGTGAAATCCTTTTTTCCTTTTAGTGTAAAACTGTACATAACCGACATTTCACATTCTAAACTGGAGCTCCCAACAAGGAGCTTATCAGAGCAAATTGTCTAGTCCATCCCCTTCCTCACTCAAAACCTAATGACCCTTTATCATCATGGTTTAGATTGCTGGACACAGATGTGAGAAAATACAAGTAATCTACAGGTAACTACAGTAGCTGCACTGATGTTCTCAGAGAACTGACTGCTGGGAAGATAAAGAGCCTCCCACAGTGTCTGTGACTTTCCAGCAGCAAAGCACATCATGAGCTCATACATGAAGTTTTATTTGCTGAAGATTCACAATAAGATGCATTAGAACATTCAGCAGGGACTCCTTTTAGATGAGCACAGAAATTCTGGAGGGTGATTAGTTGATGCACCAGTGCATAGCATCACACTAAAATAAGAAGAGTTCAACAATAATTCTTTCTATGGACACCAAAGATTATGGCCACAATGCAGTATTATTATTGACTTCTTTTCTTGATATTTATGTAATCTACTAAACTCTAATCACTTTCTCTTCACAAACGGCTGAACTGCTTGCTGAAAACTGTTTGGTTATGATTTGTAATATGAAAGCAGAACAGCAATTTCTCAAACTTTAATACTAAATTGCATTTCAAAGGACTTGTTTGTGGCCAGGTGCTCTGCTTTTGTTAGCTGCTTAGATTGTGATCAGTGAGGTAAACTCATTTATCTATTTGCATGCAATTGAGTAATTTACCATGAAAAGAATGATCGGTTTTTGGATAAAGGTACTGCACCTGTAGCTTAAGTTTTATAATTGTTGGTTTGACTATTATTTGCAATGATCGTAGTTTCATACTGTTTTAGAAAACAACAATACAAAATATATTTACTTATGTATATATGAGATGTTTTGTTTTTAGTTAATGAATTTGGTTTAAGTTTACTAGATTGGGATGAATCAATATGAATTAGATTGTTTGAACTTCAGGTGTGTATTTCTTTTTAAAAACCATTTGCTTGTCATATTTTTTTAAAGCAGATTAATTTTGTTTCTGTAAAACACTATAACTACTAGATTAGGAATAGTGATATTACTTTCATATGTCCTCAAATGATTTTTAGAAATTATCATTTTAATAGCTGAAAGATAAAGATAGTTTTCAACAACCAGTATTGGTTAAACAGTTGACAGCCAACAAAAAGAGATACTGAGATATTTGATTCGTTCTTGTATAGTTGTGTGTGCTATGTACCTAGCTTAATTGTTGCTGTTTATGGAAAATATTGAAATGCTCAGAAAATTAGAGAAGATACTAGTTAAGGTTTTTTGGCTAGGTTCGTACTCATTTTTGCTTCAACAATATTATAATGTACATTTAAAAACAGTCCTTTGCAATTGGAGCACCAAAATTATATCAAATACACCTGCAATCTTAAAGAATTAATTTAATATTAAGCTTCTCGTGTAGAATAACCCATGAGAAAAGTAAACTTATCAGCAAACAGAACAGATAGATTATCTAAAGTACTGCTGGTCATTAGAATCCTTACTATTCTTCTGATAGCAGTTAGGATCACTCTTTTTGGAGATTTTCTGTCAGTGAAGATTTTCAGTTTACCCTGACATATTTGAAATATTCGTAGTTGCATGGCATAGATTAATCTAGAAAACAGAACATTGAAGAATTGTTTGAGGTGGTGTTATACATTAGTTCTGTTTTTAGTTTGCTATAAGATCTAAAGAAAAAACTATATTTGTTTTCATTTAGCAGCAAATAGGAAACACAGAACTCAAAATTCTACAAAGTACATTTTCTTGCCATCTTCGTATTTAAAAGGCAAAAAACCAGAGGATCATGTGCAGTATAAGATTGTTTTGCATTTTTGTTTTTACATCACCAGATTAAGTATAATGAAACCCATCTGCAAATTGTAGGAACTACTCATTGATTTTTCTCAAGGACTGTAGCGTAGTTTTTCCCTTCTTTTTCTTCTACCTTTTTTTTTCTATTTCAACAAGATATACATAAAATTAAAAACCTTGTCTGTTATAAAGTTTTGTTTGAGCTTTTTAAACTGAGTGATTAGCAGAAATAATGACCCTGTCAGCCTTAATCACATTAAAATGTGGTTAACATCATTTAATTTTTTCCACTTAATATGCAAAAATTTCCAGTAGATTTGCAGTGAAGGCCATTGAAATTCCATTAGAACAAGAATAAAAATTTCAGGCATCATTTATTCAGAGAAGGAATAAAGGTCTCGATTGAGAACTGCTGAATCTTTCTATTAGAGACACTATGAATCATTACATTGAATTGTACCTATGTTTCAATAGACCTGTGTGTCTGGCTTTTCAAGTGGTTGAATATCATGTGTTTTTATCATTTTTCATAAGGAGGAATAAACCAGAATTGCATAATTATTTGATAAATATTTAAAAGACTACTGAACAGTTTTTGTGCTGCTTCAAACTGCTTAAATTTTAAGTAGAAAGTTGATTGTACTCTAGAAACAGTTAATGAAATAATTATTTTAAAACATGGAAAAAACTGCATAACCATCCCACAAAATGGACAGATTGTATTTTAAGTAGTTATGTTGGTATATGCCAAGAAAGAAATTAAGAACCAAGTGACGCTAGCTCTTTCCCAAAGTTCATAGCTTATCGTTTGTCAAGCTTCAACTGCTATGTTATGCTGCATTAGCTATGTATGAATTACAACCAAAGAATATTCTACTCTTTCTAGTATTCATTCTTTTATGATCATTTTGATATTTAATTGTTGTAATGTGTTCTTAGTATTAAAAAGTAGGAAAAGCTTAATGTTATTTTAAGCAGTGCCTACCATTTATACTTTCTTTGGCATGTGCACATTTGCCAGCATCCTGAAAACTTACATTGTGTGGAATGCTTTTCCCCCATTTTAAAAAAGACAAAAGTGTTACTGTATATACCTGATAAGCAGAAATGGCTCTCTGGAACCATTCTTATCCTTCGGGTAATTAAGTAATTATACAGTGTTGTGTTGTTTTTTTTTTTTTAATTTGTATTTTGTTCCTGAACCATTTGGACCCATTATATAATTACGCTGTGTGTACTTTGTAGTAAAAATACCATTGGAAAATTCATCAGGGAAAGTAGTCTCTGCATATGCTCTTCACAATGTATAAATTTCTCCATCCTCCCGTTTCTATGTCTGCGGAAATCTCAGAGTGTTTAATTGTCTGCTTTACCCATACCACTTCCCCCCACCACGTTTGACTCTGTGCTTCCACAGAAACACCTTGTGTGACTGCCTTGTCTAGAATAACCTCCCAGACTCCCTTTTGTTCTCTATCATAGCATCATGTTTATTTCCTTGGGAGCACTTATCACAAGCTGTATCATCTTGGTTACTTGTCTCTTGTTTTTGTTTTGTTTGTTTGTTTTTTGTCTTGTAAGAATTTAAATTCCATGAGAATAAGGACCATGCATGTTTTGTTCATTTTGTATCTCCAGTGCTTGGCACTGAATTCAGTAAATATTGTTGATTGATCGAATAGCTGGCTGGATGAAATCCATTGAATTTATCCCCTTTGTTCAACACTGACTTTTAGTCTTCATTAATAAAATATTTGGATGATTTGAAGTCAATCTATTCTGGTTAGATACATATACAGTTTAGAGCACAGGTGGATAGGCTGTGTATGCCAGGGTTAGCACATACTCTCTATAATGGATCAGAATATTTTTGTCTAGGACCACACAGTCTCTGTTGTAGCTACTCAACTTTGCCATTGTAATGCAAAAGCAGCCATAGACAATAGTGTAAACAGATGGGCATGTCGTTGTTCGAATAGAATTTTATTTGTGGACACTGAAATTTGCGTTTTATATAATTTCACTGTTACAAAATATTTTTCTTTTATTTTTTTAAGTCATTTAAAAACATACAAACCATTCACTGCACAAAAATGTATGCAGTGATTTGCTTAACCCCCAGTTATGCTATTGACCAAAAAGACATGATACACATGTACACACAATTATATATCTCCATTCATCTCCTGAAGTAGTTCATCTCTCTCTCTCCTGCATCATCCGTTCTTCTTCCTTCAGTGGATGTTCCCCAGTAGCATATAAGCATGATGTTATTTCTCCAGTCTTAGAACAACAGCATATTTTGACCCTGTTTGCCTTTCACAGTACTGCTCATTTCTCTTCTTCCTCTTTGAAAGTGGCATATTACTCATTGTCACTTGGGCCTCCATAAAAAGCTCAGCAGTCTTCTGTGTACAAATGAAGGAAAAGTGTCATTTGAAAAGTGTAGCTCTCAATTCACAAATTGAGTTTTTGAAAATAATCAGGCAACTTGATACAACAGGAAGATCAGGAACTTTGAAGTTAGATGGGCTAGAATCCTGCATTTACCACTGTAGACAAATCATACCAATCTCAAATCGTTAAGTAGTAAATCAAATTGCATATGTAAAATGCCTGTCAGTTTCTCCTTTCCCTTTCAAAAACTGTAGCTGTGTAGCAGTATATGTTTTATTATTACTCTGCAGATTTCCCTTATTTGAAGGAAAACTAGTCTGGAAAGTAGATCATGATTAATGTTCTTCCTCAAAACAATATGACCTTCATTTTTGGGGTGGGGGTCTTGAATGGAGAAAGGGCATTTTCATTCTATGTGCTTTTCTCTTTCTGTCTCTGTCTCTCTCAGAATAAACCAAACTTAGAAACTTCATGACATCCTCTTCTGCTTGGCTTTTGGGTGACAGGCTTATTAGCCTTTCATTTCTAATCTCATCTCTACTGAGTTTTCTCTGTCCGCCATGACTCTTCCCTAGGGATTAGTAATTGCGGGATTCTGTTAACTTTTTTCACTTGCCTTCTGTGCTTATGCCTCAGCTCTAACCCGTGTGCTGTTGGTTCTCAAACTTTAGTGTGCATTAGAATCATCTGGAGGCTTTATTAAAATAGACTGTGGGACCTCACCTTCAGAGTTTCTGACTGAGATGGGGCCTGACAATTGTCCAGTGTGCTCCCAGGTGATATTGATGTTGCTGACACTTGGATAATACTTTGAGAAGCATTGCTCTCTGCTAATGACTTATAAACCTAGCCTTAGTTTCTCCTCTTTACCCTTTTCAAATTTCGTTATTCCTGATTGTCAACAAGAAATCTTCATTTGAATATTCTCTTATCATACGAAATGTAAGATATATAAAACTAAACTCCCTATTTTTTCTATAGTAATATCCACAATGGAATTCACTTTCAGACTCTCCTGTCTTTGTTAGTATTGGCACCCTCTGAATCATTTAGGCTTGGGCTCTTCAAGTCATTTTAACATATCTTCTTTTATACATGATATTCAGTTAATCAAGTTTCATGTTTTTTCTTCTAAATCTCACCTTTATTCATCTCTTCCTCTTCAGTTACACTGCTTGTCAAGCAAGACTAAAACTGCATCACTTCATTTTGGAGTTAGGTAACTGCCTCCTAACTTACTGTCCTTGACTCTGTTGCTTCTTTTCCTCCGCAGGGCATTCTGATTAGCTTCAAACACTTCCACTCTGCCATTTTTCATGTCACAATCCTTCATTGAAACATAGAAGAATATCTTCACAACCCAGGATAGGCAAAGATCTCTTGGATAAGTCACAAAAAGCACTAACCATAAAAGGGGGAAAAAATGGACTTCATTATGTTGAAAAACTTCTGTTCATCAAAAAACACCATTAAGAAAATGAGTAGAGTAGCCACCAGCTAGAAAAATATATTCACAACACAAATATCTGACAAAGGACTTGTTTTCAGAATATATGTTTTTAAATTTTCTGCAAATGAACAATATGAAGACCAATGGCCCAACTTTTAAAATGAGCAAGACTTGAACATATACTTTATAAAATAAGATAAATGAATAAACATGGAAAGGTACTCAGCATCTTTAAGCCATCATGGAAAGTCAGATTATAACCATAACTGAATATGGTTATATTCAATTTAATATTTCATACTTAATAGAATGGCTAAAATAAAACTAACACCAGCAAGTGTGGATAAGGAAGGGGAACAAAAGGAACTGTGATGCATTTCTGGTGGGAATATAAAGTGATACAACTGCTTTGGAAAATTGGTGTTTTCATTTAAGTTAAGCATATATCTACACTGTGATCCAGTAATTCCAACTTTCAGTATTTGCTCAAAAGAAATGGAAACATGTTCATATCTTATACATGCATTTACTACACAAAGTAGCAGCCTTATTCATGATAGTTCAAAACTGGAAACAGCTCACTTGTCCATCAATAGGAAAATGGATAAGTTGTGGTCTGTTTATGCTGTGGAAATCATACACCTCACCAAGAAAATACACAAAGCAACTTGGAGAGAAGGTGAGGATTCATGGAAGGGAGCATAGGGGAACTTTCTGTGGAAATGTTCCATATCTTTGTTGGGGGGATAGTTACATGTGCATATAAAATTTTCAAAACTCGTTCAACAGAACATCTAAGATCTGTACATGTTAATTATTTGTTAATTCTACCTCAATAGAAAATATTTTTTCCTGGAGGCTGAGGCAGGAGGATCATTTGAAGCCAGGAGTTCAAGACCAGCATAGGTAGCACAGTGAGACTCTGTCTCTTAAAAAATTGATTTAAAAATTAGCTGTGTGTGCTGGTGAATGCCTGTAATCCCAGCTACTCAGATGGCTGAGGGTGGGAGGATTGGTAAGCCCAGGAATTCGAGGCTGCAGTGAACCATGATTGCGCCACTGCACTCCAGGCTGGGCAACAGAGACCCTGTTTCAAAAAAAAAAGTTATTAATATCTCTTTGTTTCCTACTAGGTATATATAAATATACATACAAAATACCTAGAGAGGTCAATCAACTGCTGACTTGGTCATCTCTGTGAAGACAAGGACAATGTCTGTCTGTCTTACTCCTACCAACCCATTACCCAGCTAGCACAGTGTCTGACACATAGTAAATATTTAATAAATACTTCTTATGTGAATAAATATTCTCGATTTACCATGAATGTTTTTCCCATATATTTTCATTGCTCTGTGATGTATTATTATTTTGATGTACTACATTTTATTGATCCAGGTCCCCCAGTGTTTCTTGTTTGGTTATTTACTTTTTTTTTTTTGAGATGGAGTCTCGCTCTGTTGCCCAGGCTGGAGTGCAGTGGCGCGATCTCGGCTCACTGCAAGCTCTGCCTCCCAGGTTCACGCCATTCTCCTGCCTCGGCCTCCCAAGTAGCTGGGACTACAGGCACCTGCCACTACACCCGACTAATGTTTTGTATTTTTAGTAGAAACGGGGTTTCACCATGTTAGCCAGGCTGATCTTGATCTCTTGACCTCGTGATCCGCCCGCCTTAGCCTCCCAAAGTGCTGGGGGTTATTTACTTTTTAAAAAGATAAAATACATTAAACACTCATGCAGCCATTCAAGAAAATACATTTGTCTTAACCTCAGCCAACACTGGGTTGTTATTATTGTTTTAATCTTTACCAATTTGATAGACAAATAGTGATATATTGTTTTCATTTTATTTCTGTGATTACAATGGAAAGATAAGGTGCATTTAATAACTGTTAGACTAATTATTAGAAGATGGAAACCAATTCCGTGTCTCCACTGGGAACAAAATTTAAAATGGACTTAAGTCAATTACATAGCATTTGATTTCTCATTTATGATTATTATTTTGATACTAAGAGCAGAAATCTTAAAGTATGAGAAACCACTCAGGAATATTTAATTATTATATGTCATTAATAAAATTATTTTTGGCAATTTATTTTCAAGTGAATTAATTTATATGTAAACAGTAGGTAAACATAAAGGCAATGTGTCTGGGTGATGGAAAGAACTTTGCAGTGAGGATAGCAGCAAAGGAATAAATGTTTCATCAGTTTTTGTCTTTCCTAATATGGCGAGAATGGAGTATATGAAACAGCTTTTCATACACAGGGCCAAGTAACAAATGGTTCCTTCGCTGGCTACTTAGAGTGGTATTGATTTAGAAAATAGAACAAAGTCGGCCGGGCCCAGTGACTTACGCCTGTAACCCCAGCACTTTAGGAGGCCTAGGCGGATGGATCATAAGGTCAAGAGATCGAGATCATCCTGGCCAACATGGTGAAATCCCCCTCTCTACTAAAAATACAAAAATTAGCTGGGTGTGTTGGTGCGCACCTGTATCCCAGCTACTCGGGAGGCTAAGGCAGGAGAATCGCTTGAACCCAGGAGGCGGAGGTTGCAGTGAGCCGAGATCACACCACTGCACTCCAGCCTGGCGACAGAGCAAGACTCCGTCTCAAAAAAAAAAAATAAAAAGAAAGAAAATATAACAAAGTCAAATATGCTCCCTACTGGTTTACCTCAAATCTATTTCTGTGTAATATTTGCAACCCTACATAGTTTTTTTTGTTTGTTTGTTTGTTTGTTTGTTTTTGCCCTTCTTAGAAACTGCAGTCTTATCACTCAGCAGTGACTTTTAATGAATAGCAAAACTTGCCATTTGTCTATACAACGGACAGAAAAATTTAAGGAAGAAAAGAGAAAAAAATGCCTTTGAAGTGATTAGTGCTTAGACCTGCCTTCTCAGGTAAAACTGATTAGTAGCCACATCACAGGTAAATACAACACAATTCTGTTTAGGAAAATGTGATCTGAACTTTGCGGAAGCCATTCTTCACTTTATAAATAATAATAATAGTCAGTACATGTTGAGCACTTACCTTGCATCAGACACCATGCTAAGCATTTTACATGTACGTCCTCATTTAATCTTCGTCATAACCCTCTGAAGTAGCTACTATTATTACCTCCATTTATAGATGAGAAAACTGAGACTTTAGAAAGTTCCATGTCATGGCCAGTATCCCCCCTGTCTGGCCCAGTGTTCTATAACCATATTCCATACTACCTCCTTTGCAAACAGGTTGCTTGTGGGAGTCCTTTATTTATAGAATTTCTTTAATGAAAATAAATTAACTTTTGTATTTTAGTTACAAAAATTCTTTTTGTAAAATTCTTTTTGTAAAACTATAAGCTATGAAGTCAACTTCAAGTTTTGGTGGATATGATTCTACTCACACATTTCCCAATCCTTCCTTTTCTCATGTCAGAATATTCCATTAAGCCAGTTGGCACTTTGTATAAGACTGTAAACACCAAATTATGTTAAAATAAACATTTCCTTAAGAGAGAATAAGTCTTTCAGAAGCAGCTGAAAGTTTTGCCACAGGTTGCATGCATACCGCTGGTAGGGAAAAGTATATAGAGTAAATGTTTTTTCCAAAATGTTTTATTTCTCATCTAACATGGTTCCACTGAAAGTATATGTCAGTAGGAATTGTTTCACCTGCCTATTTGTAACTAAACTATTGAAACTTTGTAATTATTAAAGCTTGAATAAGAGCCACCACTCCTTTTTTAGTGCTTCTTGTTTCTCCCGTGCTCAAATTCCTTTTCTCTAAAGATCCAGAAACAGTGACTTTCCCTTTTTTACAATGACTATTTGCCTTGGCTTTGTATCCCTCAGTGTCTACTCCTTTATGAAACTACATATACCCCACATGATAAATAGTGAGACGATTTGGATAAATGGGATCATGGAATGGACTCTTTTATTAGAATAAGGAAGTACCCTCCAGAGGATGAATTAAGAACAACTTCAGAAAGAAGGATCCACTTGGGAAAGGATGTCTGTGCAAGTGGGTTCTGTCATACACATCCACATTTATCTTTTGCCTGCAAAATGTCTTCCTTTCTTTTCTTTTTTCCTTTTTTTTTTTTTTTTGAGACAGAGTCTCACTTTGTCGCCCAGGCTGGAGTGCAATGGCGTGATCTCGGCTCTCTGCAATCTCCACCACCCAGGTTCTCATGCCTCAGCCTCCCAAGTAGCTGGGATTACAGGCTGGTCTCAGACTCCTGGCCGCAAGTGATCCACCCACCTCGGCCTGCCAAAGTGCTGGGATTGCAAGCATGAGCCACTGCACCCAGCCAGGAGTTTCTTACTTTCTTACTGGCCCCACAGAATCCCAGCTCTGTTACGAACAAAAACCTTTCCTTTCTGTTTTTCTTATTCCAACTGAATTTAACCTAAAAAAAAGTTTTATGTATGTAACTGAAAAGACTGTTAAATATATTGCTTTCCTTTTCCATCCCCTACACTCCTTTTTCAAAGTTGCACCCTCAAGATCTAGCATAATGCTTATTAATACACATAGTTGCTTAAATGTATTTTTCCAGTCATTGTGCTTGAATTCTTTCCCTTCCAGTTACCTCCCTATCCATAAATATTCAGTTAGTCAAGAATTCTCAGAAATAAATACCTGATTTTTTTTTTTTTTTTTTAATTTTATTTATTTTGGGACGGAGTTTTGCTCTTTCGCCTAGGCTGGTGTTTCGCTCAAACCTCCACTTTCCAGTTTCAACCGATTCTCCTGCCTCAGCCTCCCAAGTAGCTGGGATTACAGGCACTCGCCACCACGCCCAGCTAATTTTTGTATTTTTAGTAGAGACGGGGTTTCGCCATGTTGGCCAGGCTGGTCTTGAACTCCTGACCTCATAATCCGCCCACCTTAGCCTCCCAAAGTGCTGGGATTACAGGCGTGAGCTACCGCACCCAGCCAAGACCTGAATTTTAAAAAGAGCTCCCATTCTTTACTCACAGGCAATATAACAGTATTTTTAACTCTATGGTAACTATTGAGAATGACCCACTCACTGACAGCAGACAGTTAAAATTGGGGGCCACTGTGTGCAGGCCTCCTACATTCGAGGGATTTTAATCCTAACATCCACCGGTGAGGGTAGGTATTATTTTTGTTACATGTGATTAAACTGAGGCTGGGGTGGCTTAAATGGCTTCCCCAGAATCTTATAGCTAGTATGTAATTGAGCTGTAATTTGAATTGATACTCACCTTACTCCAAAATCTCTGCTTTTTCTATTGGCCCATACTATTTCCAACGGAAGGTCAGACATCATATAATCATAATGTGGGGAATATTAGCATTTCTGTTTTTTAATCTTTAGATTAGTTCTCAGTTTAGTTTTGGGGTTTTATTTTTTAGATATAATTCACATACACAAAATTCTCTCTTTTCAAGCACACAATTCAGTGGTTTTTAGTATATCTACATTGTTGTGTTGCTATCACTAATTCCAGAACATTTTCATCACCCCAAAAAAGAAACCCATGCCCATTAACAGGCATTTCCCATTGCCTCTCCAACCTAATCCCTGGTAACCACTAACCTACTTTCAGTCTCTTTGGATTTGCCTGTTGAGGCTATTTCACATAAATTGAATCATACAATATGTGACCTTTTGTGTCTAGCATAGTGTTTTCAGTGTTCACCCATATTGTAGTGTGTATCAGCTTCTCATTTCTTTTTATTGCTGAATAATATTCTGTTATATGGATATACTACTTATGGTCTGTCTCCTTAATTATAGTCATCCTAGTAGATGTGAAGTGGTATCTGCTTGTGGTTTTGATTTACATTCTTGTAATGACTAATGAGGAACATCTTTTTATTATGTTTACTGGTATATTATTGCTATATAATATTGTTATTATATATTCTCTAGGGAGACCTGTCTATTCAAATTATTTGACTATTTTTAAACTTAATTTCTGTCGTTTTATTGTTGAGCCATAAGAATTCTTTATATATTCTGGATACTAGCCCTCTGTCATATGTATGATTTCCAAATATTTTATCCCATTCTGTGGCCTGTCTTTTCATTTTCTTGATAGTATCTTTTGTTACATAAACTTTTTACCTTTTAACTCTTACATTTAGATCTTCGGTCCATTTAAATTTTTGTATGTGGATATCCAGTTGTCTAAGCACCATTTGTTGATTCTTCTTTACCCGTTGAATTGTTTTGATACCTTGTCAAAAATCAATTAACCATAAATAAACTTTACAACAAACAACCCATCCAATTAAAAACATGAGCGGAGGACTTGAGTAGACATTTCTCCAAAGAAGATATACAAGTGACCAACAAGCATGAAAAGATGCACATCAGTAATCATGAGAGAAATGCAAATCAAAACCACAATGAGGCATCATCCCACACCCATTAGGAAGCCACTGTCGAAAACAAAACAAAACAAAACAGAAAAACAGGAAATAACAAGTGCTGGTAAAGATGTGGGGAAATTAGAACCCTTGTGCAGTGCAGTACTAGTAGGAATGTAAAACGTGATGTAGCCACTACGGGAAACAGTTTGATGGGTCCTCAAAAAGCTAAACATAGAATTACTGTGTGATCCAGCAAACCCACTTCTGGGTAAATATCCTAAAGAATTGAAAGCAGGGTCTTGAAGAGATATTTGCACACCCATGTTCAGTACAGCATTATTTACAACAGCTAGAAATAGAAGCAACCCAAATATCCATCAATAAGTGAATGGATAAAGAAAATGTAGTATAGACATACAAACAGTAGAATATTTTTCAGCCTTAAAATTGAGGAAATCCTGTCACATGCTAAAACATGGATGAACCTTGAGGACGTTATGGTAACTAAAATAAGCCAGTCACAAAAAGACAGATGCTATATGATTCCAGTTATGTGCAGTTTCTAAAGTAGTCAAACTCATAAAAACAGAAGTAGAATAGTGGTTGCCAGGGGAACAGGAAGGTGTTACTCAATGGCTATAGAGTTTTAGATATGCAAGATGAAAAAGTTCTGGAGAGCCCTTGCACAACAATGTAAATACAGTTAACACTGTTGAACTGTATACTTAGTAAATTTACAAGTGTTAAAATAGTAAATGTTACGTTGTTTGTTCTTTACCACAATTTTTTTAAAAATCAGTTGACCATAAGTGTATGGATCTACTTCTGGACTCCAAATTCTCTTCCACGGATCTTTACATCTAGCCTCGTGCCAGTGCTGCCGAGTCTTAAGTACTATAGTTATGTAGTAAGTTTTAAAAGAGGGAAGGGTAAACCCTGCAACTTTGTTCTTTTTCAGGATTGTTTTGGCTCTTGCATTTTCATATGAATTTTAGGATTGACTTCTCAATTTCTGGGGGAAAAAAGCCGGGATTTTGATAAGAATTGCATTGAATCTGTAGATCTGTTTGAGGAATATTGCCATGTTAATATTAAGCCTTTCAGTTTACTCGCATGGATATCTTTCCGTTTACTTAGCTCTCCAATCTCTTTCAGTGATGCTTTAAAGTTTTCCATGTAAAAGTGTTAGACTTCTTTTGTTAAATATATTTCTGTCTCAGTTTAGTTTGTGTCATTTATAGACCCTTCATCAGTTTCAGCCAGTCTCAGACTCTACTGACGTTTTTGTCTTCTTTATGGTAGTGTTTCTTCCTTGTATACCACTGGGCCACACATGCTGTGATGCAGGCCCTCTCTATTCTCAGCATCCTCTCCTCATCTCTCCCAATATATCAGAGGGAGTCTTTTGATTTTCTCCATCCTCATAAACAGTTTGGATATGCAAGTTCCATCTCTGATCACATTCTAAGAAAATGATATGTAGTGGTAGTTAAATCAAGATTTGTGGCTCTCCCTGTAAACTTACATTTTGATTATAAACTACATCAGCCTATTGTTGTTGTCCTCTTTGAACAAAAATGGAAAAGAGAGATAGTTTATCCTGGAGCCTTATGGCCAGATGTAATTTTATCTTGTATATAGGAACATAATATAGGGTTGGGAAATTTTTTTGCAGCTAACTGAGTTTCATAGTCTTTAGATACAAATATTGGCTTCGTATCTCATGACAACTATAATTACAGAATGTTTCTATGTGTGATGTTTACAACCAGAATATAAAATTACAAAGAATAGATACAGATTTAAAAAATAGTGACTTTCAGACGTCCGAGTACAAAGTGTTGTAAGAGTTAAATGCATATTCCTTGCTTCTAGAGATCATAAATTTAGTTGTTTTTTGGTAGTGGTGGTGGTGTTTGGTTGGTTGGTGGGTGGGGTTTTTTTTGTTTTGTTTTGTTTTTTTTGAGAAGAGGTCTTCTTCTGTCACCCAGGCTGTAGTGCAGTGCAGTGGTGCAATCATGGGTCACTGCAGCCTCTCCTGGGCTCAAGTGATCCTCCCACCTCAACCTCCTGGGTGACTGTGCTATAGGTGCGCACCATCGTGCCTGGCTAATTTTTTTATTATTTTATTTTATTTTATTTTTTATTTGTAGAGATGGGGTCTCACTATGTTGTTCAGGCTATTCTCAAATTCCTGTGCGCAAGCCATCTTCCCACCAAATTCCCAAAGTGCTGGGATTACAGGCGTGAGCCATTGCAGCCAGCCAATTTAGCTTTTTTTGTAAAGCCTGGATTTATAGGTTGTTCACAGACTGTATTTTGAGAAACACTGCTTTAAAGTTTCAAAAATGTAACCTGCTGGAGGCCACTTAGTCTGAACACAAGTCTTAGTAACCTTGAAGCAGAGTCAGAAGCCTGAAATTCGGGAATGATCTAAAAGGTTGAGGTGCTGCTTGTTTTGTGCATTCACAGAGAACCTTGAGATGGTTAGCAGCCTGATGGCTCAGACTTGAATTGTAGTCGGCCAAGCCACAGATAGAACTTGCAATGAAAATAACCCCACTGTACTCTGATTTTTTTTATATATAGCCTTATAGCAATCAGATATGACTCCCACAGGTCCTGTTGCGATTTTCACTTCACAGTTCCAGCTAAAAAACAAGCATACTAATTTCTAAACTAAACAAGCATATTAATTTCTAAAGGTTGACCCTGGCAGAAGATAAGTAGATAAGGTATGTAAGAATAATACGTGCTTCTGAATGTTCTTTTTGAGACAGAGTCTAACTCTGTCACCCAGGCTGGAGTGCAGTGCTGTGATCACAGCTCACCACAACCTTGAACTCCTGGGCTCAGGTGATCCTCCCACCTCAGCTTCCCAAGTAGCTGGGACTACAGGCGCATGCCACCACACCTAATTTTTGTATTTTTTGTATAGAGACGGGGTTTCACTATGTTGCCCAGGCTGGTCTCAAACTTCTGGCCTCAAATGATCTGCCTGCGTTGGCCTCCCAAAGTGCTGTGATTACAGGCGTGAGCCACCACCAGACACCTGGCCCTAAATGTTCTTTTACTTAGTCTTTTGTAGATTAAGTTTCAAATTCATTCATTCATATTCACTGATCCACCCAACATTTATTGAGCATCTGCTTATGCCAAGCACTATTCTAGGTGCTGGAGATACATTGCAGTGTAGAAAATATTCAAAAAGTTCCTTGGCTCAATAACTGGTCAGGTGGGTCCACTAATGCCAGGTGGAAGACGGTTAACATTAAGTACATAATGTAATAAGTGCCCTGAATAAAAATAAGTCAATGTAAGGGAATAGAGATTGACAGAAAATGGGAAGGAAGAGGCCTTTTTTTTTTTTTTTTTTTTTTTGAGACAGAGTCTCACCGTCTCCCAGTCTGGAGTGCAGTGGCATGATCTTGGCTCACTGCAACCTCCACCTCCCAGGTTCAAGCGATTCTCCTGCCTCAGCCTCTGAGCAGCTGGGACTACAGGCCCCTGCCACCATGCCCAGCTCATAGTAGAGACAGTGTTTCACCATGTTAACCAGGCTGGTCTCAAACTCCTGACCTCAGGTGATCCGCCCACCTCGGCCTCCCAAAGTGCTGGGATTACAGGCACGAGCCACCGCACCCAGCCATTATTTTTAAAAAGATGTTGAAAAGTAAAATTTAAGCAGAAATCTGAATGAAGTACCTGAAGATTTCAGCACTTGTACTTGTTTAATTTCTGGCATATGCCATAAAGTTACAGAATTTTCCATCTGAAAGAGATAATTTAACCAGTGAACTTTAGAGTCGTTAAAAACAACAGATAAAACAGATGATGACAGATAAAATCTTCAGATAAAATCTTATACAGAAGCCCGTCATATAAAAATGTAGCATTTCTGGTTGAAATGCAAGAGTGGAAAATCCAAAACCTCACTGTCCTTTCTTCCCTTGTTCTTCCTACCCTTTCTCTTCCTTCCACGTTGGGAAATCCTTTTACAGAACTCGGAAGAGGTTGAAAACTGCTTGTCTAGATCAGTTTGCAGATGAGTATATTAAAGCTAAGAGATGTTAAGTAACCACCTGGAGTCACTCAGCTAGGTATTAGCTGAAACTCTTTCCCCCTTATTATTTATTTAGAAAATATTTGAGCATCCACTATGTGCCAGGCATTGTGCTAGGAGGTTTCTGTGGATATAATGGGGAGTAAAGCCACAGTCCCTGACCTCAAGAAATGTTTTTCTATAGTATGAAAATATAAACAGAAAACTATATGCAATGTTATAGTATACAGTGGAATGTGGTGATAGCTGTGGCCCACATGGGAGCTCAGGGAAGGCTCTAGAGGAGATTCTTATCTTAAAGAACAAATTAGAGTTAGACCAGTTAAGAGGAGCTACAGTCATATACCTACATGACGATAACCCTAAGATGTCATCATTATCAGTATCGGGATTCCTTCAGCTACAAATATTATAATCCCAGTACCTAAGACCCAAGGTAGTTTGTCTCCTCGGTTGGTTAATTAAATGTTCCTATGATTTGAAGAACAAGGGTTTTCCCATCTTTCCCCACTTCCCTTCTTACGGTCACAAAATGGCCGCTAGAGAGCCAATCCAAAATAGTCTCCGCCAGAGAGGCTCTTCTTTTCTCTCTTTAAGAGGCAGAAGAGCCTTTTGGAGCTTTTTCCCGAAGTCCCTTAGCAGATCTTCCCACAAACTCCATTAGCTCTTTTGATTAGAACTCGTTCACATGCCCCCTCAAACCGTTTGCCAGCTGGAGAATGGGGAACTATGATTAACTCAAACTAATTAGAATTTACCCTAATATTTTCTTTCCACCTGTTTATTCATTGCAAAGAACTTTTTTTAAGTGGAGCCTTTTTGCTAAACATTCAAATTTGCTTTGCAGGTTGCCTGCTTGTTGTAACACTCGTCATTTCGATTTTGGGGTAGTCTTCCAGTTATCGCTAGAATCAGAAAGCGTGTTAATCCTCAAAACAGAAAGTCTGAAATCCAATTTTTTTATGCTGCAAAAGAAATGGCCATTTCTTTAGAATTTATTTTCTTACACATACACAGGCACGTGCTGCCTTATTATAGTGACTAAAATGAGTGGGGTTTTTTAGCCAGTAGTTCTGTGAGGTTCTCATAGGGAACAATTTGTGCTAATATATCTTTCACTTGATGTAAATTTAGATTTCACAGTCCTCTGTCCTGGAATCACTTCTTATATTCTCAATCTAGACTCCAAAGCTAACTTACTACAGATGTTTTTCCAGGTATTGAGGCTTATTAGGATAAGAAATGCATAATTATGTCTTTTTTTTTTTTTTTTTTTTTTGAGACAGGGTCTCGCCCTGCCACGAAGGCTGGAGTGCAGTAGCATGATCTCAACTCACTGCAACCTTCTCCTCCTGGGATGAAGCGATCCTCCCACCTCAGCCTTCTGAGTAGCTGGGACTACAGGCATGGGCCACCACGCCTGGATAATTTTTGTATTTTTTGTAGGAACGTCATTTCACCATGTTGCCCAGGCTGGTCTCAAACTCAAGAGCTCAAGTAATCCCCTCACCTCGGCCTCCCAAAGTCTTGGGATTACAGGCATGAGCCACTGCACCCAGCCAATAATTATGTCTTACAAAGTAAGACACTGTTGACCATAATAATGTGAATCTGAGACTTCTTTGACATTGCAGAGGCTTCAGAGCAAACATTTTCCTTATACTTCCTGAAATTCTGGTGACATTTCCTTTTCTGGTTTTGAACCTGGGAAATAGAAGCAGGAATTTTCCTATCATTCTCACTGTTCTCTGCTATCAGCAGTATAGGTAGTCATTATCCGCCTCTAGTTTATCAGTTGGTCTGCATAGTTATCTCAGCTATTTTCGTGCTTTCAGTTCGTGTGTGTTTATTTTCAAAGTCCTTTAGTTCAGTGCTTCTGAAGGTTTAACATGCATATGAATCACCCAGGGAGCTTGTTAAAGTGCAGATTCTGATCTGAGGTGGGGTTCAAGATTCTGCATTTCTTTTTATTCTTTTTTCTTTTCTTTTTTATGGGGTCTCATTCATTTGGCCAAGCAGGATCATAGCTCACTGTAGCCTCCAACTCCTGGGCTCAAGGGATCCTCCTGCCTCAGCCTTCTAAGTAGCTAGTACTACATGTGCGAACTACCATGACCAGCTGAGATTCCTGCATTTCTATCACACACTCAAATGATACAATCAAAGTTGCAATTATGTTATTCTGTACAACTCCATAAAGTCAGACAAGAACATTGAAACTTGAAGTCTCTTACATGTATGGAAGATGGAGCTTTATTTATTTGTTTATTTGTTTGTTTATTTATTTATTTTTGGAAAAATAAATAAATTATTTATTATTTGTTATTGACACTCTGTCATCCAGGCTGGAGTATGATTGTGCTCTTATAGCTCACTGTAGCCTTGAACTCCTGGGCTCAAGCAGTCCTCCTGCCTCAGCCTCTCAAAGTGCTGGGATTACAGGCATGAGCGACCAAGCCCGGCCTTAGCTCTCTTTGAGAAGAGGGAGTAGGCTTTCAAACATTAGTTAAACTAGAATTTACTTTCTTAATATTTCTTCTTTCTCCTTCTTGTTTTCATCACAGACTTCCTTAATAACCTCCATTCAGAAAATGTTTATAAGCAGAAATAAAAGTAAAGATGTATTGAATTTTAATAATTTTATTCAAAGAATTTTGAAGAGTTTAGAATTTTGGAATTTTGACTTTGAAAAAATATTATTTATGACATACTTTAGTTTGTATATTGTTTGTGGTATTGATTTCAGTGCGGGTTATAAACCTGCTATAACAGGTTTACAGGTTAATACTGTAAACTGACATTAATTTATAATAATCATATTTGGAAAGTGGTAAAGATGACTCTGATATCTTGAAATCATGCTTTGGGACACTGAGCAGTTGTAATAGAAATGAGTATAAACCCTTCAAGGGAAAAAAGTAGAAATGATGTCAGTGTTTAACAGAATCCCCTGGATTAATGGTACATCCATCCCACGGACAATATGAGGGGAGCTAGCTTAGTAAAAGCCAAGTCCTTAATGACTGAATGATACTAAATTACTTAATTAACCAGCCCTGGAGCCTCTTTTGTGTAAGTTGTATCATTTTGTGTATATTGAGATGTGGTTCTTGCCACCAGTTATATTCAATTAGCAAAGCAAGATATCACTGTTGATTTATTTTTAAAGTGAAGATGTAAGTTCAAACAAGTAATTATATAAGGTATTTGTAAAGGTCTAATAATACCATATGTACATTTAAAAAATATTTTGAGTATACTTTGATATAAAAAAATCAGAGTTGAGAACATCCTAATATATATCAACAAAGATGCCATAAATGGTAATATAACTTGATTTTGTTGTTGGATTGACCCATTTTTAAAGGATTTTCAGAAATTGTCATCAGAATTTGAGTGGCTAGACGTAGTTGAAAAGTTAGAAAGGCCTGAGGTGGGGAAAATAATACGGTAAGTTTCTTATTAACGTATGCTAGAGAAAACTATTTCAGGGTTGTGTTTTAAGTTGCAAGAATTTGGTTTTGGATTTTATGCAAAATATCAAATAGCACTATTGGGATTTCTCTGTTCCCTTTATAATGCATGTGAAAATAATATGTCTGTATACCATATGTTTGAGTCAAAGTGTAAAATCTATTTTTTACTAGGGGGGTGTGGTCAAAAAAAGTTTGAAAGCTATTGTATTAGAACATTATAGAATGGACATTTAACTGTAGTATGAAGTGCCTCCTGTTAAGATGGTGAACTGGGCCAATACAGGAAGCTTCCTTCCTTCTTGTTCCTAATATGTAGAAACACCAGATACAATAACCAGCAAAAACTGATATTGATGATGGTGTGGTAATTTTAGAATATACAATAGGGGCCGAGCACGGTGGCTCACACCTGCAATCCCAGCACTGCTCACGCCTGCAATTCCAGCACTTTGGGAGGCCGAGGCGGGTGGATCACCTGAGGTCAAGAGATCGAGACCATCTTGACCAACATGGTGAAATCCCATCTCTACTAAAAACACAAAAATTGTCTGGGCATGGTGGTGGGCGCCTGTAATCCCAGCTACTTGGGGGGCTAGGACAGGAGAATCACTAGAACCTGGGAGGCAGAGGTTGCAGTGAGCCAAGATCACACCACTGTACACCAGCCTGGCGACAGAGTGAGACACCATCTCAAAAAAAAAAAAAAAAAAGAAAGAAAAAAAAAAGAATATACAATAGGACTTGAAAGCAAGAAAAGGACTCTTTAGGTGCTAAAAACAAGGAAACTCAGTAACAGTAAAGAATGAAGTTGACAGTGCATGGCCTTCAGAGAAAACTGAGCTAATATAGCAGCTCCCCCTTATCTGCAGTTTTGCTTTCTGTCATTTTAGTTCCCACTGTCAACCAGTCTGAAAATACTAAGTGGGCAAAAATAAACAATATCTAAGTGTTAAATTACACACCGTTCTGAGTAGTTTGATGAAATCCTGAACCACCATCCCCGAATGTGAATTGTACCTTTGTCTAGCATATCCACACTGTGGGTGCGACCTGCCCCGTTAGTCACTTAGTAGCCATCTTGGTTATCCAGACTGTCAAGGTATCATGGTGCTCATGTTCAAGTATCCCTTAATTTACTTAATAATGGCCCCAAAGGCATTATTAAGTGTATGATGCTGGCAATTTGAATATGCCAAAGAGAAGCCATAAAGTGCTTCCTTTAAGTGAAAAGCTGGAGAGTTTTCAGCTTCAGGAAAAAACATAATATATATAGGGTTTGGTACTGAGGGTTTAGGCATCCACTGAAGATCTTGAAACATATCCCCACTGGAAAAATGGGGGCTACTGTATGGGGTTTAGAGGCTTTCGTGTCCACATAGGAATAAGAGTCAAGGAACAGTTTCCGGGCTATAGATAACTGGAGTGAGGCCCACTCAAAGCCCAGAAGAAGCTGTCATTTCCATTACCAGATACTAGAAAAATACCCCTCACTGCTTCCAAACAAGGGAGGAAACTGTTATTCTCAGGAAATTAGAAACTGAGACTGCACTGTAAGAAGCATTACCCATAACCTAGTGCAGAAACACTAAGCCTAAAAACATGAATAAAACTTCCCTGGATCCCAGGACCCTCCATAGATCTCTCCCTAGAAGAAGTAACCACAAGACTACCCCACAGATATATCTCAATCCTGGGGACCACCAGACTCCCTTGGAACATAACTGCAGCTGCCAAAATGACCACACGTACACAAATGTAGCACATAGGCAGGAACCAACTGTCCTGAAAGATCGTTAGCAGATGACAAATGGGGAAAGGGGGATTTGAGAGGGGAGTTACACTCAAGAAAGTGTAAGTCAAAGCAGTCTGAAAAGAACTTGCAAATTAATGTTGAAAGGGACAAAGAACTTATTAAACAAGTGTAAAATATTACCCAGTTAAAGCAAGTGGATTTGGAAGAAACAAATAGAATGTTTAGTAATAAAATTCATATCTGGGGAAAGAAATATAAACAATGTAAACTAACCCTGGGAAAATCAAAGTTTGGGATCTGGAATTTTAAGACTGGCCAAGAAAGTCAGATTACAAGGCTAAAAGTAAATTTGAGACATGATCTTCTGGAAATTTGATATTAACTTAATACTAATGGTCTCATTCTGCCAAAGAATCTATAGACCAGTGGTCCCCGACCTTGTTGGCACCAGGGACTGGTTTCATGGAAGCCAATTTTTCCATGGGTGGGTGATGGGGAGTGGTTACGGGATGAAACTGTTCCACCTCAGATCATCAGGCATTAGATTCTCTTAAGGAGCACACAACCTAGATCCCTCGCATATGCAATTCACAATAGGGTTTGGGCTCCTATGAGAATCTAATGCTGTTGCTGATCTGACAGGAGGCAGGGCTCAAGTGGTAATGCTCGGTCCCCACTCACCTCCTGCTGTGCAGCCTGATTCCTAAGAGGCCACCGACTGGTACCAGTCCACGGTCTAGGAGTTGAGGGCTCCTGCTGTAGACTACAGCCTGCCAGTGTATCTCAAAGTATCATCCTTTTTGTCTTAAAACTAGTTGTCCCTTCTTTGTCCCCTTGCTGTGGAATCACTACTGGGGAGAAAAATACAACTAATGGCATTTCCACTTTCCATTTGTTACTCCTAAGACTTTGAGGAAATCAAATGTGGCTTTTGCTGCTTATGGGGAAGGATGGATCCCTTTGCAGTAATCTGCTCAGTCAGATTTGCAAAATGAAGTCTATGTAAGGCTTTACAGTTTAACTCTTTAGGAGTCTACTGTCTTTACTGTTCCTTGTCCTCCTACCCGCCATATAATTTGATATTCTTTGACAATATCATCATTATTATTTTGGTCACTAGCAATTGGATGACTTGCTTTAGACATTTGCTAATATTTGTACATAGAGATTATTATTCAGGCACTTTGACAGAATGGCTTGGAATTTTTTTTTAGTAGTGGTACTGAGCTCAACTTTAATTTTCTATATCCCTCATGTGCCAATAGCACACATTTTTGAGATGACTGGCTATAGTTTGGGGTATGGTTTGTAGCAAGAGAATAGACATTTTTCTGCAAAAGGTAACTGGTCCCCATGGGGTTCAGACTTGTGATCTTGGCCTCATTATCACACTTTTGTAACCATCAGACCTAATAGATATACCACATATATTTGAGTCTATAATCTTGAAATCAAATAATATTGTTAATTGCCCTAGGTTTATTTTATAGATGTAATTAAAAATTACTTTGGGACATTTCCCACTTTTGTTTGATAGTAAAAGTCACAAAAGTAAAGCAGACAGCCAAAGAACCTCACTCACTTTTCATCTTCCCTGTGTTTTCTATGACAGTGAAAGTCACAAAAGTGAAGCTGGCAGGCAAAGAGCCTAACTCACTTTACGGGAGAGTGCTACGGTACCTTTTTCTTTTAGTGAGGCTATAGCAGGTCTGATGTCAGTCACTTTAGAGACCTTTAGACCTCAGTGCTCATTTACTGCTAAAATGTACCAGCTCTGCTTCTGCATTATGAAGATCATCTGTCAACACTTTGAGATATTCTCCTTTGTTATTAAGCTTGTGATGCTCTACACTGTCAGGTTTTTTGCCAATTATAGTTAAGGTACAATAGTGTATTCACCAGATCAAAGTCTCACATTGGCGGTAGAGGAATGATTTGTAAGTCTTTATTCATTTGAATTGTACAATAGAACACCTGAGGAATGCAAATAATCCCTCTGAGAACTCTGCAGGAAAGGCTGCTAAAATGACAGGGTAGGACTATTGTTATTCTGAATTGATGTGTTAGCTAAAGTAATTATTTCTTATCTTGTTGTTTCATAACAGTTCTAGTTTTATTAGTTCTGTTGTCCATATTTATGAAATAAAGTGTGTATGATATTTTTATATTATCCTTTTACATGGGCTTGTTTTATTTCACTTTCATTGAATCTATTTGGTATGTGTTCTGCTTTTTAAAAATTACATATTTGATTTTAACTTGTATAATAAAAGTATGTTACTAAACCATTGATGATAACATTTGAATATAGACTTTTGTTGGAATAGTGTAAGTCTGTGAAGTAACTTAGAATACCATAATATTATCAGAGACAGAAGCACCAATTTCAATCCCCCCTCCTTTTTTTAACCTGTCCTTCATAATTTTGGATACGAAAACATCTAGTTTGAATTTTATTTTAAAGGCAATGTACTTTTTTTCAAAATAAATTGTAGGGCTTGGTCCATTTTTTAGGATATGAACAAAAGAAAAAATACTATTATGAAGATTCAAAACCACAAATAACATATTAAATAAGTAGTTGCCTTTGTATAACAAACATATACAAACTCTTGTGTGATTGTTTTTCATTCCTTTTTCCCATCCTAAATCCCGCTCAATGGGCCATAGTCTTAATTTTTCTAAGAACTCTGCTCCCCTGCCATTGATAGATTTGTGATTTACTTCTTGTTTTTCTTTTCCCCTAAAGTGGCATTTACATTAATTACTTAAAGGACTTCTGCCACAGCATTTTGCCATAATAACTATTAAAACCTTTGTCTAAATATAGCAGGCTAGTAGAATTATGTAAGACTATAGCATAATTTTATAAAAATTTTAATGGAATGTATAGTCTTACACTAAACTCAGTTCCAAATTCATAGGAATATATGCTATGATTATCTGAGAAGGAAAATTAATAATAGTAACTACTGTTAATTTTTTACTATTTGCAGGCTTTTCTAGGTTCCTTACAATATAATATGTACTATTATTATCTCTGTTTTTACAAGTGAGGAAACTGAGGCTTAAAAACGTTCAGTAACCTGCCCAGTAATAAAAAGCTAGGAAAGTGTGAGACTCTGAACCTAATTAATACATTCACTACACTTATTTCATTTATGTTCTAATTACTACTTTGCCAAATACTCCATGCTTTGGAAGGAAAAAAAAATGACTCAATAATGTCTTTTCAGGTAACCACTAGGATCAGTTTCCTAACTGATCTGGCTTTCCAAATCCTTTGTGATTAAAGGAATTTCTTTCCTCTGCAGTTCTATTATTCTTGTTCTCACAAAAGTCAGGTTCATAAGAGCTGCGTACGTGATCAACTATATTTGTAAATCTGTATTTCTGCACGTGCTTGTTTTGGCTAGCAAAAATCTTCCTCAAAACCAGTGACCACTGTGAGTTCTGTTAGTCCATGAAGGAACTAAACCAGATATATGGGCGGAACAAATTATTTATTTGTGAAGGGCTCTTCAGAATTAGCTGGTATTTTTAGGTATGATTCCTACACAAACAGAACTTTATGTCTCCTCTTTTTAAAAATTTACTTTGTAAAGTAAGGAAAACAAGAAATTATAAAATGGAAGCTTTATTCAAGGGTACAGGTGTTAATGCTGAACAATTTTAGTGTAACTAAAAAAAGTTTTTAAATATTTGTATAATAGTTCCCATAGATAATGTGCTAAAGTAAAACTAGGTTACAGTAAAATATTATGGCGTATACCTGAAGCAGTTGCTGCCTGTTAATGCCTTGACCTTGGAAAGCTATACACAAAAAGATGGCATCATAAAACCGTGCAATTCTTATGAATATGTATGTGCTACTTGATAATAATGAATGTGGTACAGTCATGCATGCACTACAAGATAATGTTGTGCCCTTTTTTGTCTACAGGTTGATAAAAATTAAAGAGTGGGTGGACAAGTATGACCCAGGTGCCTTGGTCATTCCTTTTAGTGGGGCCTTGGAACTCAAGTTGCAAGAATTGAGTGCTGAGGAGAGACAGAAGTATCTGGAAGCGAACATGACACAAAGGTTAATTAGCATTCATTTTCCCTACACTTTATTATCAACTATTTCCTTGCAGTAATTTAATTGCTTGCGCTGATAGAATAATAAATGACAGAGTAATTACCATTATAAAGAGGGAATCTTCTCCTTTCTTTACCATGAGACAGAGTGAAAAGATTTATTTTAAATTAAGTTTTTAACTGTCATCTGTCATCTCCGTACAGTGTTTTAATTATAACATAGGTATTAGTTATGTATATTTTTGAGAAGGAATGATCGCCAAAACTCTTTCGTCATGTTCAGTGGGGGAGGGGAAAGGGTGAATCAGTTGCCGTAATTTTTTCTGAGTAACAGTAATATATTGTTTAAATATCAGATTTCAATCAAATAATTTTGCTTTTGTGGCCCCGGTCCTGGAAATAATTAATTTTGGATGAAAATTGTCATAATTTTTCTTTTTTTAAATAGTAGACAATTCAAAATAATATCTTCAGGCTAAGACAATTAAAATCAATTTTAGAAGAGCGGTTTTTAAAAATAGTTACTTGCTTTCTGACCCCTTCAAGTGTATTATGTAAGACGAGTGGTCATTTACTAATATCTTTAACATTTTCTGCTTGAAATGAGTAATTTTAGCTCTATACCAATTTCTGGCACAATCAACTTATGTGTTGGGTGAATTTGTTTCATTTGATTTCAGTGCTTTGCCAAAGATCATTAAGGCTGGGTTTGCAGCACTCCAACTAGAATACTTTTTCACTGCAGGCCCAGATGAAGTGCGTGCATGGACCATCAGGGTAAGATTCATACTTATTCATCAGCTATATCCAGTTCCACACTATTGAATTCAGATTGATATCACTGACTTTGAAGTTTGTCATGGTGGCGGTTAGCTAGTCATTACAGATGAGGTTTTTGTCCAGGATAACTTTAATTATTTGTGAGCTGCTGAACAGTGAAAGTGGAGCGGCATTGATTGAGGCAGGTAACAATTGATTCTGCCTATTACATAGTCTGAATTTCTTCATCCTGTAGAATCTGTCTACCCTCCTCCTGTGGTCAGAGATAAGACGCACCAGTATTGTGCTTGCTTAATCTGTGTGACTGGGTTTGTCTGCAGTGAAATTGATGTTGCTTTTCATTTTGTATTCACTAAGTTTGTTTGGGTTGCGGGTGGTTCTTTCCTCCTTTGCTTTGCTCGGATTACATTTTCAGCAATAAAAGCAATATGACATCATTATGCTCTTCATAGATACACAGTTGGGCTCAAAAAGCTAAACTCGATGTGTAATAATTCATGCCTTTTTAAATTTGAATTCATAGAAGTAATGTTTATTTTTAGTGTTGTATGTTCAGTCTTACTTCTTTAAAAATGTGATATGTATTTTAAAAATTGATGTATACTGAATACGACCAGAGAGAATGACTAATTTATTCCCAGAGGACAATAGAAACTGAACTGTAATGGTTTGCTTTTAAATTTAAATATATTGTAACATAGTAGTTACTATTGAAAAATATTTTGAAATATATGTAATCCTAAATAGTATGTTACAGAATATAAAAATAATACCAGAACTTTTAGAAATAGTGTCTTATTCAGTCTTTTATTATGCTTTTTAAATATATGCTACACGATAAATTTTAGTGGTGCTTTGATTCCTGTTTTCAGTGACTACTGTAATTTATTGTTACATGTATTTTGATTTAATATGGATAGAAACATGGAGGCAGTTCAACATAATGTTAAATGCCTTGTGTGAATGTGAGATTTACTTTTCTTTTATCTCCTCTCCCCTTTGTAAAAAAAATGTTTGATTGACTTCTAACCAAGGTCCTTTTATATAGATTTAAAAAATAAT
>NW_012104254.1:4981310-4990128 GCF_000951045.1 Mandrillus leucophaeus
GGATGTCTGTATTGACTGACTGTGGTGTGCTGAATGTGATACGGCACCTGGTGGTTGCTGATTACGGAATTTTAAGGCGTATGTATGACACAGTAACTGGCAGTGTGGGGCAGCTGCAATTGTGTCTTAAAAGTGAGTCTTTCATGGGAATCAGAAGAATAGTATACCAGGGATTTGTCTCAAGAAAGTTAATTAATTTATAGATCAACATTTATTGAAAGATGATAGCAACGATATTATGAGGGATATGAAATAGGTGAATCTGACCACAAAGAAGAAAATTCTGTTTCAAAAATTAAAGAATTTTGTTCATTATTGTTGTTCTGACCATACTGAAAAGAGGTTCACTTTTAATCTTTCCTTTGAAATTATTAAATTGTAAAAACGGACCCATTGATGTCTGATAGGTTATGTTTTGCTTCAATTCAGCAATGTGTATAAAAGTTCATACACTGATTTTGAAATACTAAGATCAGACTTTGGAAATTTTAAAAATTCTTTCATTCATACTCTTCAGATATTTGAGAGCAGTTGAAGTGGTACTATGGGTAAGTTAAGCACGTCTTAACATTGTAGCAGAAAAGTCCAAAAGAAAGACTAGAACAAACTGGTAATTTGGAGACCCTTTGCCACTTTGCCTTCTCTTGTGATGATGGCCTTACAGCTCTCTCAGCCCTGAACCTCCCTTTCTCTCCCGTGGTTCCATTCCTGTGAGACCTCCCTGCCTTGTCCTCATCCTCTGCCCTTTTGTCCTCTTCTGTGACCACAGGACCATTTCCATGGAATGCAGATTCATACCCAGCCAGCCTTTGCCTCTACTGTATCGCTTTGGGACTTTAAAGATGCAGAAGTATTAAAACACACATAAACTTAAAATGGAAAGTTACCAAATGTAGCACAAGAGGCAAGAAAAGGGGTGATTTTTAAAGGAGATGTGGCTATACTTAGGAAAGGATAAAGAGGATGAGGTTGAGTCGTGAATATAATTCAGAGGCTCTCCAGTGAGTATTTTTTTTAGTATCAAATAGTGATCTTCTTTTGCTAACATAAAAATGAGTAAACTACAGCAGAGAAATAAGAATAAAGCTAATGAAGGGTTTTTAAAAAGAACTAAGTAAAACAAATAAAAAGGCTACAGGTGTAGCTGACCAAGTTTGCTGTGAAAAACCCTTGTTACATCTATTTCTGTATTGGAGTAATGTGTAGATTAGTGGATCGTTAGAGATTTCAGCAGTATAAGAAAGAATCAAATATCTTGCTTTTGGGTCTTCTCCAAAGTAAATTGCATAGACTTCTTAAAGAAGTTTGAAATCAGTAAAAAGATGTTAGGATCATGTAATTGTACTTTGTCTAGCTTCTAATGTGATAATTGCACATTGCACAACAGAACCATTAATAAGAGAAAGAAGTTAGTTTTGAGGTAACTGCATTCATTAGGGGCTGAAAATAAATGTTAAAAATGTTTAATTTGGTTAGAAGTTCTGCAACATTGTATGTACATATACAAAATTTCATTTTCTCCGAAAGTTGAGAATTCCAAGAACTGTTACATGTAATCACATATATGCCTATAGCTAAACGTTTTCCCTCCTTTAATATTGATATAGTTCATATATTTTAGGATGTTATGTAAATATTTTTACATGTATCTGTAGCTCCATCTTAATCAAATTTATGGTTAAAAGAGATTTGAGGCCAGGCGTGGTGGCTCACACCTGTAATCCCAGCACTTTGGGAGTCCAAGGTGGGAAGATCACTTGAGCACAGGAGTTTGAGACCAACCTGTGCAACATCATGAAACATCATCTCTACAAAAAAAAAAAAATATTAGCTGGGCATCATGGCACCTGTAGTCCCAGCTACTTAGGAGGCTGAGATGGGAGGATTGATCAGTCGCTTGAGCCTTGGAGGTAGAGGCTACTGTGAGCCATGATCATGCCACTGCACTCCAGCCTGGGCAACAGAGTGAAACCCTGTCTTCAAAGAGAGAGAGAGAGAGACTTGAGAAGGCTTGTGCCCAAAGCTTCAAGAAACTTTGTGATAGCATTTAGTTGTGTTTTATCATGTTACCTTCATAACATGCATTTTGTGCATGGTTCAGAGCAGAACCAGATCTCCCGAGGAAGCACAAATAGTTTTCGTTGCTAACTTAGTTATGAGTGAAGCCTCTGTTCACTTATAACTTGCCAGTTTCATTGGTGGAATAAGCCCCCTTACTCATGATTCATCAATATTCCTATATTAGAATTCCAGTTCGATGTTTGTCTCTAGTTGTCTGTGTGTAATATTCCCAAAGCTCCTTTGGAACAGCCCCGTCTCCTTTCATTCAGAGAGTCAGAGACGGTATCTCCTCCTCCTGCCTCTTCTATTCTGATTAGTCTACTTAAATATACTTGATGTTCTTTTTATTTTACAAGAGACTTGAGAGATGTTGGTTGTTTCTAATGGCAGACTACTTTAGCTGGGAAAATTCATTTCAACTTATTTAAAGCTTGTAAAATACACTATGGTGATAAAATAAAAGAGCTAGGTTTGACTTTTGAGTGACTTTTTGTCTCCTAACTGGCTTTGGGCCCCTTATAAAAACTGACCATTCTTGCATCACCTTCATGGTCTATGAATATCCCAAACCACTTGTAAATTAGTACTTCAGTGAAAAGCCTTGTGTTGCAATTAGGAAGTATAGAAAAGAAGGGACTCACGTGACCACCCAGGCAGCAAGCACTTCACAGAGTTCTCAAACCACACATCTAATCTGCTCTTTGGCTCTGCAGGTCTAGGAACTAATTTTCTTCAGCTCAGCAATGCTGTGTTATAACACTTTCCAAACGTCGAAGAGCCTAATTTATAAATTAGCATGGCAAGTTCTTCATTTACAGCAGATGTTCCTGATATATCGGTAACAGATGCTAATTAAGGCCCATCCATCCTCAGGAGTCAGGAGGCCAGGATCTGTACCTGACTCTACTGCTTCCTGGTTGTATGACCTTAGTTATACAAGCTACTTACCCACTCAGAATCTGTTTCCTCACCTGTAAAATGAGGATAATAGGACCACCCTCATGGGGTTTTTGTGAGGGTTAAGTTAACTTACGTATACATGGAAAATGCTGAAGCTGCTTAGTACCTAGTAAGTGCTCAATAAATGTTGGCAATTCTTTTAATTTGTTTGAGGTGCTTGCTTCTTGTGTCTACTCGAGAGGCAAAACTATAGAATGTTGCTTTGTAAAATTAGAAGAGAGTAACATAAATGTTCTTTAGGAAATCACTTCCAGGATCTCTCTAAGTGGGTGTCCCCGATTGAGAATACTTCTGTCTGCTTAATCAACAAGTCAGTTTATTATTCTTTCTCTGTAAGGTCACAATGGAAAGATGAGCACAAATACTTAATTATGGGTATTTCTTCTAAAGAAACATGAGAATAGGAGATAACAATTTGCCTGTTCAGCATCACAGACTTCCACCAGCTCTACAATGACCAACAGACTTCTTAATGAAACCTGAGAGGAACTGGCCAGGCACATTACCTCACGCCTGTAATCCCAGCACTTTGGGAGGCTGAGGCAGGCCCAGTAGTTTAAGACCAACCTGGGCAACATAGCAATACCCTGTCTCTACAAAAAATAAAAAATAAAAAGGAAAGGAACTCAGTCATATGAGCTGGGATTCTCCAATCCATCTCTTCCTTTCATTCTAAATGTATGCTGCTTGTGTCAGAGAATGGTTTATTCGATGCCATTCCAGGGGAACATTTCTGTATCTGCTTTCTTACTATGGATTATAGAGTTGCTTTCACACTTAGGCAAGCAACTAAGTAGGAAGCAGCCTTCATAAGGCGTCGGTGTATGTGGCCTGCGTTTGAGGCTCTCATCCGTGAATCAGCGCATTCTGTTTCCACAGAACCTGGGAAAGATGGACAAACAGTGAGATGTCCTATTCTTTGACTCTTCTTCCTCTGGTCTTATAAATTGCTTTTTTTTTTTTTTTTTTTTTCTGGTGAGATAACGCATTTTGGTTGCCATAGGGTACAAGGAATAGGTCACATCTTCGTTTAGTTCTATGATAGCATATTTTCCTAGTCCTCTTGATACAGTTTTATAAAACACTGTGTTCAGGATCATAATAAACTCCTATCTTTTGGAAGGGGGTTATTTGCAGGTTATTTGATCCTGTCTATGTTGATTTAACGCTAAGGAAAGGACATTAGAGGAGGCCTGAGGGGGTGCTAGTTGTCTACCAGAACGCGTTCCTCTTTCTAATTTGTGTAGAGTACAGCGGGGTGCGTGGCTGTCCTGCTGTAGACTGTTTCCTGGCTTCCTTGCAGCCAGATGAAGGCCACATGACTAAGTTCTCATGGGTGGAATATGAACAAAGTGATGCAGGCTGATTCCAGACCTCTTACACACCTACATGCGTGCTCCCCTCACATGCCCCTCACGTGCTCTTCCAGAGCACGCGCCATTAATATTGCATATGAGGACAACACCCAGGGGACAGTGGACCTGCATGGCAGCAACTTGGATCTCTGAATGACTGTGGGGAACAGAGCTACCCAGTAACTTGGCTGCTTACCTTGGGGCTGGTACATGAAAGAAAAAGAAAAATGAATTTGAGTGTTCTTTAAGCTACTATATTTGAGCTACCATATTTCCGTCGTAACAGCTTAGCTTTTTACCCTAGCAAATATGTAGACACATTTGCTGTACTTGTTTCCATTATACTATATTTGGAGTTTATAGCTCCTGTTCTGTTATGAACACAGCTTTATAGAGTGGAAAGAGCTTTTGATCAGTTCTGGAATCAGATTCCACTTCCACCACTTAGATGTCATCTTGTGCACGTTAACTCTTCCGGCCTTATATTCTTCCTATGTATAATGAAGATAACGCTAATGTGTGGATTAAAGGGCCTAGTATCAAAGGACTGAGGAGAATTCCAGATATAAGCCACTCAATAAATGCCAATTCCCGTACAGTTCTTTTTAACATCACCTAAAAGGAAGCACCATTAACAGGCCCAATCTTTATATACAACACACAAGAAAATTACAGAGCATGTTTTTCTGTTACTTTACCTACCCTGAGGAAGAAATGTTAATCTTTTAACGTTGCTAAAGAATATTCTGAAAGGAAATTTTGGTATTGAGTGGTAAGTGTTGACATCTTGCTAATAACACGTCAGGATTTCAGGTAAATCATTGAATTTTCAGACTGAAAATGTCGTTTGAGAGTATCTTGCTTAACTCATCTACTATGAAAGAAGTTACTGAGAAGGAGGAAGAGTAAGTGGCTTACCTGAAGTCACATAGCTAGATTAAATAATGCTAACTACAATGACCAGTAGTGAAATAATAAACTGCCAAAAATGAATTTATAAATTAGTTATTTGTAAGTTGGAATTAATTTTCTCACAGAAAATTGTGATTATACTTTCAGGGTAGCCACAAAAATCTATTGAACACCGTGTTACTGAAGTGCTTTAGGGGGTCTTGAACAACCAAGAAAAAAAAGAAAAAGAGTAAGAAAGTCCAAACATCTCACCTTAACAGCTGATGATGTGGCTACAGTGTACGTCCCCGGTTTTCTCTGCCATTATTCATTTTCTTGTACAGGTACAGATAAATTACCTAACCAACATTGCAGAGCTAATTATTTCCTCTGTAAAAAAAAGATTGATTGTCCATAATTTTAAAACCAGTACAGTATAGCATTCTTTGCATTGAATGATTCATATTGGCCTTAATGAATAAAACAAGGTTGGGTGAGTACAATGAAGATTCCATCAGTTTTGATCAAATAAGCTTGAAAATTTTCAGCAATTCATGATTTTCCCATTGAATCCTGCCTAGTACACTCAGAAGCAGTTTCTTTTTTAAAAAAAAGTAACTGATTAAGGGTAAGTAGAGATGAAAAAACAAACAGATCCTTGTTCTCCTTTTTTTAAAAAAAAAAACCCTTACTCTCCCTTCTCCAAATTATTAGTACCAGAAGAATCATAAAGGAGTACTCATCCTAAAGAAATGAGAATATTGAGCCTTCATAAAGTGCATATGTTTGGTAAAATTTTAAAGATGTTGACTAGAAATTATATCAATATATAAAGTGCACACAAAAAAAATTGTTAATACTTAGAATGACCACATTTCACAATTGAACAGAATATATTATTTCAGAAACCATAGTAAAGAACTGGCTCCTGTAGAAGACAGGGTAAATTATTTTCTATGATCCAAAGAATTAAAATACGTATCAGTCATAGTAAGATTCAATTGTAGTAGCAAAAACAATTGGAAGCCATTTACATGTCCATCAAAACAGGAAAATGGTGACATGAACTATAATACATCCATACAAAAGAATATTGTTGGCCATTAAAAGAATAAAGTACATCCTTGGCTGGGCGTGGTGGCTCATGCCCGTAATCCCAGCACTTTGGGAGGCTGAGGTGGGTGGATCACATGAAGTCAGGAGTTCAAGACCAGCCTGACCAATATGGTGAAACCCTGTCTCTACTAAAAACACAAAAATTAGCCGGGCATGGTGGTGCATGCCTGTAATCCCAGCTACTCGGAAGGCTGAGGCAGGAGAATTGCATGAACCCAGGAGATGGAGTTTGCAGTGAGCTAAGATCACGCCACTGCACTCCAACCTGGGTGACAAAGCAAGACTCCATCCCCCCCCCCCAAAAAAAAAAAGACTAAAGTACATCTCATATGAGCCGGCATAGAGAGATTTCTTAATCGCACAGCTTTGTGAAAAAGTACCTTGCAGAGCAATAGAGTGTGACCCCAGAGGTAACCTCAGTTAACTGGTATGTATCCTTCTAAATAGTTATCAATATATTTACAAATATGTACACATCTACATATTAATTGGATCATCCTATACATTGTGTTATGTAATTTCATCTTAAAGAACTGAACTAAAGATTTGAAGGCAATGTAAAAATGCATCTAGAATTATTACATCATATTTGATAACTTATTTAAGTTAAATGATAATTCATTTAAGCCAAGACTTAAGTGGAAATGATCCAGCCATCAAAGCAAGTGTGATGGGAGCCTCTGAGGTAGGAGGTCCAGCAAACGTAGAGGCCGTGAGACAGGAAAGAGCCTGGGGGAGCTGAAGCATAATGAGAGAGGGGAAGCAGGCAGGACCCTGTATGTATGATAAAGAACTGGGATTTTATTCTGACTGAAACGGATAGCCATTAGAGGGTTTTGAACAGGAGAGCTAGACTTTGAAAAATAACCTGGCTTCCGAACCCCTCTGCCATCTTACCAAGTCTTTCCAGTCGTGAGAGCCTCCTGTGAGGACGAAGCTGAGGTGCTGGCTGAAGTACAGAGGAGAGGTGGAGGAGAGTCCGGGGGAGCAGGAAGCAGAGAGGTCAGGGGCCAGAGAACTGCAGCCGACGGCCATGACTGTCCAGGGCAGCATGGCCCGATAGACCCATAATGGGACACATATATGTAATTTAAATGTTCCTAGCAACAGCATTTTTGGCTTTGGCTTTTTTGTTTGTTCATTTTGAGACAGGATCTCACTCTGTCACTGAGGCTGGGGTGCAGTGGTGTGAACAGAGCTCACTGCAGCCTCAAACTCCTGGCTCAAGCAACACTCCTGCCTCAGCCTCTTGAGCAGCTGGGACCACAGGCATATCTCAGCCTCGTGAGTAGCTGGGACCACAGGCACCCGCCACCACGCCCAGCTAATTTTTTAATTTTTTGTAGAGACAGGGTCTTGCCATGTTCCCCAAGCTGGTCTCAAACTCCTGGACTCAAGCAGTCCTGCCTCAGCCTCCCAAAGTGCTGGGATTACAGGCATAAGCCACCATGCCCAACACAACCACATTTTTAAAAAGAAACAAAATTCATATTAATGATTTGTTTAACTCAATGTGTCCAAAATTTTGTCATTTTAACATGTAGTCAACCTAAAATTATTAATAAGGTATTTTAGAATACTTACTTTCATACAAAGTTCTTAAAACCTAGAGTATATTTTATACTTATAACACATCTCGATTCAAACTAGCCACATTTCCAGTGCTCACTGACTTCATATGGCTTGAGCCTACTGAATTCGACAGTGCAGGGCTTTACTTTTCTCCTAAGAGATTTACACTGAAGCTTCATCCCCATCTGATTTCAATGCGTCATAAAAAACCCACTCGGGCCGGGTGTGGCCACTCACGCCTGTTCCATTGTAGAGGACAAGAGGTACAACAGTTATAGTAGTACCAATGAGATTCGCTCTTGAGCTTAGTAGAAACAGAAAGATGCAACCTGATTTGTACTGTTCGCTGGAGGAAGGATTGAGAAGACACATGTTGGGCTGGATGCAAGTTGGGAAGGAAAGAATCAAGAATGACTTGTAGCTTTTTAGCCTAGCACATGGATGCATGGTGGTGCCATTAACTGAGATGGGAAAGACTTGGGGGTCAAACACGTGTGACAGTGTATGCAGAGGTGGGAATCAAGAATCTGTTTTGAATGTAGATGACATTACCTGACTTCAAGACTTAACCATAAAGCATCCAGGGGCTGTGGCTCACGCCTGTAATCCCAGCACTTTGGGAGGCCGAGGTAGGTGGATCACCTGAGGTCAGGAGTTTGAGACCAGCCTGGCCAACATGGTGAAAACCTGTCCCTACTAAAAATATAAAAATTAGCCAGGCATGGTGGCGGGGGCCTGTAATCCCAGCTACTCAGGAGGCTGAGGTAGGAGGATTGCTTGAACCCAGGAGGCAGAGGCTGCAGTGAGCAGAGACTGTGCCACTGTACTCCAGCCTGGGCAACAGTGAGATTGTGTCTCAAAAA
>NW_012104254.1:4991213-4998661 GCF_000951045.1 Mandrillus leucophaeus
TCTCAAAAAAAAAAAAAAAATGTCTTGAGGATAGGTTGGAGATGGCCATTAAACACCCTTGGGTAGATATCAAACTGGGTAGATACCAAGACCAATTGTTGTGTCTGAAGCTCAGAGGAAAGTTTGAGGGAGCAGGTATATAAATTTAGAATATTACTATGTGGATGTTACTTAAAACCTGAGGGCCAGAATAGCTCACCTAGACAAGAGAGAACAGAAAGAGAAGAGGAGATGGCCCAGGAATGAGCCTAATGCAAAAGGTCTCTGGAAAGAGGAGGGGCCAGCAAATTGCAGCCAAAAAAAAAAAACTGCCGAGGCCGGACAGGGTGGCCCACGCCTGTAATCCCAGCACTTTGGGAGGCTAAGGCAGGCAGATCACTTGAGGCCAGGAGTCCAAGACCAGCCTGGCCAACATGGTGAAACCCCATTTCTACTAAAAGTACAAAAATTAGCCAGGCATGCTGGTGTACAGCTGTAATCCCAGCTACTCAGGAAGCTGAGGTGGGAGGATCTCTTGAACTCAGGAGGTAGAGGCTGCAGTGAGCAGAAATGGTGCCACTGCACTGCAGCCTGGGCAACAGAGCGAGACCTTGTCTCAAAAAAAAAAAAAAAAGAAGAAGCCAATGAGAGAGGAACAAACCAAGAGAGGATGGTGTCAGAGCAGCCCGGAGACAGAAAAATGGTTTCAAGAAGAGAGCAAATGTTGCTGAGCAGTTGAAAAAAATGAAGTTGAAAGATGTGCTGCTTGAGGGTGGAGCACGGTGGCTCACGCCTATAATCCCAGCACTTCAGGAGGCCGAAGCAGGAGGATCCCCTGAAGTCAGGAGTTTGAGACCAGACTGGCCAACATGGTGAAACTCCATCTCTACTAAAAATGCAAAAATGAGCCGGGTGTGGTGGCGGGCACCTGTAGTCCCAGCTACTCAGGAGAATGAGGCAGGAGAATCGCTTAAATCCGGGAGGCAGAGGTTGCAGTAAGCCGAGATCGTACCACTGCACTCCAGCCTGGGTGACACAGCGAGACTCTTCCTCAAAAAAAAAAAAAAAGAGAAAGAAAAAAATCCAGCACTTTGAGAGGCCAAGGTGGGAGTATCACTTGAGGCCAGGAGTTCAAGACCAGCCTAACATAGTAAGACTCTGTCTCTACCAAAAAATAAAAAATAAAAATTAGCTGGATGTGATGATTGTGGCACTGCTTTGAGTGACAGAGTAAGACCCTGTCTCAAAAAAAAAAAATTAAAAAATTTAAAAAAAAAAAGATGTGCTGCTTGATAAGTTCTATTTAATTTGAAAGCAAGTTCGGATTACTCTTTTGAGAAGTTTTGCTGTAAAGGGGACAAGAGGAATGGAAATGGGGGGATGGGAAGCAAAGAGGTTTCTGTTGTTGGTTGGTTGACTGCAGATTTTTTAGGAATGGAGCGTGCCAGGGCATGTTTGGATATTGAGGGGAATGTTCTCGAGAGGAGGAGAGCTGGAGGCTGATGAAGCAAGAGAGAGAGGAGCGACAAAAGAGACCCAGTCCTTAAGAAGCTACAGGGGATGAGAAGTGGAGCATAGGTGGAGGGACTGGCCTTTGGTGGAAGCAGGAATGCTTCCAGTAAATAGAAGGGAAGGCAGGACTAGATGTGTAGCTTCCATCTTCTCGATGAGGTTGGAGTGAACGCCGTCAGCAGAGCGGGTGTGGAAGCAGTGGATGTGAAAGGAAAGGAGAAGGTTTGACACAGCCCTCTTCAACGTGCACTGTTGTTGTTTTTTTTTTGGTTTTTAAACCGAGATTCCAAGAACTAACACAGAACCCTGCAGGGCCCCGTTCATGAACTCTTTAGTTACTGGATTGTTTCACAGGTGACAACATTTTACCAACCTGGGCGGTCTACAGCGCTTCCCAGCTGGGGGTCAGTCCTAGGAGAACCAGGCCGTCTGACTCCTCCATGCCTATCCTTTACTTGGCTCCAGGGAATAAAAAATACGAGGGTTTCAGTAATCTCTCATTAGGCTCTGCCTTTTATCTTCCCATTTTTGTGATAAGATTCCTCAGTTCTTGCTCTAAAGAGGCCCGCCAAATCTGAGCAGCCTCTATTTGGGGCAACTACACTTCTTCGAGAAAGTTCCGTCCCTTTCGTAGAACAGAGCAGTCCTGGCTGCTGATATCAATGATGTAAATGGGACAGGGGCTGCGGAGAGTGACGTGTTTGGTTCCCGGCCTCTCGCTGCAATCCTTTGAAATCCCATGGAAGTGCAGACAAGAGACCACCCCTTGAACTTTTGAGGCTCTTGTCTGAGTGGATTAACTAACCCTGTTTACTAATATCTCTCTTCTCCCACTGAGGATCCTTGTCTTTAGAATTCAGTGTTCTTTCTGCTTCAAACAAAGCTTCCAGTTTGCTGCTCTTCTGATCACAGCATGAGAGCAAGCTGATTTGCTTTGGTCAAATGTTGTGTGTAAATGATTTCAGCCATTTGGCATATTGTATTTGTGTCATTTTGGGGTGAATTCCAGGGACCTTGGGACATCATTACTTTAAACTTGAAAATAGATTTAATGAAGAACTGTATTTCTAGGGAAGAGACTTGGTCAAGTTTTATTTCCAGGGAAGGAGCTTATTCTGTGGCTTACCTCCTACAAAGCCACGTGTGATACCTGGTTTGACTGAGGGCTTTGTCCAATTTGACAATATAGCAAATGGAAGATGTATTTCCTTATTATGCACTCTTTGAATAGTAATGATGAACTCAGGCTTTGGGACCAGGGTCCCACCTTTCACCTGTTAATGCCTCCAGACATCACAAACACTATTGATTGTTTAACCATCGCCATCTCACAAACCCACCACACCCCCTTTTCCTCGCCAACAAAGTCTCATTTTGCTCCATAGAGAGCGAGTGTGCTCAGCCTCAGGAAATGAATCATTATGGCTCTAAATTCATCATGATATCCCACTTCTCCTTTGCCAGTGACAGGGCTAGGCAGGTGAGCCAGCACTGGCCTGGAAAGTATGAGGGTCTGGGGAGGGGGCTTGGCAAAGCTTTGCAGGGGAAATTTTTCCTCCCTGATCCAAAAAGGGAGACAAGAAAAGCTATCCATTTTGTCTCTTTTTTTAATGTTTTGAGATAGGGTCTTGCTCTGTTGCCCAGGCTGGAGTGCAGTGGTTGCTCACTGCAACCTTTGCCTCCTGGGTTCAAGCGATCCACCCGCCTCAGCCTCCCAAAGTGCTGGGATTACAGGTGTGAGCCACCATGCCTGGCCAAGCTATCCATTCGCTCTCCTGCTGCGAGGGCTTGGGGTGAATTCCAGGGCCCTCTGGACATCATTCCTTTTTTTTTTTTATTTGAAAATAGATTTGATGAAGAACTGCATTTGAACCTATGGAAGGGGAAAGCCGAGAGGCAGAGAAGCAGCCCCTAGACTCTGTTAGCCAATCGGGATCAGAGCAGCTGCCCACAGACGTCATCTTTTGTATAAGAATTAAATGCCCTCATGATTTCAGTCACTTGTAGTTGAATATTCTGTAACTTGCAGCTAAAAACCTCCAGATACTTCTGGGTTCACAGAACTTGCTATGTTCAAGAACATATATAACTAACACTCTTCATCCTGGCTTAGCAAAAACAATTCCCCATCCCCCACTTGGCTGTAAAGCCATGGTTCCTTACTAGCTTGTTAAGCACTGTTAAGTACCCAAGAGCAGTACAAAAGCAAAGTGTTTTGATTCTTCTGGTTTTCTAGTGCAGTTTGGCTAAGTGGGATATTAAAAATAAAATAATGTTTCAGTAACTCATCTATAGAGAAGAGAATGTCAGTATTTCTAAACAGTCATTTTATTTTATTAAAAAAATGTTTTAGAGACAGAGTCATGGTCTGTCACCCAGGCTGGAGTACAGTGGCACAATCATGGCTCACTGCAGCCTCAAACTCTTGGTCTCAAGTGATCCTACTGCATCAGCCTCCCAAGTAGCTAGGACTACAGGCACGTACCACCACCATGCCCAAATTTTTTTTTTAATTTTTTTTTTTAGAGATGGGGTCTTGCTATGTTGCCCAGCCTGGTCTCAAACTCCTGACCTCAAGTGATCCTCCCACTTCGACCTCCCAAAAGTGCTAGGATTATAGGCATAAGCCACTATGCCCAGTCTAAATAGCTATTTTAAGGTTTTCTTCTTTAAAATGTTTTTTAAACTTTCTGGTTCAGAATTTGAGTTCTTAATTGGATCAGACTTTGAGAATTATTGGAAACCCACCAAATACAGTTACTCTTGCCTGAGGCAGTAACTTTTTTTCTGTAAAAGCTCACCTGTATTATTAAAACCCAAAATATTCCTCATCCTTTATGGCGTGGCCTTTGTTAACCTTATTTGTCTATCACTTCAGCACTTTACCCACATTTATCACTAGAGGCTTAAATTTGTTGATATTTTTTCACACTTTTTCTCCTTTCCAGTTCATTCATATCTTTACACCTTGTGTCCCTAAAAGTGTGGGAATATGGCCAGACCTCATCTTGGGGACTGCCAAGTCAGTTTCACAGATGACAATGTGGAGAGTTACAGAATCAACTATCAAATGTACATCTTTAGTTTATCAGGTTTTCTGTTTTCATATCTTTTCCTGACAGTACAATTAAGGCATTTAGATTAAAATCACTTCCAGAAATCCCTGATAGTAATAAGCAAAAACAATAATAAAACAGCACTTATTCAGAGCCTAAAGTAAACCATGCAACGAGCCCAAATGAAAGAAGCATAACTTTGTTTTTCATTCTGCGTTTTAGCTTTTAAGGTGGTCCAGGTAGATTTAGTTATTGGCAGTAGATACAGGTTATTTGCCTAACTAAATGAATTAGGGGCAGGGTGTGGGGAAGAAGGAGGAGGAAAAAGGAGGGTGATAAAAGAACACTGAACAAGTTAGGACGGAACTTTTACAGTGCAGATACATAGGCTGATGAGCATTTCTGAAAGTGGCTTATTGAACATCTTTTCAAATTCCACATCAAGTACTGATTGCGTTAAGCAAGATGAATAATTTATCTCCTGCATCACTAGAGCAAAACCTGGTAGTGTAAACTTTATTAGGTTTTTTTTTTTTTTTTTTTTTTTGAGACAGGGTCTTTCTGTGTCACCCAGGCTGAAATGCAGTGGCCACATCACAGCTCACTGCAGCCTCACCTCCTGGGCTCAAGCGATCCTCCTGTGCCAGCCTTCTGAGTAGCTGGGACTATAGGCGCATGCCACCATGCCTGACTAATTTTTGTATTTTTTGTAGAGATGGGGTTTTGCCATGTGTCCCAGTCTGGTCTCAAACTCCTGGGCTCAGGCAGTCTGTCCTCCTCGGTCTCCCACAGTGCTGGGATTACAGCATGAGTCACTGCACCCAGACTGTTCATTAGATTTAACAAGTATGCATGAGCCCAGGCCTGCACCAGGCAGTAAAGACTATTGACCTACTGAAACCTAGGCCTATAGATCAGAGGTTTCAAAGCTGTTTCAATTTTACTGGAGATTCTAATTCAGGGAGAGGACTGAGTGATGACATGGAGAGGCCAATGAAATTGGAAGAAGAATTTATGACTTGTATTTGCCAAGAGATGAGGGCACATCATGCATGCAGGGCCACATGGGGAAGCACCAGGTTAGGTCAGGAAGGAGAAGTGGTGAGAAGAAAGCCCAGGCCACAGCCTTTATTGTGGTTTCCTTAGGAAAAACAAGGTGGGGCAGGAGAAACAGTGTAGGATTGGCTATTTCAAATAATTTTGGTGGGCTCTGGGCTATAGGGGTGGTCTGTAGTTGTCTGGTACAATATTTCCTCTGCCCTGGGTGATTTCGGGCAGAGGAAATATTGGCTGGTGTATAAGAGTTAGATAAGAAAGTGTTTGGAAGTATGGACTCAAATGATTGGTTAGAGGGTTTGTAATATGATTTTTGTGCATCTGGGAAAGCTGGATTGCAGAGGAAATCTAAATAACTTTGGTCATTAATTTGGCCTTGTGACTAATGAATACCAAACAGACAAATACAGAATCTAAGAAAACACAAAAGTCCACATGATCAGAGTATCTCAGTGAAGATCAATCATCTTACATAAACACACAACTTAGAAACTAGCCCATGCACCAGGCAGCACGTGGAAAAACAATTAGCCACATGGCTATTCCATGTCTTCATTCTAACAATGTGTAGTAAAGCATTTGGTTTTCCCCAGAGGGCGAGCTGGCCTTTGCCCTCAGCTTCTGGGATTAACCTCAGTCACAACTTACAGGAGGATCTTGGTTTAGGGGAGGGGATAACCACATTGGATCCTAGGGTACATGCTGGCCATGCCAGAAAGACCCAGCAGTGTGATTTAGGGTGAGAATTTGGGTCATGTAGTGTCAGTTGACCTTCAGAATGAGATCAGCCATGTGGGCAATCAGTAAACCCATCATACCTACAGAACGAAGCTCCAATAAAAACTCTGGACACTGAAATTTGCTTGCACCTCTTTGGTTGACAGTACTCAAGGTGTATCCTCACACATAGATGCCAGGAAGGTAATGTGTTCTAACTCCCCAGGAGAGGACATTGGAAGCTTCATGTTTGATAAGCCTCCCAGACTGCCCTATGTGTCTCTTTCTTTGGCTAATTCTAATTTGTATCTTTTCTCTATAATAAATCAAAACCATGAGTACAATAGCTTTCAATAAATTCAGCGGGTCGTCCTCGTGAATTATCCAATCTGAGAGTAGTTTGAGGAATCCCCCAAAGACGAGGTTAGTGTCAAAAATGAAAGCAGGGTTAAGAACTGTGACCTCAGCCTTTGCAGTTTGGCTGACTCTGGGCTTTATTTTTTAAAAATGAAACCAAAAAGAAAGATATTAGGTAAAAAATGGAGGATTCTCCAGAGGATTTCTCTGTTAACTGTTTCTTTATGGCTTATCTTTCCAGATATTTTCTGTATAAATATAAACATGTATGCACAGTCTATTTTTAAATCATAAATGAGATTGTGCTCCATAGCTTGCCCTGAAACTTCCTTTTACCACTTCCATGTCATGAGTATTTTTTGTGTCAGCACATCTGGACATATTCCTGAGCTTTTTGATGGCTGAGTGGTATTTGTTTGTATGCGTGAACTATCCTAAGACAGGAACCAGGTCTAAGGGATTTTGAGAGATTACCTGACGTTACGTGCATAGAACTCCTAGAACAGTGCTGGCACAGAATAAGGAGGCACCACGTGTTGTTCTCATTTATTTGTTTATGTAGCCAGCCCTCTCTTGTGTACATTGAGATTTCTAATTTTTCCATTATTCCCAAAAGGCTGCAATGAATATTCTTGAGCTTGTACATACACTTTCACATTTAGGATAAATTCCTGAGAATGGAATTGCTGGATCAAAGGGTATGCATTGCTGGGTGCTGTCAAATTGCTCTCTAAAACAGTTGTACCATGGCCGGGCACAGTGGCTTATGCC
>NW_012104254.1:5001671-5028697 GCF_000951045.1 Mandrillus leucophaeus
AGAATCACTTGAACCCGGGAGGCAGAGGTTGCAGTGAGCAGAGATCGCACCATTGCATTCCAGCCTGGGCAACAAGAGCGAAACTCAGTCTCAAAAAAAAAGGAAGCAAATTCTTTTTATAACTCATGACTCTGAGTAAAAGGACCAGTCTTGGGTCAAGTTGCCTGGGAGACATCTCCAAGGCAGACACTAACATGCAAGAAGTTTATTGGGGAAAAGAGCCCTCTGGGTCACCACTGCTTGTTGGGGAGCGAAGGAACTAGCATTGGGATCAAGGAATTGTGGAGCAACAAAGTCCTCAACCAATCCCAAGGGAAGCTCTGGAGCTAGGATGGCCCATCAGAGTATTTACACCATGAAAATTGGCAGTGCTACAAATCAGAGTCCTTGTTATTTTTAGAGACAGGGTCTTGCTCTGTCACCCGGGGCCAGAGTGCAGTGGCACTATCATATTCGTAGATAACTGCAGCCTGAAACTCCTGGGCTCAAGCAATCCTCCCACCTTAGCCTCTTGAGTAGCTGAGACTGCAAGTACAGGCCATTGTGCCTGACTAACCTACTTTTTCTAGAGACAGCTGTCTCACTATGTTAACCAGGCTGGTCTCAAACTTCTGGCCTCATGCCATCCTCGTACTTCGACCTTCCAAAGCATTGGGACTGCAGGCATGAGCTGCTACACCCAGTCAAATTCGGATTTTTGAAATCCCTGATTTAAACCTTGAGTTGGTTATTAATAATTTACCAGCACACTAGTGATCTTTTGAATCCCTTTTCCTGAGATCCAGAAGGTAGTATCTTAGCACGTTAAAATTTCTGAGAAGTCCCACAATAAGGAAATTTGTTTAACTTTGTGAAATAAACATTTCCCGAACATAGGACATTGGTATAAATTTTGGTGCACAGACCCAAGTGTCTAATAAACTATTTAATTTCTGATTCTAACTCCCTTTTCTTCCAGATTGATGGGGGAAAACAACAAACCACCTGGTTCTCACTTGTTGATCCACTCAGGCACTGCTCAGATGCCCAGAATCCCTGCTCCCAGGCTCTGCCAGGTCTGAGGACTGAGCTCAGTTTCTGCGAGATGCTGGAGGGAAAGGGATCCTTGTCCTCTGGGCGGGGGTGCATGCTTCCCTCCCTTGTGATTCAGCCTCTACTATTTCTGCCTCTTGGGCTTGTTTCGCCCGTTCTGCCTGACTTCTGAAAGCATTTGCGTTTGCAAGCCCGGTCTAGGTGCACTTCCTGACCACTTTGTCTCTGCCACCTCCCTGGTGCTCTGCTTGCAGGCTAGGCCTGGGGCTCTCCTGAGCCACAAACCCTGGCTCCCTCCCTCTCCCCTCTTCCTTCCCCCGCCCCCTGCTTCTCTTCCAGACTCCTGTTTCCCTGCCACATTCCTCTTCCCCTTCCCTTTTCTCCTTTTCTTCCTGTCTCCCCTTCCCCTTTTCTTCTTTCCTCAAAAACCCTTTCCAGGCTGGAGTAAATCTCTCTCCCTTCATCCAGCCTTTGCTTGAGAATCAGCTGAATTCTCCCAAGGACTTTGGCTTTGTTTCCCGTTCCATCAGCAGCCTCCAGAAGGTAATGAGCACTGTGCCTCTCCTGCCTCAATGGGGGAGGAACGGTATGGAATTGGGAGGGACGAGAAAAAGTTCCTATCTAAAACCCCTTTCCCTTCACCACACTGATTTGACTTTGGAACAGTTTTGTGGGGCACAGTTCAGGGAAACTCTGCAAGTGCTTCCCACGGTCTCTTGCAAAACCAGCGGGTGCCAAGGAGGTGCCACAGTGACCTCTGGGCTCACAATCTGTGACAGACAGTAAGACAGTCTGGAAATACTTTCATCTCAGCCCTTCAAGGGATTAGGTGCGAAAGGGGAGGGAGGGTAGAGCCTGGGAATCCCAGCTGACCTGGAGTCACTGAGTCCTGGAGCGCCAAGGCCCGACACGCGATGCGAGAGGAGTTGCTGTTCTTGGCGGCTGTTTGAAAACTTTCATACAAGATCGCATCTTTCTTCATCTCGTTCACTTGTGTTTCCACAGGTACTGCTTTCTGAGGGTCTGGGTGGCTCCTTGGAAAAGGAGTCTGGTCCCCACTGTGATAGTATTAAATATAAGTCTCTGAAAACAGCTTAAAATCCCTCCCAAAATTCATGCATTGATTTAGAAGTGAGACCAAAATGTGAAGTCTTCACCAGTCTAAAATAAATTCAAAACCAGTTAAATGAGCATGACTGAATAGCCAGTCATTTCTAAATTGTTCATTTCACATAGTGAAGCCTTTACAGTAGTGGCAACTATGATAACAGATCCTATGACTTAGATAAGATCAACAAATTACCAAGTGCTAATTGTTTCTGCTGGGTGTAGGTGCGGAGATAAATAGCTTGTAAATTAAACAGCAGTGCGTAAGGGTGCCATTCCCAGACTCACAGGGGCTGCTCCGCGCTCTCCAGCAAATAATTTCCCCTTATCTCATATTTCAATATTTTTACCTTTAAAAACCAGAATCATTAGTGAATATGTTATCCTCCCAGTGCCAAATTTAAAAGAGGAGAAAGGAGATAAGAAGCAGTAATCTAATAAACTGAACGTCAATGTCATTTCATCCTTTTGCAAATCATCCAAGTATAGGCTTTCTGTCGTGGGTGGTTATTGGGTCATCTATGCAGCTTTTCCATAAGCAGCTCCTGCCCCAGTGCTGAAGTGTGGCAGCCTTCAGATCCCGAGCTTGTGTGGCCTGGAGCCTGTCAGTAAGGGCTCATGTGCCGCAGCTGTTCCCTGTTGTTTAGGATCTTGCCTCAGATTCACCTATAAATGGCATTTATAACATCAAACTTATTCAGTGCCTGTTAAGATGTTTTAACTGTCAACTGTTCCTTTCCCAGCTTCCCATCTCAAAGGAGGACCATGAGAGCTGAATATCACTACCACATTATTTTACTCCAAGTACAGACATACAGTACAATGCAGTGTAAAGAACTGTTTTCTTTCCTTCCCTTTGTCTTCAGTCCCTGAACATCTGGTAAGAAGAGTGTTATCTGGATAATGTTTTTCACTCTGCGCTAGCTATAGTATGTCCATGTGTTCGAAATTCTAAGGACAAAAATGTGTCCATTCCTTCTTTGTTCATCCATCCATCCTTTCATCCATGCATTTATTTCATCATTTATTCTTCTCATGTTTATGAAGTTCTTTTGGTTCAAACCCTGTGCAGGGCGCTAGATGAAAGGCAAATGTGCGTGGAGGCACATTTCTTTCTGCTGAGCTCAGAGGGAGAGGCCAAAATTGTAAATACTGATTACAGTAGAAAGCACTGTGGAGAGGCCCCACCCAGCTTGAGCCAGGCAGGAAGATTCCAATGAGGCAATGATAAAACCAAGAGGAGCAGCAGAAAACAGCGGCCTGCAGTCCCCTGGCTGAGCTAGCTTCAGACACAGATAAATAAGTGCCTGCCAAGTCTCTGGTATCAAGTGCAGGCTTGGCCAGGGGTAGCCTGCAAAGATGAAGCCTTTGACCTGGGCTATCTCATTTTATTCTCCTGGTAACCCATGATGTAGGTTCTTCCCTAGCTGCTCTGCAGTGGGGAATAAGAGAAACAGGGGAAGAAGTCCTGGCTGCGCCTGCCTATTGTAACTTTGAGAAGGAATTACCCTCCTGGGGCTTCAATTCCCTAATATGTTAAATGGGGATCATAACAGTTTCTACCTCTCAGGCTTGTTGTGAAGATTACATGAATTTACACATGTGAAGCATTTAGAATAGTGCATGAATTCAATAAATAGTAACTATCATTACTAATCTTACTAATTAGTCTTAGTGAGCATAATTAAGTGACCCAAATTATCCAGCTGAAAAGAGGCAGAGCTAGGGGTCAAACCCCTTCCTTACCTGCAGTATTGTGTGCAGCATACCATGGGACCACACAGGATGACCACTTAATTAAGACTGGATGCAACCCGGGAGGGCTTCCTGCAGGAGGTAGCATCTGAGCTGAGTTTGGATGCAGGGCCTAGAATTTGCCAGGGAAATAAGTGGGAAAAGCATTTTAAGGAGACAAGCAGAACGTGTAAAGGCCTGGAGGCATGAGCAGCCCTGGTATGCAGCAGGATTGTGGTATGGCCAGGGGGTGGAGGAGTTTAGATTGGACCCTGAAGGCAAAGCAGATTCTTTGTTTTGTTTTTGGTGCTAGTAATTTGTGTGTTTATTTGAAGAGTGGGAAAAAGTAAAAGAGAAAGTTAAAAATACAGGTAATCTGTATTTACAATTTATTTAGTGTTTTTCTTTAAGTGACTTGTTCTTTTTACTTAAATTTATTTATTGATTTTCATTTTTGGTTTTTAATAAATAGAGACGGGGTCTTGCTTTGTTGCCCAGGCTGATCTCCAACTCCTAGACTCAAGTGATCCTCCTGCTTCAGCGTCCCAAAGTGTTGGAATTACAGGTGCAAGCCACCACTCCTGGCGTAAATTTATTTTTGAACTGTATCACAACCATAAAATGGAAAACTATAGTGTCAGATATGTTTTGGAATTCAGATGTTTTTCTGATTTAGAAAGGAGATATAGTGCATATGCCCTACAGTAGTTAACACTCTCAGAGGCCAAAGAATCAATAAATATTTCTCAGAGAAATGTATGAATATTTACATCAAGTAGGATAGAGGCTATATATAGCTTGCCTTAAGGAGCTTTGGCCCCAGCATTACAAAAAAAGCTTTCATTTTTTAGAGATTTTTAGATTTTAGAATGTGAACAAGTAGTCTCACTTGCTGAAACTAGAAGGTAACAGAAAATGTATTTGTTGCATACAAAGCATTGTTCTTAGAGTCCAGCTCAGCCTCCCAGCTGTGGCTACAGAGGTGCATCCTTGTTGAAAGGAGATTCACTGGCATCAGGGAGGTGTTCAAAGTTTCCACTAGCAATATTAACAATGAGGAAACTGGGTGTTGGGTATTTAGGAAGTTTATGTAATGTTCTTGCAATTTTTGTGTAAATCTTCAACTATTCTGAAATTTAAAGCTTATATTAAAAAAAGAAAAAAAAAAGCTTACTCACACCAAACCAGACTTTCTCCACAACAGAACTACTGATATGGTTAGGCTTTGTGTCCCCACCCAAATCTTATCTTGAATTGTAATCCCCAGGTGTTGAGGGAGGGACCTGGTGGGAAGTGATCGGATCATGGGGACGGTTTCCTCCATGCTGTTCTCGTGATAGTGAGGGACTTCTCATGATATCTGATGGTTTTATAAATGGCAGTTCCTCTGGGCTTTTTCTCTCTCTCCTGTCGCCTCCCTCACCTCCTTCACCCCTGTGAAGAAGGTGCCTGCTTCTCCTTCCTTCGTGATTGTAAGTTTCCTGAGGCCTCCCCAGCCATGTGAAACTGTGAGTCAATTAAACCTCTTTTCTTTATCAACTACGCAGTCTTGGGTAGTATCTTTATAGTAATGTGAAATTGAACTAATACAATCACTTTCTCATTCAGTGACTCCATTTTTAATGCCCCCGCCTCATCCCCACAAAATGATTCCATGAACTTCCCCTGACCCCAGGTAGACTCCCAGGCTTTAGGAAACCCTGGCTGGGCTGGGCTAGGCTATGCTGTCTCTGGACATCAAGCCGAAGGATAGGGCTTTTTCTGTGGCAATGAGATTTCATTAAAGGTGTTTAAGTGGGTTGGGGTTGCCTTTGAGAGTATTGTTTGTGGATGGGGGTGAGAAGTTTGGCCAGAGAGGAAAGAGACTGGGGAGCGGGAGGGAAAAGCTACTGGTCAGGCTGGCGGGCTGATAGCCAGGAAGGGACAGATGTGGGTGAACTGGAGGGTTCAGAGAGGCAGGAATGCACACCCCCTGGAAGTGTGTGTAGGACAGCATGTTAGGGGCTGGCTGGGGCAGGATGCTGGCTTTGTGAGGGGCCAAGGGCATCTCACGAAAATGTCCTGCAATGTTCTGGGTCATTCCCTGAAAAATAAAACGTATATTTAAAAAAACAATTTGAAAGAAAAGAAAATGTCCTGCAAGGGCCTGGAAGGGCGGGTTGCCCAGAGCAGCTTCAGAGACTCTGGCTGGATGCCATCCTTTTACAGATAGTAAGAGGCTCCCAGAGCTGGAGGACGTCTCCAGGAGACAGAAAAGGAACATTGCCCTCCCCCAGTCCCTCACAGCTTTGCCCCTCTGTGCCCCACCACAGTGTAAACAACAACAAGGTTGGGACACACGAGGGATTAGAAGAGAAGACAAAGGGGCCCTCATTCTACTCATTCTGGGTGGAACAGGAAGCTCGGCTCCTGGTTATTAAGCTTGAAGGTGGCGAATTGGAATCTGATGGGGATGGATGGAGATCCTCCCTTACAGGACCCAATGTCCAGGGCTGCCTAAACAGGGAGTTGTTCTACTAAAGGCGTAGGAATCACTACAGAAAAAAAGTGAAAGATACACAGGTAGACGTCCCCCAGAAAGCAAGGAGACTTGAGCACCCAGCACGCAGAGGACACCCACTCTGCTCGTGTGCCTATTTTTGCCCCCAAACCCTCACCTGGGCATCAGTACCTCATCTGAGCCACCAACAGCCAGGATCCTGTTCCAAGCCAGTGCCATTCTGGGATTTAACTCAGCTGCTACAAGCCGGAAAGAAACTGGGGACTCCAGGGCCGGTTCCTGAGCCTGCAGGCCAGCAGGAGGGAGAGCGCCCAGGAGAGGCCGTGGGCTGCGCCCTGGGCGCGTCCCTCCGCTGCCCTCCGTGGGCGCGAGTGGCAGCCGGCTGCGGGCCTGGCGGGGAGCCGGTCAGCCTGACACCCCCAGCAGATGTCAGTCTGGGAACAGGAAGCAGCGTGTTTGGGGTTTCTAAAAATAAATAAATAAATAACCACAACCACAAGAACAGTCTTTTATTGCAAAGTAAAAAAATGCTTTAATGACTAGAGCATTTAGCACATCGGGGGTTTTCATTGTTTTCAATTATGTGCCATTCTGAAAGGAGAGCACAAATTCTGAGCCTGAATGGAGAATTGTGGGGCTTCGGATTTGTGCTGTTTTAAACATTTGCTTTACTACTTTAAGAAGAGAACTGTAAAATAGAAATAATGATATATTATTACAAGTAAATTACACTGTGGAGTAGCATTAATATTGCAGTTGAAACCTAGAATTTGAAATAAAGATGGAAATATTCATTTGTACATAGTTTTTGTTCTTAGAAAAATGATTTAGCGTGAGTCAAGAAGCTTCCTTCTGCGTGTGCACATCCGGCGGGGGCTGAGGCTCCCTGGCCGGGGCACCCCGGGACCGCTCTGCCAGGATCCCAGTGGTGAGCCCTGGGGTCCCCACAGGAACCAGGAACCTGGAGTTCTCAGCACCAGGGCTGGCACAGGCTGAGGTCCTTCATGTGTGCCCCAGCAAGGGCTTGAAGCCAATCCACTGTGATGCCCCCTCCTCTCTCTTACTTTCTGGCAATCTAGAAATGGAGAAAGGGGCAGAGGGATGGAGAAAGGGGCAGAGGAGACCCAAGGTCTCTTATAGGGGGACTGATGTGGGGGGAAGCAGATCTTTCAAGAAGATCAATCTAGATTGGTATGGGAATTGGATGTTTAGGGTTTCTCTCTCTCTCTGGTCATTTTTTTTTTTCCAGATTACAGAAGTAATATACATTTGTGGCAAAAAGAAAATTAATGTATTACAGAAACGTGATTTAGAAAAGGGTAGTCCCTGCAATCTAGTCTAGGGTGGTGGTAAGGGTATTAGGTGCTTGTGGACAGAGGCTGCATAAGGAGATGGTGACAACAGGTGACAGAAGAGCTTTATTCTGCAATCAATACCTCCCTTCTCTCTTTATTTTTTTCTTTGTGTGCCTCTACCTGAAAAATATCACACTTCTCAAAGGTCGGTCCTATTCTGTCAGGCCTAATCCGCTAGCCAGGCTTCTTCCTCCCCGTCTGGGAAGAAGGTGGTGAGAAAGACCACGGAAAAATTTAGGGTCCATGGCTTCCTTCTATTTATCCATTCCAGTGTTGTAGTTGTTTTAAACCAGTATAATACAGCTGAGCTCCACCTACTGCATTTTCTGAACCAAACATCAAAGCTTGTCATGGTCAGTAATAAGTGATCTTTGGAAATGCATTTTTTAGTGGCACCCCGTCATTCTAGACAAGGAACTACACTGTTCATGTGGGGCTCAACCCATTTCCTAACCTGGCCCTGCCCACTTCGCCAAACACCCCCAGTCCAGTCACCTTCCTGACACCTGAACTACCCACTACCTTTGCCCCTGAGGGCCCTCATTGCAGGTTAGGCTCCTCTTCCATCACCTGTGCAGGCCACCAAGCTCACGATCCTAGACTCTGCCCCATAGCCCAGCCTCTATGAAGTCTTGTTGGGCAACTCCTCACTCCTTAATACCCAGCGCTTATCTTTTGTTAGTAAAGAGTAACTTGACTCAGATTTGTATCCCTTGCTCCTTGTAAAGGAATAATAATAAATAGTTAATGAATGGATAAATTGGTGATTTGGGAGGTGGTACAAGGAAAGGAATATGAGGGAAGTACTATTTATTTAGCACATTTAAACAATCCTGCCAAGTAGGCATGATCTCTCTCACTTCACAGTTGAGGAAACTGAGGGTCAGAGAGGATTAATAACTTACCCAAAGTCACACAGCCAGGAAGGGGCAGAGCAAGGATTAGAATCCACGTATGCTTTGACTCCCTGTGGTTTGAATGTTTGTCTACTAAATTCATGTTGAAATGTAATTGCTAACGATGGGACCTAATGACTAATGCAGTTATAAAAGGGCCAGTTTGGCCCCCTTTTGCCTTTTGCCCTTCTGCTCTCCACCATGTGATGATGCAGCAAGAAGGTGCTCACTGGCTGGTGCCTCGAAGTTGGACTTCCCAGCCCCCAGAACTGTGAGCGAATAAGGTTCTGCTCATTACAAATCACTTAGTCTCAGGTATTCTGTTATAGCACAAACAGACTAAGACATTGCCTTTTCACCTCTCAACATGGAGTGAGCACTGGCTCAGAGAATCCCCAGCACGTACACTGGGCACCACCAAGAGACCATGTGTGGGCTCCCTGGAATCCTCAGGGCAGCCCAACACATACCAAGGGTCTTTCCCATAGAGATTTGGTTAAATTCCTAAAATTCTCAATATCCACTCCCACCTTCCACCTCGGCAACCTTTTATCTGAAAAACTTTAAACAGAAAAATTGAAAGAGCCGGGCGTGGTGGCTCATGCCTGTAATCCCAGCACTTTGGGAGGCTGAGGCGGGTGGATCACCTGAGGTTGGGAGTTCGAGACCAGCTTGACCAACATGGAGAAACCCCATCTCTACTAAAAATACAAAAAAGTAGGTGGGCATGGTGGCACATGCCTGTAATCCCAGCTACTTGGGAGGCTGAAGCAGGAATCGCTTGAACCCAGGAGGCAGAGGTTGCGGTGAGCCGAGATCGTGCCATTGCACTCCAGCCTGGGCAACAAGAGTGAAACTCCGTCTCAAAACAAACAAAACAAACAAACAAACAAAAATAGTTCAATAAGGAAAAATTGAAAGAACAGGACCATGAATGTGAGTATATCCTTCACATTTCCAAACATACATACACACTTGTATGTGTATTTATACGTTAGAGTCTTTTTGTTTTGGTTTTGCTTTCCTGAACTATTTGAAAATAACTTGCAGATATTGTACACTTGAAGCATAAATATTTCAGCATGTTTCTCTTAGAAGAAAGGGATTCTCTTCCATAAGCGTAATATCATTATCACACCCAACAAATTTAACATATACTTAATAGTTTAATATGCAGTCTATATTCAAATTGGTTCAAGAATGTCTTTTATAGCTCTTTTTGTTTTTTGATACTGAATCTTTTTTTTGTTTTGTTTTTTTGAGATGGAGTTTTGCTCTTGTCACCCAGGCTGGAGTGCAGTGGCACAATCTAGGCGCACTGCAACCTCCGCCTCCCTGGTTCAAGCAATTTTCCTGAGTAGCTGGGATTAAGGCACCCGCCAGCACGCCCAGCTAATTTTAAAAAATATTTTTAGTAGAGACAGGGTTTCACTGTGTTAGCCAGAATGGTCTTGATCTCCTGACCTCATGATCCGCCTGCCTCAGCCTTCCAAAGTGCTGGGATTACAGGCATAAGCCACAGCACCCAGTGGATCCTGAATCTTTTTAAGGATCACAAATCTCACGATTTGTCATGTCTCTTTAGTCTTCTGTAACTTACAGCAATTATTTTATCTTTTTCATGATATTGACACTTTTTGAGAATTCAAACTGGTTCTCTTACAGAGTGTCCCACATTCTGGATTTGTCTGTTTGTTTCTTCTTTCCTTTTCCCCCAAGAATACTATATCTGTATCACTGTGTATTTCGCATTGTGGTGTATCAAGAGGGACATAATGTCAATTTGTTTCATTACTGGTGATGTGGTTATACTTGATTTCTTGGTGTGAGTGCCCTCTAAGATGGCCCCCCCATTGGTCCCTACCTCCTGGTGTCTACCTTCTTGGGTTCCCCCTCCCCTTAGGTATGTGCTGGACTTACTGACTTGCTTCTAAAGAATAGAATAAGTCAGAAGTTACAGACTGTCACTTCTGAGATGAGGTTATATAAAACACTACGGTTTTCATTTCGGGAGCTGTCACATGGCTTGCTCTAGGGGAAGCCAGCTGCCATGCTGTCAAGAAGCCCTATGGAAGGGCCCCCAGGACCTTGAGGCTAACCTTCTGAGGTCTGCATTATAATCTACTACAATAACTTATTTTTGATGTCAGATTGTCCCAAATATGGTTAGTGGAAGTTCCTCCAAGCTGATGTCAGTATCCTTTTGACATAACCCCATCCGTCTTTGAGCACTTCCTTACTTTGCGGCTCACTTCATATTTTCCCTGCTCCAGGTCTGGAATCAGCCATTTCTCCAAGGTTTCTTTTAGTGGAAAATGGCATTCAGAAATCAAGCTCTGGCCACTAGGTTTGCTCATTGCTACTGGGATACCCATTGCTTATAAACCCTTTCAGTGGACAGATCTAGGAAAAGGATACTTTTAGAACACTAGTATTGTTTTTCTAAATTTCTTCCAATTAAAATCCAGCTCCACAGGATTCCTCCTCATCTTTCCATTCCATATTTGTATCTTTGCTTCCTCCACAATGGGAACTCTGACTTCCAACACCATCAATACATTCATTCATTTAGTTTATTTTGACACACCTGTTAGCAAAAAGGAAACATCAATATATTTAACCATTTGCTCTATCCTACAATACACCCCAAACACTTTTAGAATGACTGCTTCAATACCATTTCCTTTTTTTTTTTTTTTTTTTTTGAGACAGAGTTTTGCTTTTGTTGCCCAGGCTGGAGTGCAATGGTGCAATCCTGGCTTGCCACAACTTCCGTCTCCCGGGTTCAAGTGATTCTCCCGCCTCAGCCTCCTGAGTAGCTTTGATTACAGGCATGCACCACAATGTTCAGCTAATTTTGTATTTTTTGTGGAGACGAGTTTCTCCGTGTTGGTCAGGCTGGTCTCGAACTCCCGATCTCAGGTGATCCATCCTCCTTGGCCTCCCAAAGTGCTGGGATTTCAGGTGTGAGCCGTGGTGCCTGGCCTATCATTTCCTTTTTAAAATAAATTGGTGTTTATTTCTGTCAGCTTTCTTTTCATGGTGTTTAAAAGCCTGTAGACAAACAGCTTAAGCCCATTCAGTGGTTGCTCCTATACATTTAGTGGCCTAAGCAGTGGGAGCTGCAGACCAGTCTTCCGTGGCAAGCAGAGCACTCCAGTCTTCAGTAGGGAGCTGCTGAATAGCACAGAGGGCACCTGCCACCTTCAGACCAGTCTGCACCCTCAGGCTTATAGCAGTGGACTCAGGAGCTGCAGCAGTTCATTCCTCCTGAAATTCCTCTTGGTCACTGCCTCTCCAGCAGCAGCCTGCTCTTCTTTACAATCTCTTCAGGATCTCTGTAGAAGCAGAGATCTGGCATGACCTCCCTTTCACAGATGGTGCCAGGCATGTGCAGGACTTTCCAGGCCAGCATCCACCACGTCAAACCCCCTGAGTGAGCTCCCTTGTTGTTGCATGGAATGGCAATGTCCACATAGTGCAGAGGAGAATCTGTGTGACACAGAGCAATGGTAGGTACGTTAACGTAAGATGCTTCTGTGAGGGGCTGGTGGTCAGTCCTGGGGTCAGTAACCACAAGAAGCCGTGACTCCCAGAAGGCTGCCGGGATCTGGTTAGAGAATGTTCTAGGAGTGAAGCGGCCAGCAACAAGAGTGGCTCCAGCGATAGCAGCAAATGACAGCATGGCTTTCTGGCCAGTTTTCCTGGAGGATATGACACTGACATCAGCAGGGTTTTCAATGGCAACAATGGCATGAGTTGCCAGCAGAAACTTCTCCCAGGTCTTCTTCAGTTTTAGAATGTAGATGCCATCACTTTTCATTTTATAGATGTACTGTTCCATTTGGAAGTCAAGGTTGGTGCCACCTAAGTGGGTTCCTGCTGCAAGGAACTTAAGGACATCCTCCTCCTTCATTTCCATCAAGGGCTCTGGAAATTGTGAACATTTCCCTTTAAATTAAGACAGGAATCCAGAACAAGGCAGAATGGACCCCTCTCTGGGTAGTGCAAAAGCCCATTTCCAACATCAAGCCTAAGAAAATTTCAAGACTTCTTTGTAGTACTATTTGTTCTTAGAATACATCCAGTTAAGTGTATATAGTCAGAATACTGTATTCACAGGTCATGTCAACCTTTTTTTTTTTTTTCTGTATGGTTCTATTATTAATTTTATATGCAGTTAAGTTCATTTGTTTATATTTGCATTTAATTTTAAGGTTTTCTTTTTGACAAATCTCTCAAAATTTAAAAAGTTTAAATATGGGCCAGGCATGGTGGCTCACACCTGTAATCCCAGCACTTTGGGAAGCCGAGGTGGGCAGATCACCTGAGGTCAAGAGTTTGAGCCCAGCTTGACCAACATGGCAAAACTCCATCTCTACTAAAAATACAAAAATTAGTCAGGTATGGTGGCAACACACCTATAATCCCAGCTACTCAGGAGGCTGAGACAGGAGAATCACTGGAACCCAGGAGTTGGAGGTTGCAGTGAGCTGAGATCATGCCACTGCACTCCAGCATGGGTGACAGAGTGAGACTCTGTCAAAAAAAAAAATTAAATATGAAAAACTTTTACAAGGTTCAAAAGTCAAAACTATATATATGTATACATATAATTATATATGTAGTTATATATAACTGTATATCAAAAACTACACTCAGAATTTGATATGGTTTGGCTGTGTCCTCACCCAAATCTCTTCTTGAACTGTAGTTCCTATAATCCCTGTGAGTTGTACTAGGGGCCTGATGGGAGGTAATTGAATCATTGTGGTGGTTACACTCACGCTGCTGTTCTCGTGATAGTGAGTGAGTTCTCACGAGATTGATGGTTTTATAAGGGGCTTTTCCCCCTTTTGCTTGGCATTTCTCCTTCCTGCCACCATGTGAAGAAGGACGTGTTTGCTTCCCCTTCCACCATGATTGTAAGTTTCCTGAGGCCTCCCCAACCATGCTGAATTATGAATCAATTAACCCTCTTTCCTTTATAAATTACTCAGTCTCGGGTATGCCTTTATTAGCAGTGTGAGAACAGACTAATACGAAAGGGTAAACTCACATCCTTATTACTTCCACTCTATTCCTGCCAATCGCCTCTAGGCGACTACTTGTTTTTGGTTTATTCTTCCTGTGTTTCTCTTTCTAATACAAAAAAAAAGTAGCATAATATATCCATTCTTTAGTACTTTAATTTTTTCACTTAACATATCCCGGAAATTACTACATGTTAATTCAGAGAAATACTCCTCAACGCTTTTCAGCTGTGTGGTACTCCGTTGTGTGACTGCATCACGGTTTATTCAATTACTATCCTAATTGAATGAAGCTGTTTCTAATATTTTGCTGTTTAAGTAATGTCTCCATGAACAACCTTATAAATATGTTGAAAGTAGAAGTGTACTTTCAGGATAAATTCCTGGAGTTAGTATTACTGAGTCAAAGGGTAAATGCATATATAGTTTTGCAAGATATTTCCAAATTCCCTCCACAGGCATTGTATCATTTTGCATTCCCACCAATGATTACGAGAATCATTACAGCCTTGCCAATGGAGTGCACTGTCAAATATCTGAAATTCTGTCAATTTTATAAAGATTGGTATCTCAATGTGGTTCTAATATATATTTACAACATAATGAGTGAACCTGAACATCTTTCTGTATTTTAAGGTCCATCTATATATTTTTGTATCTGTGTGTGTGAACTGTTTGTTCATGCCTTTTGCCTAATTTTCTATCAAGTTTTGGCCTTTTCCCCTCAATATTTAAATGTTCGTTATATTCCTAATATTACAGATTAACCTGTTTCTGTGAAAATGTTGCAAATATTTCTCACAATGTGCCAATTTTCTTGCTATGCAGCAGGTTTTTTTAAAGTTGCTGAATTTATTAATACTTTCTTTTATTTCATTGAAATATTTGATTTTTCATTAGAAAAGCATTCATTTTGGTGTCAGGCTGAGCTTGGACTGGGTTTCCATTCCTCTCTTAAAATTTTTATTTGAAAAAAAAAGCTTCTTTTTTTTTTTCTTTTTTGAGACAAGGTCTTCCACTGTTACCCAGGCTAGAGTGCAGTGGTGTGATCTTGGCTCACTGCAGCCTCGACCTCCTGGGCTCAAATGATTCTCACAGGGGTACAGTGCTGCACCCGGCTAATTTTTAATACTTTTATTTTACTTTTTGTAGAGACAGAGTCTCGATATTTTGCCCAGGCCGGTCTCAAACTCCTGGGCTCAAAGGATCCTCCTGCCTGTCCTTCCAAAGTGCTGGGATTACAGGTAGGAGCCACTGTGCCCGGCTCCATGCCTCTTGATATCTTGAGTGTCTTCCTTTTTGTGAGGCACAGCAGTGAGACCTCTTTTCCTGTCTGTCCAGAAGGCAAAGGGGGCAGTGGGCCCAGTCAGTTTAATTGTTTTTTAAATCTGTTTCCCTCCCCTTGATCCCAGGAGCCCAGGCTGGGGACAGTCACTTAGCTCTAATGGGGTAGGGCAGATGCCACACGGAGGAGAAGATTGCCCGCACATCGCCTTTCCTCCCCAACTCCTCTCTCAGCTGGAGGAGCAAGCACCCAGAGGCCCTTTGGTTTGCATCCGGGATTTGAATCACAGACAGACTTCCCACACCCAGGGTATAAAGAAGTCCACCGATGTGTCTTCTAATACTTGTTTGTTTTCATTTTTTACGTTTGGATTTCTGATCCATTTGAGATTATCTTGCTGCATGGTGAGGGGTATGGGTCCAGTTTTCTAACAGGCAAGGTAGCCTATGAAGTGGGGGCGGGGTAGCAGGTGGAGAAGGAGCCACGATCTTGAAGGTTTGGGCCACTAGGTGGCGTTCTTCCAGGTTTCTCCCCTTTCAGGACGGTAGGAGAAAAATGCTGTATGTTTTCAGAAGAAAAAGGAAATGAGTCATTAAGTTTAATTGGCCAAGAGGAAGCCCTAGTAAAAAGTTCCCCTCTGTCTACGCAACCTTGATTTCTGAAGGCAGGCCCTGTGCTTCTTTCCCTGTGTTAGAAAACATCATTTCCTCTGTGTCTGTGTTTCCCACCGGGAGGCTGATGCGGGCCAAGTGTGCATGCACAAAGACTGCCTTTGCCGTGAGCGCCCCCAGGTTCTGCCTAAGGCCATGGGAGAGAGCAATCAAAGAGAAGTGCAGACGGCATTGCCTCTTGGGGAGCCTGGGCCTCGGAGTGACAAGACCTTGGTTCCTGTCCCAGTGCTGCTGCCACCCGGCCCTGTCATTGCAGGCATGCCACCTAGCCCTCTCTTCTTCCGTGTCCTCATCTATAAAATGGGACAATGTCTTCCCTAACCATATGCCAAGGATTTCAATGGGATAGAATGATATATGTGTGCTGCCAAGTAAAAACACTGTAAATATGTTTTTACCATTATTATAGTTATATTTTATATGTGGATACATCTCTATGGAAGATCTATTCTTTTTTTTTTTTTTTTTCCAGGAAACGGAGTCTCACTCTGTCGCCCAGGCTAGAGTGCAATGGCACAATCTCGGCTCACTGCAACCTCCGTTTCCTGGGTTCAAGTGATTCTCCGGCCTCAGCCTCCTCAGTAGCTGGGATTACAGGCACACACCACCACGCCCGGCTAATTTTTGTTTTTTTAGTAGAGATGGGGTTTCACCATGTTGGTCAGGCTGGTCTCAAATCCCTGACCTCGTGATCCTCCCACCTCAGCTTCCCAAAGCGCTGGGATTACAGGCGTGAGCCACCACACCTGGCCGATCTATTCTATATCTTACAAGACTTTGAATTTATAGGCTGTATTAATAGGTTGATTTGCTGTTTATAAGGTGTTTTTTTTTTTTTCCACATATACTCTCTTCTGTGAAAAGGACACAGCCTTAATGAGAAAATGAACCGGCTTAGAAAGAACTGCCAAAGTAGCGACCTTAGGAGAGGGTCTACAATGTGCTTTCTCTGAAGTTGTGTACAAAATTATGTGTATGCGTATTTTTTCCAGCTTGCATCAGATTGCTAAAGGAGTTCATAGCTCAAAGGTGGTTAAGAACCACATTCTTGAAAAAAGGAGCCAGACTGGCCTCAGGACCCCCTCCCCATTTGGCTTCTGGGAGGACTGAACTGGTTCCAGTCCTTTCTTAAGTCCTACATTGGGTCTTAAGGTACTGATCTCACTCCTTGCTGTAGCTGGTCTGGAGAGAAAGAGAAAAGAGAAACGGGAAGGGCTTGTAGTGTCTAGAAACCAGAGGTGAAACTCTAAGTTAGTAAGACTTCAATGGCAGCTCTGCAAGAGGTCAGAAAACAATTTAGTCTTGCAAAACTCTTTTTGTCATGCCACAGTGGTCCTCTTTCTGTTCCTCAAATGTGCCAAGGTTGATGCTACCTTGGGGCATTTTGCAGAGGCTCTTTTATTTACCTAGAATATTGTTGCCCTGGCTTCTCCTGGACTGGCCCCTTCTTTCTATCCAGCTCTGATGTCATTTTCTCTGAAAATTCCTCCCTGATCACACAATTCCCCCGGCCCAAATTATTTTCCAAGAGCGTCTGTCACCATGGGAAATCATCTTTTTTATTTGTTTACTTTGTTCTCTACATTGCCTGTCTTTCACTCAACAGAATTAAAATTCCCTTGGGGTAGTAGCCACATGTCATTTCTAGAGTCTACAGCAATATCTGCCACAAAGTAAGCACTCAGTACACTCCTATGGAATGGAAACGCGTATCATGAAAGGAGCTGCATTCTTGTTAGAAGGTGCTGCATGGCATCTGTCACTCATCTTTCCCTTGGTGCCAACTCTATGTCACCAAATCTTCAGTGGCTTCTCCTTCTGAAGAATGTCTTATACCTGAACTGTCCCCTCCTATTTCCCACTTTCCCAGGGTCACTGCTCTGATACCTAGGTAGTGACAGCCCTGTACCTTTCTCCCTGCTGCCCACGCTTCCTAAAAAGCAAGTGGCCCTGCTCCTGCTCTGCTTCACCCCTTGCTTCTATTCACACCCCACTCCTGGGACAGCCAATCCCTCTTGGTATTCTCCTGCCATTCTTGGGCTGAATCAAAGCATCTTCCCCGCAGTACCCCGAGGTCCTGCCTTCCAGCTGGCAGACCTTGCTCATCTCAGTAGCAGAGCCCAGCATGGAAAGGGAGGGAGTTCCTTGGGAATCTCTTAAGAAGACTTGAGCTCCATTGTGGGTTCGTGGGGCTCCTGAAGGCAGCAGGGGGGTGTGAAGAGGGGCTGGGCAATAGCCAGAGGGAGCTTTCTGAAGACGGCTCAGGAGGAAGTTGAAAAGGGCCCTGCACAGGCAGATCCGGGGTCCTAGACAGCTCATGGGGAGCCTTAGGTAAAGGACTCTGGGGCTGCCCCACCCCAAATCAGTCAAGGCCTTGGAAGAGCTGGAGTGGAGATGCTCGCAGGCAGTGAGGTAACCCTCCCCCTTCCTGCCTGTTATGCAGCCATATGCCTGTCCAAGGGTGAGCTGGTGGGCTGTGTAGGAAATTAAGAGGGGATCAAGCTCACCCAGGGAGACAGGACATCTGGCATTGCTGAGGGAACTGCCCACAGCTGATGTGGCCCTTCTCTTCCCATCAAAAGCTGTTGCCAGGTGTGGGTGGGCAGGGGCTGGCAATGGCTTGTACCTTGTATATTAGAAATTTATTGTGGTCTGTTCAGGTAACAATGTCTAGAGACCTTTCTTATGAAAGGTGCTATATTCCCTGTGAGTCATTAAGACTATTTATTTATTTTTAATACCAAATGTCTAAATTCATCTACCCTCTAGGGATCATTTCATATTGTACTGTGTGCTATCTCAGCAGAAAAAATGCTTTCCCCAAATGTGTCAGTTCTATTTTTAAAAAGGTTCAGTGACCTATTTCTGTAATTCTCACAGACACTGGAAGAATAGCAGAGTCTATTTAGGCTCAGCTCTGTCACCAAAAAGTTACCCTGGCTTCCAGGTGTTGCCTAGAGAGATGCCACCTTGCTTTGCAATGGAGAAGCATAAATAAGAGGAGTACATCTGCCCCCCTCCTGGGGGGGATTCACCCCAACACCCTCAGTATTTGCCTGAAACTACAGATAGTACTGAACCCTACATAGACTATGTTTTTTCCTATATATACCTACTTATGATAGAGCTTAATAAATAAGTTAGACACAGTAAGAGATTAACAACAGTAACTAATAATAAGATAGAACAATTAAGTAAAGTAAGAATTACTGGAACACAGGCATAGTGATACTGCCAAGAGGGCCATGGAGCAACCACGGGCAGGGAGCATCTATGGCGCCAAGATGCTGGACAAAGGGGTAAGTCACCTCCAGGAGGGACAGAGTGGGGCACTGTGGGATTTAATCATGCTACCCAAAACAGTGTGCAACTGAAGACTTAGGAATTGTTTATTTCTGGTGTTTCCATTTAATATTTTCAGACCAAAGTTGATCATGGGTAACTGAAACCACAGAAAGTGAAACTTTGGATGGGGGGACTACTACATTGTCAGGATGAGATCATGAGAGCAAAAAACATGCACACATATACACACATACGACATGCTTCTCCAGTTTCAAACAATGTCACGATGACTACACTCCACCTTTAGCCAAACTCGACATTGGGAAATTGCTTAAGAATCAACTGTTTCCTAGACAAAGAGCTTAAAAAGACAATTTACAAAAGAGGAACTAAAGCTCATCCACTAAGATGTGGCAGGCGGTTAGCTCCGCTAGTAATTCAGGAAATGAAAATTAGAACAATGCCACTTTCCAAAACTAGCCTGTGGTGGGAGAAGTCAGAACAACGATGACCCTTGGGTGGAGTGGAGGAGGGGGAACAGGGCCACAACAGTGGCCTCCAGGGTTCTGTTTCTCGATCTGGGTGCCGGTTATTCGGGGGTGTTCACTTTGTAAAAATTCACTCGTGATTTGTGTACTTTTCTGAATGCATGATAAAATTCACTATAAAGTTTACCTTAAAAAATCAAGCTCACTTTTTACCTATTAAATTAGCAAAAAACAATTTTTTTTTAGTAATACTAGCCAGTGTGGTTTAAGCCATTGCAAAGCTCACATTTTTACGCATTGCTAATCACAGTATACATTAATATAGTGCCCTTTGGGGAGGAATTTGGCAGTATGAATGTAAAACTCTGGGAAGTGTTCATATTTGTTAACTCTATAACTTCACTTCTGAGACTGTCTTAAGAAATAACCCTAAGTGCCAAAAAATGGTTTATGTGCACATATGCATTATAAAATCATTTATAATAACAAAAATCAGTAACAGCAAAACATTGAAAGTAATCTAAATGTCCAACTCTAGGGCAATGGTTAAATAAACTTTGACAAATTCACACGATGACATTTTATACACTCACTACAATAAACTAAAGTGAGTAATGACAGAAGAAAACACAATATAGTAAGTAGGAAAAGCAGGATATGAAATTGTAGACATGATTACAGCTAAGATTTAAAAAACAAAACAAAACAAAAAAAACCCTACACAGAGAAAATCTCCAGAAGATCTTAAAAAGTGAGTAATACTAGTGTTTGGATAACAGGACTATGACTGGGATATTTTCTTTAATTAACTTTCCTGTGTTTTCCAAATGTTATTTAATGAGCCCGTATCGCTTTGTTGAAAGAGGGAATGTTCAGAGTCATCCTTGCGTGTGACTCTTCTGTTTCAGAAGGCTCTGCCTATGGTTCTCTCGGGTCCCCCACGCCCCAGCAGTCTGTGCTTTGATGTCTGATGTCGCCATTCCAGGCTGAATGGAGCCAGTGATATTTAGGAGCAAACTGATTGTCTGTCTCCTTTCTGCAGGGCTGACTAAAAACTGTCAACCCTGAGAGCCCTCCTGAAGCAAGGTGTAGGGAGTTCAGGATGGAGCTCTGTGTTCTGTGGTTTGTAAGGAAGACTCAGTTGGAAAGTGTTCTGCTGGGTCACTAGGTAACCGCAGTGCCCAGTTCATTCATTCATCCTCCCCTGTCTGCTGGCTCTTTTGGTTCAGGGAGAAATGTTCAACCCTGCTTCCCTCTCTAGACATCACCTTCACTCTCCTTTCCTTCCAGCCAAACAACTTGAAAGGCAAGTCTTTGATACACTTCTTCTACATCCATCGTTTGCCCACCCCCCAACCTGCACCCCATTGCTCTGTTCTGGCTCATGTGGGACTTGGTGGGGAGTGGTACCCGGCTTAGGGAGAGGGATGTTGGTGAGTTTTCATCTCTCATCCTGATTCCTGCTCTACTTGGTTGCCTTTGAATATTCCCACAAACCTCAGTTGGAGCCCTGCTAATTTAGCTCCAATTTGCCAAATGGACATCCAGTGCCACTGTGGCAGCCCCTCACAGTGATGGCTCTGCCACCCTCCTTCTGGCATCCCAGAGGTATCCAGGACCCAACCCTGTCCAGGTCTCCCCTTCCTTCTCAAGTTGCTGCTCCTCCACAGACTCTCCTAAAATACTGGGTGTTCCCTCAGAATCATCTCTTGTCTCCATACACTTTAACCTTTACTTGTATTCCCAAGACTTTGGGCACCTCCTAATTCCTCCCATCTCCCAGATTAAGTGGCTCAGAGTTTGGGCAGAGTGGCCCCCACCTACATCTGCATGTGGCCTTGGGCAAGTTCCTTTCACCTCCCTGCAGCTCAGTCTCATCTGTAATGTGGAGATGGTAGCAGCACCTACCCCAAAGGGCTGTTGAGACGACAAAGTGTTTAGTGCAGGGGCTGGCCCTTCCTAAGCCAAGAGCATGTGTTAGCCACTGTTAATATCATGATTACCACTCACCCTGGCTCTGCTCATCCCCAGACCCATCCATCTAAAGTCCCCTGGATGTCTCCATTTGGGGGTCCTTCAGGCAAACTGGTTGCCTGTCTTGGAGTTAATGTGCCTCACCCCAAATTAACCATTTCTCTTCCCTCCATTTGTTTCTCCTTCATTGTGTCTTTGGGGAATGAGTCCACCAGTCACCCAGACTCTCAGAGTCACCCTGAAGTCCTCTCTGCACAACTCTGATTTTTCACTAAGTCTTATCCTAAATGTGTCTCTCCTAAATGTCTCTTTGATACCACCTGTCCTGCCCGTCCTTTCCATCCTGGTGGATGCTGGCTTGGTTCTGATGGCCTAGTTACCCAGGAACCTGCCTAAGCTCATCGCCAGGACTACAAACTTGCCAGGGTCCTACTAAAACACTTGAAACCCGGCAGCAAGGGGTGGTGTGGAGGTGGGGGGTGGGAGTGGGGTAGCTCCAAAAGAAGAAAAGTGTAAAATTAAAATTAACAAATATTTCAATGGCTACAAAATGTACATTATGTCAGCTCTCTTGTTAACTTTTGATTTCATAAAAATTTCAGTACATTTGACAGCAATTTGTGGGTTAGGTTTTTCTCCTGTACAAGGGTTTCTGACTATTCATGGCCTTGAGAGAAGTCATAGGCAACGCATATTAAATTAGCGGAGGTTAGGGGGGTTGTAGCCAGAAAGATAACTTTTAAAAGCAAAGTTATCAGAGATCTCTCAGAAACAGTAATACAAAACAACTGTTTGATGTGGGACAGGCATGCATTTAATGGTCTCCACACGTAAGAGTGCCTGGGGCCCAGAGAGGTCTGTAAGCCACCTGTCCTTATTTCTTTCCTGAGGCAATAAGCAACTGAGTCTTCCAAAATAAGAATGCATTCAGGGCCATTCCTGCTGACTTCTTGCCTAGGTTCCTCAAGCCCTCTTAGAGAAGTCCCCTGAACCCCTAGGCCAGGTAGGCCCCTCTGTTGCCACTCACCTAAGGCCTATGTTTCCTTTTGTCAAGCCACCTTCTTCTTTGAATTGTAATTACTGCCTCTGTCTGTTGCCCTGGGAGATCCCTGAGGGTAGGGACCACATCCCAGAGATCTTTGTTTAACTTTACAGACATTCCAGAGTGTTGATGATTAAAAGAATGAATGACAGGCTGGGAGGGAGGGGCGGTAATGATATACAGGGATCAGGAAGAGGAGGTGAGGGTGGGGCAGAGATGAGGTCAGCCTAGACAGACTTGGACTGAGTGCTGCTCGGCACGCACGAAGTGGATCCATCAGTCTGGAACTCGGGCTAGGGGCTGGGATAGAGAAAGTGGGGGTGGTGGCCACTAGTATAAATGGGGGTGGTTGAAGCCCTGACTGTGGCTGTGAAGAGGCCAGGTAGGAAGTGTGGGCAGGGAGAGAAGCCACAGTTCTGGGAAACCTTGCTGTCACTTACGGAATGGGCAGAAAGGTGGGAGGGAGCAGAGGCTGCAAGCACAAGCAGCAAGAGAGGAAGGCGTGGTGGCTCATGCCTGTAATTCCAGCACTTTGGGAGGCCGAGGTGGGCGGATCACGAGGTCAGGAGTTTGAGACCAGCCTGGCCAACATGGTGAAACTCTGTCTCTACTAAAATACAAAAAATTAGCCGGGTGTGGTGGCAGGTGCCTGTAGTCCCAGCTACTCAAGAGGCTGAAGCAGGAGAATTGCTTGAATCCAAGAGGTGGAGGTTGCAGTGAGCTGAGATTGCGCCATCGCACTCCAGCCCGGGTGACAGAGCAAGACTGTGTTTAAAAAAAAAAAAAAAAAAAGAGGAAGAAGGCTCCGATAGGAGGCCTGAAACCCAGAAGTCAGAGTCAGAGTGGCAACCCGATCACTCTTTGCGGTTGATGGTGGGCCAGGCCCTAGGCCCAGTGCTTTGCATGGAGTGAGCCACAGAAGGATGTTAAGATAAACTCCATTTAATGGATAAGTGAATCAAGGCCCAAACTGGCTGAGTAACTCACCCAAGGTCACACAGGGAGGAAGTGAAGGAGCAGAGACTCAGCTCCATAATCCACATTAAGGCAAGACGACCTGCACATAAGGATGGGGCTGGGACTCTGTCCAGGGAGATGGACATTAGAAAGCTTTGGTGAAGTCTCAGTGATGAGGGCGGAAACCCAGCCGCAGGGCAATGGGTGAGTCAGCAGGAGGGAGGAACTGAGCTGGGAGGAGCTGTTTCAAGGAGCAAAGGGGTGTTGGCTATTTCCCAAGTGTAGTTGGCATTTTTTCCCGCATCAAGAGGCAATAGCCGGGTAATACTATTATAAATTTGATGTTTAAAAAAATTACCTTTGAACAATAAAAACCTGAGCACTTCTCCATTACTGTTCTAACTTCTCTGCCTTAATGCCACAACAAACATTAGAGGCCTTTCCCTTCAGTGTCAACCTTATGGATCTTCTTCTATCTTCTTTGTCCACAGGCGTCTTTTCCAGAGACCTGCTGCCTGCAGAAAAGTGAGGAGAAGGGAGAGAAGGCGGGGTGCTCCATCCCTCTTGAGGACAGGGCAACTCTGTGTGGACAGAGAACATCCTTACTCTAGATGTTCCCTCTGCCCAGAACTCTCCTCCCCCAGGCATCGGCTCAGCTGTCTTCTCAGCTCCCCAGAATCTTCCACCTCAGTGAGATGGGCCCGACCATGTTTATTAATACTGCAACCAGTCTCTGCCCCCTGATGCCCAAGCTCCTGGTCTCCCTTTCCCTGATCTGTTTTGTTCTTTTTTCCATAGCAACCTCAGCTACTAAGTCATCCTGCTGATGAACTGCGTTTAGCATTTAGTATCAGAGTCTCGCCTTCTGCAATAGTGCAAGCTCCCCAAAGGCAGGCAGCTTTGTCTGGTTTGTCCTCTGTCCTATCCCAGGTGCCCAGAGCAGTTCTGGGCACTTAGTAGGCTCTCAATTCATATTTCTGGAATAAATAAAAGGAGTGATCTCAGCGGGCTGTGACTCCATCTTAAGGAAGATGGGTGGCCTTTACATAGGAGAGGGAAACGGGGAAGGCATTTCAGGCAGGGGAGCGACATGAGTGGGTGCTTGAAGACAGGAACAAGTAAGTCACTCTGTGGGCAGTGAACAGAAGACTCATTTGGTGGTGTTCAGGATGTGGGCATCGAATGCCAGGATGGAGAGTGTGGATTTTCATTTGTAGGCAATGGGAGGGAAAAGGAGGGCTATTGAAAGATTTTGAGCAGGGAAGAGACTCCATGTGAGTGATATTTGGAGAAGATTAAGTTGGAGGCAGGGAATCCATTGGGTGGAAGTGTCCTTCTGGGATGTATTCCTCAATCCCCATTCTCTCCTCCCCTTCCTCGTGAGAACTCCATCTCACTCTGGGTGTTTCCTGTGACTCCTTTCTCTGTGCTCTCCCTCCTCCAAGTTAAGCCAGAATCAGAGTCTGCAGGTGTGCTGTGCACCTTAGATTTGAAGGGAATTTGTACGTTTTCTTTCTCTGGGTAAAGTCAGGGGAGGCATCATCCATGGCCTCTGGTTAGAAATGGCATTCAGCACTTGGAATGCTTCCTCTTGCTTCTCTATCTTCAAATTTGTGCAGTGGCAACCCTGAAATTCCAAAGGAGTAAAAAGCACGAAGACCTCTGCCTGGTACATCAAGAATGTGGACAAATTTAGAACTGGAGCCTTGTGTTACAATTGCAAGTCAAACTCCAAGAGGGGGTAACCAGCCCATTAGTGCAGGAACCTGGAAACTGACTTTTCTGCTATCTCTCCAAACACACACACACACACACATGCGTGCACACTCTCACATACACACATTCATTGGGCAATTGAAAGATCAAGGCCAACTGCAAAGCACCCATTCCCCAAGACTCCTAATTTATATTGGGAACTAGCTATAAAGCTCCCCTTGGCCCCCAATCTTCCCTGGCAATGATAAAGAGCATGTCACATCACACTAAATGTGACACTTAATCAAAACCCATCTTCTTTAACAAACCCTTAACCTCCAGCACACGAGAGTCACCAAGGCCAAGGGACGAGACGGGGAGCCGACTCAGGTGGCACATGCTTTGATTAAGATGATACAGATTTCCTTTTATTTCACTTTTATCAGAGTTGTAAAATTCCGAATCTGTCCCCTTTTTGATTTGACAACAGCACATTTCAATAGAGGTTGACACCAAAAAAAGACCACGACTTGTTCTCTCTTCAACCGGGAGTAGGCGATAATTTCTCTGAATCCTCTTCAGTAATGATCGTCAGAGCTTCTGATCTTCCCATAAGCAAGTTTTGCAAGGAACATGGTTAAACTGAAGCACAAACCTGGCTGGCATCTGGTCCCTTTCTTAACTGGTATCTAAATACCCTTAATCTATAGGCCCTGAAAAAGACCTCCCCTTCTCTGCCTCTTACCTTGGGTCTTTATTTCTGAGACTTAAATCCTCAAGTGAATTCTTTTGCCAGATTTCTGGGGCAGGAAATTTACTTCCCTGCCACACAGTTACTTTAGGCCTTCTAGGGGCTCCAGAAATTGTCCATTTCTATCGCATAGGCCATCGCTTTCCTCATGACCTATTTAGGACTTTGTTTCTAAATTATTTAATCATTGGCTAAATTAGATAACTTACTATAGAGTGATTGAATCCTAGTTGTGAATGAGATACATGTAATAGGAGGGAAGACTTATTTCTGCTTTCAAAAACTTTTGGTCTTGAAATAAAATACAATAATGGTAATACAAGGTAGAATGGGACAAGTGGCTACAACAACTCCAAAGCATAGGCAGTTGCTGCTTTCAGTAAGTATTGAGCATCTACTATGAGCCAGCCCCTGTTCTAGACACTGGGATACAGCAATGTACAGAATGGACAATGTTCCTGCCTGCAAGGTGCTTACATTCTGTGTGGGGCTGGACAACATTTTCAACTTCTATATATTTGGCTTGTGAACAACCCACGTTTTCAAACTTTGTACTTTAACCCTCTTCAATCACCTTCTGTAGGTTGAATTTGGACTTTCGAGTGCCCATGGACAAGCAAAACTTCTCAGTTGTCTCGTGACATCACACCAGTGCGACTATGCTTGGTTGCTGCAGTGTCAGCCCCCTGTCTGTTCTGTGGTGTCATGTTCTGTGGTGTCAATAGCCTTGTTGCTCACCAAAAAATGAGCAGAAATTTTAAAACTGAAAGTGTGGATGCTATTGGCAAGACTTGTAGTTCTTGTTAACTTCTTACAATTGAAACAAAGATAGAAATAATTAGAAAGAAAAAAAAAGCAAAATTAGAGAGCCCATTTAAAATACTGTAGGGATATTAAATATTGAGCCAAACAGATGAAGTATAATTAGGATTTTTAAAAATGATTTTTCATTTATGAAAGAGCAGTCTTTTCTTATGACATATATTGGCAATCACTCTGTTAGATTCTCAGCAATGGCATTCTGTACCTCTATGCGTGAGGCCTTCCTTTCCATGCTGGAGGGCTGGGTGCTGTGGTCAGTACCAAGAAAGGGCCAAGACATTGCCCAGTACATCAGGAACTTACCTTTTACTCATGGACATAAAGGAAAATAGAATAGCCAGCATATTTCAATGCAGAAGGGGAAAAGGGGCTTTCTGGAAAAAAAAAAAAAAAAAAAAA
>NW_012104254.1:5029932-5031409 GCF_000951045.1 Mandrillus leucophaeus
AGTCCTAGCTACTCAGGAGCATGAGGCAGGAGAATCGCTTGAACCCAGGAGGTGGAGGTTGCAGTGAGCTGAGATCACACCACTGCACTCCAGCCTGGGTGACAGAGCAAAACTCTATAAAAAAAAAAAAAAAAAAAAAAGGAAAGAATAGTATAAAAGAATCCCATATAGCCATCATCTAGATTTAACCATTAACACCTTGGCATGTTTGGTTCATCTTTTTTTTTCTTTGTATTTGAAAACAAACTCCAGATATCATATTTCACCCTTAAATACTTCAACAAACACCATTGAAAAGATAAGGATGTTTTCTTCTATAACCACCACACCATTATCGCACATATCAAAATTAACAATAATTCTTTGCTGTTTTCTACTACGCAGTCCCAATTCAAATCTTCCTGATTGTCCCCAAATCTCCTCTTACAGTTGGTTTGTTTGAATCAGGATCCAAACACGGCCAAAACATTGCATTTGGTTGTTACATGGCTTTGGTCTCTTTAAGCTAGAGGCCCATTTTGAAGTACTAAGGAAGGGGTTGCTCTCACCCACCCATCCCTCTGACCTGAGCCCCAGTGAATTTCTCCAGGTGCACCCTGAGGCCCCTCCCTAGCAGTCCAGGCAGCCAGAGCAGCGTGACTAAGGTCTGGAGGAATGAGCCTTGCCATGGAAAAACCAGAAACTCACAGATTTTCAAAATTCCAGGCAAGACAGCATGATGCACGGGAAAATGTATGATGTAGTTTCTGTCCTCTGGCCCCCGACAAGAATAAAGGTCCCACCAGGCTGGAGGGAGAGAGAGGAGGGCCCACAGGACAGAGGGAGCTAGAAGGGACGCACTCCACACGCGCTGGGCCAAGGCAAACAGGCTCCATTGAAGAAGCACAGACTTGTGCTGAGGAGCTGGGCGTCGCCCTCACCAGGGTCCTCTGGTGAGCCTCTCCTCTTGACGGTCTCCTTCTGTTTGTCCAGTGGGAAGGATGCCTATCTCTGCCCAGAAAACGTTGCAGTCAGGGGCCCACTTTGCCCCCTGGGAAGGCCCCTTCATGAGAGTTAGGCCCTGGCTGCCCACAGGGTTGGTGGTGCATGGAAAGAAGCCTCTGCAACCCACCTCAGCCTGGCCAGCAGCGTCTGCGTGCATCAGGGCAGGCGCTCACCAGCACTCCGTGCTCCCTGAACGAGAGTTCAGCCACGTGCTCGGCTGGTTTCCCCACATTAGAAACGTTGATCAAAGAACAGCATTTCTTCCGCGACAAGAGGGAGTGCCTGGGGCCTGGGCTGTGTCCCCTACACGTTACTCCGGCTCACACTGTGCCCTGGGCCTCTAGGCTCAGAACGCGCCGTGTTCGTGACCCCGGAAGAGCGGCCTCCCGGGCCCTGGCTGCGGAGGCGACAGGCTGAGCCGGCGCTTGGAGGCCGCTGCGCTCTGGGCCTCGCCTTCCGGAGCCTGGCCGGCGTTCCGGTTGCATCTGCGTGG
>NW_012104254.1:5033879-5035351 GCF_000951045.1 Mandrillus leucophaeus
CCTTTTACTCATGGACATAAAGGAAAATAGAATAGCCAGCATATTTCAATGCAGAAGGGGAAAAGGGGCTTTCTGGAAAAAAAAAAAAAAAAAAAGCCTACGTTACTGGCCAGAAAGAGGAGATAAGAAAACAACAAAGAAGTTCATCCTTCCCAAGATCAGGATAAGCCTAAAGGTCACAGACCAACCTAGAATGGGGAGGTGAAAGTTGGGGCCAGGGCCAGGCCCTGCTTTAACTCTTCTAACAGGAGGCTTCTCCATTGCCCCAATGGATAGTCTTTACCCTGCCCTTCTGTGTACCTGGTGTTTAGCAAGGGGACTGGCATAGGATTATTCCTGGATTCAAGTCCTGAATAAGTGAGGGCAGGATGACAGTGGCACACTGATGGGACAATGTAGAAATGTGGGGGTGAGGGCAGCAGGAGAAATCCAAAGCTATGATAAAAGGAACTTTACTAAGTCCTGACTCCGTGGCATATGGTCTGTGTCCTACTTTCCTTCACAGGCCCCTGAACCACTCCTGCAGCAATGCAGCCTGTGCAGGAGGAAGCCACAGCCCTAACAGCTGCTGAGATCTGGGATTCTGTGAGAAGCTCCCTTCCCACTTCTTGCCAGGCAGAGGGGCTCAGGGTGGTACTGCAATCCCTTGTCAAAGCTTGTAGGATTAGCTGGCAAGTAGGGTAAAAATAAATACATACATAAATAGATAAATAAGTAGATATCAAAAAAATTTTTTTAAGCTTCCAGCAGTCATTGTTGACTGCCCTTCCTTGTCACTTTCCTGCTATACCTGGGAGCTGACCCCTGGGAAGATTAAGGACTTAAATACAGAATTGAGTAACCAATGTGTAAATTTACAGGTGCATGCAGTCCCAGCTACTTGGGAGGCTGAGGCAGGAGAATGGTGTAAACCCGGGAGGCAGAGCTTGCAGTGAGCTGAGATCCGGCCACTGCACTCCAGCCCGGGCGACAGAGCGAGACTACATCTCAAAAACAAAACAAAACAAAACAAAACAAAACAAAACAAAAAACAGGTGTGTAAGTGTGTATTTGGTTCTCCTCTATGAGTTTTTGTGATAAAATTGTCTATTTTATTTACTTATTTACTGCTCCTTGCATAGCCAGGCTACTCCACAGGCAATGTGCCCAGAGGAACCTATATTTTAAACTCTTTAATATAAAAAAATTTTCAATGTGCATAAAAGTGGAGGGAATTGGCCAGGTGCAATGGCTCACACTTGTAATCCCAGCACTTTGGTAGGCAGAGGTGGGTGGATCACCTGAGGTCAGGAGTTCCAGACCAGCCTGGCCAACATGGTGAAACCCTGTCTCTACTAAAAATACAAAAATTAGCCGAGCATGGTGGCAGGCGCCTGTAGTCCTAGCTACTCAGGAGCATGAGGCAGGAGAATCGCTTGAACCCAGGAGGTGGAGGTTGCAGTGAGCTGAGATCACACCACTGCACTCCAGCC
>NW_012104254.1:5039796-5048681 GCF_000951045.1 Mandrillus leucophaeus
CGTGTTCGTGACCCCGGAAGAGCGGCCTCCCGGGCCCTGGCTGCGGAGGCGACAGGCTGAGCCGGCGCTTGGAGGCCGCTGCGCTCTGGGCCTCGCCTTCCGGAGCCTGGCCGGCGTTCCGGTTGCATCTGCGTGGAAACTTGTCCCCGAGGAGCACTTTTGGGGAGACATTCATCTTCCTTGAAGGCTCAGTCAGTGCTCTTTGGGCTTTTGTCCTCTCTTACTGGCTTTGGTGGCGGCAGTGCGGAGAGAGGCCTCCTGCGACCCCCGAGGCGCTGGTGCCCCACGCTGGTGGGGCCTCCACAGGCGCACGCGGCCCCGGCAGCTGGCAATCCGGCCTGCATCTGATCAATTTTATCTGCAAAGCATTCAGAAAATTTCTTCCCCGAAGAACACGTTGACCCTCTGAAGCGGGGAATGCAATGTGGGTCGCCTGCTGGAGGACGCCCTCGATTTTGATGAGGCTTGTGCGGGGACCCGCGATAAGCTTCAGAAGGCGAGCCAAGCGGGTGGGGACAAGGCTCCTCCGGGGAGCTCCGCATCGTCCCCGGCCTTCCATGCGCCGTGTTTACCAATTGTGAAAGCAAATCCAGCTGTTGGGAGGAATTGCTTCCAGATGACATGATGGGAAAGGAAAACACACTTTATAAAAAAGCTGCTGAATAAAAACCAGAACATGTCCGCTCTGTGGGCCAGGACTGCACAGGGGCTGTTTCCTGAGCTTGTGCAATAGGCCAGCTCCCTGGGTAAGGAACAAGAACAGTGCAAATGTTCCCCCTGCCAGAGTCAGGAGACCAGAGCTGGGACTGGACTTGGCAGAACTTGAGGAAAATTAGTTGACCTTGCTGGGCCACCGTATTTTCTCCTTCCCAAGAACCGCTTCCCACCTTCACTGAAGATCCCTGTGAAGGTTTTCTGTGTGTTGAACTGCGTGGGTGAGAGAGAAACCACGAGAAAGCAAGGACATCTTCTTCTGAAAATGGGATGCATTTCTCAGCCCCCCAGCGCAGAATTTGCTGTGTTGGCTTTCTCAACGATTTTAGAAGCTCTCTAACGAGCTGGAATTAAAGTGTCCCTTTACTAATTTGGTTTTACAGGTCACTGGATAAACCTGCTTAGGCGGTTTGGAAGAGGATTAGGACATTTCTGGCTCTTCCAAGTTGACTTTCCAGGCAGGGTCAGTCAGCAGCTGGAGACTCCCCTGGCTCGGGGCCAGAGCTCTTATAAGCTGCAAGTTTTTAAAGGCCTTGTGAGCACAGTTATCCAAGAAAGAGAAAGTTTGCAGGGAAATTAAAATGCAAATTTCCCAAAGCAAGGCACACATTCTTGAGCTTGCCTGCCCAGAGAGAAGCCAGAAAACTCAGCAGCCCAGTCCCCTAGGGTGAGGGAAACAGCTAAAGTGATTTAGTTACTTTCCCTGCCTCAGCGTTGAGCAACTCTCTTAACCCCTTTTGGGGCGGAATAGACTTGAATAGCTAGGAAATTGCCTAAGTGCAGGAGATCCCCTTAGAGAGGAGACTGTAGCCATTAGCCACAGGTAGCTCTGTAGATTATCATTTAAAATTCAGTGTTTCAGTCTCACCAGCCACATTTCGCGCTAGTGACTGCCATATGAGACACTGCGGATCAGCATTCACTCATTCATCTCACAAGTATTTATGGAGTGCCACGGCAGTGACAATGAGTGAAGCATAGAAAATCTCTGCCCTCGTGGAGTTTCTGTTCTAAAGGGGAAGATGAACACTAAAGAAACACCATAAGTGAGTCAACTTTTTTTTCTGTCCATTGCAGTCCCGGGGGGAAACCGATGACGTACTCAATTGAGTAACTGAGAAGTGTTTAATAATGGGAGGATTTACTAAGATGTGGGCAGAGATCAGGGAAACAAGGCATGGTGCAGTCCTCACTGCAGGAACCATCGCCGTGGCCAGGCCTGCAGGGGCAAGCACAGCTCCAGTTCCCAGCCAGGGCACCAGTGAGAAGAGCCAGGGAGGGGCTGCCTGACCGGAGCAACGCCCCTGCAAGAGAGGCGGCCCTGGAGGCAAACTGGTGGGGGAGGGGCCTAAGTGCTCTCATCCCACTCCCCTCCCTGGCCTCCCACTGGCCCAGCCCCAGGGAAGCCAGAGGCCGGGTGGAGAGGAATGGAGGTACGTGGCAAAATCATGCAGTCTAGGAAACCCAGCAGGGTGGGAGTAGAGTTTGGGGTAGAGGGGTCCTGCGGGAAGGGCAACTAGCAAAAGAAATGGCCTGAAGCACAGGGGCTCTCTCACTGCCATCCCCCCGACCCCTCCTTCTCCTGTCTTCCTATAACATTCTGTCCCCTTCCCCAGGCCCTTCTGTCATCTCTGTGGCTCTGCTTTCTGCCACATGTCACATTCTCTCTCTCTGGGCACTCTCACAAGTGCCTTAGAGCCAAACCAGGGCCACTCTGCTGAACCTGAGTCTCTGTGCTCTGTTCACCTTAGGAGCATAGACAGGAATGTTTTTTGTTTTTTATGTTAAATAGACTTTATTTTTTAGAATAGTTTTAATTTTACAGAAAAATTGAAAACATTGCAGAGAGAGTTCCTATATACCTCACCCCAGCTTCCCCTGTTATTATTATTGTTTTTTAGACAGAGTGTCACTCTGTTGCCCAGGCTGGAGTGCAATGGCATGATCTCAGCTCAATGCAACCTCCGCCTCCTGGGTTCAGGCAATTCTCCTGTCTCAGTCTCCCGAGTAGATAGGAATACAGGCACCCGCCACCACACCTGGCTAATTTTTTGTATTTTTAGTAGAGACAGGGTTTTTGCCATGTTGGCCAGGCTGGTCTTGAACTCCTGACCTCAAGTGATCCATCTGCCTCAGCCTCCCAAAGTGCTGGTATTACAGGGGTGAGCCACCATACCTGGCCCAGCTTCCCCTATAACTAATATCTCACATGAGCATGGTATGTGTGTTGCAGTCAATGAACAAATAATGACGTTTATTACCTAAAATCCATATTTTATTCTGATTTTCTTAGTTTATACCATCAACTGAACCTGTCTCCTTGCCTACTCTGCCACTTCCTAACTCTGCTGCCTGTTTTCTCTAATTCTCTTCCAGGTCTTCAGAAACTAATAGAGAAAAATCACAGAACTGTGGTGAGTGAGTCCAGTCTAGTGAGGGAAAAAAGGAAGCACTGCATAGTTACAAAGCAATCAACAAAGGCAAGGTGGTTTCATCAGCCTCCTACCTAAAGCACAGGGGCTTAGGTAGGAGGTTGTGCTTTAGGTAGGAGGCTGCTGAAAATTTTGTTTTGAGAGAAGATCTCGTTCTGCCTCTCAGGTTGGAGTGCAGTGATATGATCATAGCTCACTGCAGCCTCCGGGGCTCAAGTGATCCTCCCACTTCAGCTCCAAGTAGCTGGGACTACAAGTGCATGCCACCATGCCTGGCTAATTTTTTATTTTTATTTTTATTTTTATTTAGAGATGGGTCTCACTTTGTTGCCCAGGCTGCTTTTGAACTCCTGAGCTCAAGTGATCCTCCTGCCATAGCCTCCCACAGTGTTGCGATTAGAGGCATGAGCCACTGAGCCTCACCTCTGGTCTCTCAACTTCTGGGCATTCCCCTCCACAAAGCCACCCCAGAGCACTCCCTTATACCCTTCACCCAGCTTCACCTAAAGGTAGTATCTTACATAACCATGGTACAGTTATCAAAACTGAGAGATTAACATTAATACAGAACTATTAGCTAAACTACAGACTTCATTCAGAGTTCACCAATTTCCCCACTCATATCCTTTTTTTCTGTCCTAGAATCCAATCCAGGGTCCCACATTGTATTGAGTTGTCACGTCTCCTTAGTCTTCACCAATATGCAACAGTTTTAAAGGCTTTCTTTGTTTTTCATGACCTTGACACTTTTAAAAGTTATGGTCAGGTACACTGTAGAATGTCTTTCAGTTTGAGATTGACTGATGTTTTCTTATGAATTTTGGGGAAGAATATCACTAGGGGAAGTGCCTTTCTCATGACATCATATTGGGGGACATGGTATCAGCCTGAAAGATTACAGGTGACGTTAAGCTTGATCACTTGGTTAAGGAGGTGTCCGCCAGGTTTTACCACTATGAAGTTACTAATTTTCTTTTTCAATACTCCATTTGTCAGAAGTAAGTCACTAAGTCCAGCCCATACTCAAGGGGAAAGGAATTAAGCTCCTTTTCTAGAGGAAGGAGTATCAAAGAATTTGTGGACATACGTTAAAACCACCACAGTGACTAATTAATGTTTTTGGGTAGATACTTTGAGGCTATACAAAGATTCTATTTCTGCTTAAAGTTTCACCCACTAATTTTAGCATTCATCAGTGAATCTTTACTGCAGCAGTTACTACTATGGTCTTCAAATGGTGATTTTCTACTTCCCTCGTGCCTTCTACCTTTATCATTTGGAATCCTGTAAGGACGGTTTCTCTCTTCTACTCGTTTATTTGTTCATTCAGTCATTTCTTTATATCAGTATGCACTATGGAGATGTATTTTATTCTTTGGGTTAGAATCCGGTACTGTTTTTTTATTGCTCAATTGGTTTCTGTTTATGACTCTGCAAGCTTTTGGGGCTTGCTCCTGTGTCCTTTTTGACATGGCTTCCTCCTTTTTTGCATTTTGCTCTGGTTGGTGTTTGTTTTGAGCACTCCTTTACTTTCTGTCAAATGCACCAGGCTCACTGTGTATTTTCTGCCCCAGCTGCCCCAGCCCTATAATCCACCCTTTCTCAGAGGGCCTCTCAGTGCATTGCAGACTTCCCTGCTGATATACTAGTGATTTTAGTTAGGGCCTGCTGCTCTGCCAGGATTAGTATCCTTTCCTTACCAGCACAGCTCTCACAGTGGTAAAGAGTCTGACGGGCCCATTGTCCCTGCCCTGGCACATAGGAGGTATGTGACTTTGGGCAAGTTATTCTATGTCAGTCTAAGTGTTCTTGTCTGTAAAACGGAAAATGACAAGACTCCTTCCTTATGGGGTTCTTGCGAGCATTAAGTGCATGTGAAGCAGGTCACATGCCCGTCATAAGTATCTAATACGTGTTGACGATAATGAAGATACAACTGCTTCTGGTCCAGGTGATTGGTTTTAAGGGCCTGGACTCTGGAGGCAGACTGCTTGATTCTGCAATCTTAGTAAAACTCCCTGTGCCTGTTTCTCATCTGTAAAATGGGGATAATCACATAGACTTTTTGGAGGATTAAATGAGTCAATATACACAAAGCACTTGGAACAGGGTCTAGCGTATAGGAAGCACTTGTTAACTGTTACCTGTTACTGTTTTTGTAATTATTATTATTGAGATAGAGTCTCACTCTGTTGCCCAGGCTGAGTGCAGTGGCATGATCTCACCTCACTGCAACCTCTGCCTCCCAGTTTCAAGTGATCCTCCTACCTCAGCCTCTATAGTAGCTGGGATTACAAGCATGCACCACCACACATGGCTAATTTTTGTATTTTTAGTAGACATGAGGTTTCACTATGGTGGCCAGGCTGGTCTCGGACTTCTGTCCTCGAGTGATCCGCCCACATCAGCTTCCCAAAGTGCTGGGATTACAGGTGTGAGCCACCATATCAGGCCTGTGATTATTATTCTTGCAGGCTAAATCTCTGGCTCCTTTGGTGTTATCCTACCCTTGGTTGGTGGACCAAGCAGTATAGTAGAATATGTATGTGGTTTTAAAAGGGAACTATGAAATGTAAAGGTAATAGATGGTTCAGATCATACATCCTTTCTCCTGAGGAGGAAGGAGAACAGCCAAATTCAAATTCATAACTAGTTTGATTGCCATCATGTGCTGGTGACATTTTCTCCTCGGAGGTGTTGACAAATGGCTGTGACGGAATTACTCAATTCACATTTGTCTCACACTGATGCATGAGGCCCAAACGGCCAGCAGCTTTGGGGAAACTCTTTGTAAATCCATCAAATTTGGCCATTAAAAAATGATAACTATGATCAGCCAATGCTGAGGGACCCATTTTGTGGAAAAAAGAAATGGAACCAACACAGTTAGTGACACAATAATTAGGACGCAGGGGAGACTGCTGACAATTTGGAGATGTTTTCTTGGAGAAAATATCAAATGACTTACAATTTGCAGGACATTAATAGGTAATTAAGTCAGCAATTTGTTGCCTCAGGGTGACAGTTGTGGCCTCTCCTCTGTGCACAAAGAGTCAAGCATCCAAAGGCAATTCCTGCTCTCTCTTAATTGCAGGAGAGAGTGTCATGAAAACTCTTTCCCTCCCACTGAAAGCCCCAATGAGTTTTCTTGTTGGGAATGTTGGGATTTTCTTTTTCTTTTCCTTTTTTTTTTTTTTGGAGACAGAGTCTTGCTCTGTCACTCAGACTGCGGTGCAGTGGTACAACCATGGCTCACCACAGCCTCGACTTCCTGGGCTCACGCAATCCCCCTACCTCAGCCTCATGAGTAGCTGGGACCACACCTGGCTTTTTTTTTTTTTTTTTTTTTAATTGCACATACAGAGTCTGCCTATGTTGCCCAGACTGGTCTTGAACTCCTGGGCTCATGCAATCCTCCTGCCTCAGCCTCCCAAAGTACTGGGATTACCAGTGCAAGCCACTGTGCCTGATTGGGATTTTCTTATTATTGGGGTGAAAATGCAGCCAAAGCTGCCCTCAAGGAGGAGTGTAGGGGGGAACTGAGGTGAGGGAAGGTCCTCCGGGCTCAGGAGCAGAGTCCCTTTCCCTTTCATCTCACTCTTTTCTGCCTTCCGCATCCCCACTGTGCCCTGCCCACTTGAAGCTGATTTGAGCAGTTCATTTGACAAACATTTCCACAAATGCAGTCATTTGTGAACAACCCTCAGGTTTTGCTTTATCCACAAACCCTATGGGTTATTATTTGTTTAACATTTTTCTTTTAATAAATTCACTTCAAAACATGAATGCCCAATTTCACCTCCTCCTAACCAATGATATCCATGGAGCCACAGGGCTCTGATGACACTGAGAAATGCCACTTGACCTCTGCCAATGGCTGCGTGGGGTCTCCTCTCTCTATTTGGAAAAATCTACTGTGACCTGGCTGGGAACAGGAACAGAATGGACAATGTGGGCTTACAGGAGAAAACCAGGCTCTTGGTTTCCTCCAAAATAAGACAATGACACTGGTGGCAAGGCCTTCTAACACTAAGGGGCATGTCTGTTCCCACTGACAAACATTAGGATTCCCAATGTCCAAGAGGATAGAAGTCAAGGTGGCTGGGGAAAGAAGGGATGGAGGTTGTTAAATGACTCAAGAGTCTGTGGGATGGAGGCAGGCAAGTGGAGGCAGGAGGCCAGTGATGTTACTACTGACTGCATGGTCCAGTTGAGGGATGAACTAAACCAAAGTAGTTTGTGGAAGCAAAGAGGAGATAATGGACTACCTATATCAAACTTGATGGCTGACCCGATGTGGGGGATGTAAGAAGAAGAGGAGCTTATGACTTCTGGGTTTCTAACACAAGTGACAGATATCATAAACAAAGATAGGAATGGGGAGGAAGAGTGGATTTGGAGTCAAGCTGATGCATTCTGCTATTCACATGAAGAGTTGGAGGGATCTGTGGGATACCCTTTTGGAGATGTCTAGTCTTTGAAGACCATGACCTAGAGTTCAGGACAGATGGATGGGCTTGAGAAACTGATCTGAGTCTTAGTGTCCATATGATAAAAAGAAGCTGTAGCACTTGTAATCCCAGCACTTTGGGAGGCCTAGGCGGGCAGATCACTTGAGGTCAGAAGTTTGAGACCAGCCTGGCCAATATGGTGAAACCCTGACTCTACTACAAATACAAAAATGGCTGGGCATGGTGATTTACGCCTGCAGTCTCAGCTACTCAGGAGGCCAAGGCTGTAGAATTGCTTGGACCTGGGAGGCAGTTGCAGTGAGCCGAGATCACGCCACTGCACTCCAGTCTGGGTGACAGAATGAGACTGTCTGAAAAAAAAATAAATAAAAGAAGCAGCACCAGCAGCTGTGGGTATGGATGACCTCATCCAGGAAGAAGAGACAGAAAGCAAGGATTAGTTTGTTTTTTTTCCCCCAACAAAACAAGGTGCATTTTTTATTGTGGTAAAATCCATATACTATAAAATTCAACATTCTAATAATTTTAAAGTATACAATTCAGTGGCATTTAGCACATTCCCAATGATGTACAATCATCATCACTGTATAATCTGTGAACACTTTAATCACCCCTACAGAAACCTCTGCACCAGTTAAACATCCCCTCTGCACCCACAGACCCTAGCAATTAGTAGTCTGCTTTCTGTCTATAAGGATTTGCCTTTTTTGGACATTTCACATATATGGAATGATACAACATGTGGCCTTTTGTGTCTGACATCTTTCATTTAGCATAATGTTTTTAAGGTTCACCCATGTTGTAGCATATATTTTTACTTCATTCCTTTTTATGGCTGAAGAATATTCCATTATATAGATATAACACAATTTGTTTATCCATTCATCAGCTGATGGATAATTAGGTTGTTTCCAAGGGATTCACTTTTTTATAGATGCATAATAGATGTATATTGTTTCGAAGTGAAACAACTTATTACATGTGATAATTTATTACATTCATATAATTTGTAAAGATTGAATCCATGTACTTGGGGATAGCCATCACCTTAAATATTTCCCTTTTCTTTCTGCTAGCACTTTATGTCTTTTTCTTTCTTTTTTTTTTGAGACGGAGTTTTTTTTTTTTTTGCTCTTGTTGCCCAGGCTGCAGTGCAGTGGCACGGTCTTGGGGTCTCGGCTCACTGCAACCTCCGCCTCCCAGGTTCAAGCAATTCTCCTGCCTCAGCCTCCCAAGTAGCTGGGATTACAGGCATGTGCCACCACGC
>NW_012104254.1:5048971-5065478 GCF_000951045.1 Mandrillus leucophaeus
TACAGGCGTGCACCACCACGCCCAGCTAATTTTTGTATTTTTAGTAGAGTTTCACATGTTTTTAGTAGGGTTTCACATGTTAGCCAGGCTGGTCTTGAACTGCTGACCTCAGGTGATCCACCTACCTCAGCCTCCCAAAGTGCTGGGATTATAGGCGTGAGCCACTGTGCCTGGCCTGTGTCTTTTCTTTATGCTTGTGATTTTGAATTCTTTTCTTATCCATTTTGAAAAACTATAGTCACCAAGATGTAAACTTTTAATAAAGCAAGGAAGGAGAAAGAGGTGACTAAGGAGACTGAGAAAGGGAAGTCAGAGACATAGAAGACACACAGACTCTAAGGGAGGATGTTTCAGAAATGGAGGGTTTGGTAAGCAGTGTCGGGTAATTCAGAAAAATTCTGAGAGTCAACCGTTGAGGGTTTGGCCAAAGAGAAGACTGGTGACCTTATAATAGGAGTTTTTCTGTGGAAAGGTGAGGGCAGAAGCTGGATGGTGAACAGGAGATGTGGTTTGGGGCAGGGAAGGCACTACTTTTATAAGAGATTAGACATGAAAGAGTAGGAGAGGATGAGTTATGAATATGGGATAGTAGGAAGCATGTTTACTTGCTGGTCAGGAGAAGCCAGAGAGGAGATTCCAAAGGGGAGAGGCAATGAAAGGCTCTGGGATGCACATTAGAAGCACCTGGGAATCCCACCCAATTCAATTCAGATCCCTGGCGGTGGGACCCAGGCATCATTAGTGTTTTCTAAAAATGTCCCCAGGTAAAGATATCAGAGAGTTGTGGCTGAGAACCACTGAGAAAGACTAGCTGAGGATGACCTTAGAAGGAAGGACACCGTTATGCTAAGACTAGAGGGAGAATGGCTACAATGTAGGTGAGTTTACAGTGAAAGCCAGAAAGCTGTGGGATTTAAAATTAATTTTCTCAATGAAGCAGGCCAGGTTATCTGCTGAGAGACAACGATGGGGGTAAGTCTTATACATATTTTACACCCTCTTTCTGTGAAACTAGGATACTAGTACTTTTCATAGCCTGCATGAGTAGGGGCTGTATTAGGGCTTTTTTTCCTCTCCTTCCTTTCCCAAAAAATTTAGCACCAGCCCTCAACAACATTAAAATTAAAATAATTTATTTTTAGTCTTAACCAAACAAATCAATTCCCTACTTTTTCCTCCTTGATATAATCTGAGCCACGTTGCTAGTCAAGCTGCCTGGATAGTATTTGGGTCCCTCTCTGGCATGCCTTCAGCAACTTTACTTTCAATCCCTTAAAAAACAAAACCAAACTATAATTTAGTGACATGTTTGGCAAAACAAATACAAAGTGTATTGGGCAGCAATTTAAAAAAACAGATTGGCAGATATAAATATAATATGTGTGCACCCCAGGCTTCCTCCCTAAAACTCAATTCTTCTGAGAACCCAAAGGGATGGGATCATAAAACAGTATTTTAGCTTCAGCAAACATGTATTAATAGGTTCTTCTCACCATTCCTATTCATTTGCTTTGGAAAATTTAGAATGTTTTGCTACTTAGGTGGAGCCAAGTTTTTTGCTTTTGTTTTTTATGGATAACCTGGGGTACAGCAGTCTGATGACTTAGTCACATGTTACTGTAATTGAAACAGTAAGACCCATTCATGGAGATGTCAGCACATATTAAACCCATAATAAATATTTTTGGATAATTATGAAGCTTAGAAATTATTTACTTGGCATTTATGCCTCCTTTAGTGATAGCCACTATAGAGGGGTATTTCTCATTCTTTTTGGGTTCTTATCCTATTTTTGAATCATTTTTGATGACACAGGGAGGGTAGAAGTTATAAACTGGCAGCTCACAGAATGTGTTCTGATGGTCCTCTTCTAAAAGTTTGGATCAGGTGACATTTAAAAATTAGGTGATTTCACACAAGAATTCAGATTGCTGGCTTCTCTTGAAAAAGTGGGCGATGTGGTAACTTGGCTAGGCACGCCAACGATGGGTGCATGCTTCATGGGGCTCCCCCTTCAGACCAGGCCTACCTTCCCCAGTTCCCCACCGCCCCTGCCCCTCACCTTTGTTTCTGGTTTCTGGAAGCACTTGAATTTGACACCAGACCCCTATGTGAGGCCAACTGCCAGCTGCTCATGGTGAATGGCTAATTATATTGTCATGGTCACTGTGTTTGTTTCCTCCAGTGACACTAGGGCTGGAGTATTACTTGTTTTGTGTGCTTGTGTGTCTATAGCCCTGTGCCTGGCACAAAAACACTCAAGAAAATTTGATGAATGAATCTAGGAGGGTCAATTCTTTGCAAGCATTTGGCTACCTATGAGGAAACTGAAGTCACAGTGTCAGATCCTCGGGTAGAGAGTGTAGAAATCCAGAGTAAGAGATTAGTCCAACCTGCCTGTGAGGATAGGCTGGTGTTCACGTGCATTTCTTGGCAGATTAGTCCTGAAATGCTGATGTGATGGCTCTTTTGAGTCACAATATGCATACCAAAGGCTATGAGGAATTCTGGAGTAAAACAGGAGCAAAGAACTTGTTTTATTTGGTCTAACCGAATGCTTCCTAAATCTTCATCTACCATTTCACTATTTTGACACCCAATCTTTGATTTTCTGACATCTGTTCCCAGATGTACTCAATGGCAAGTTATTTTTTAATGATGGTGAAATTAAAGTGTCCTGGTTAAGGCAATTTTGTAAGAATTTTGTGGCAGTCCCATAGGCCCCTGGGATCTTCCCTAGGGTATTGCTAAAATAGCATTGGGAAACATGGTTCACTGTAGTCTTATTGAAAGTCAGGGTTAAACTATTTTTCTTCTTTGGCTGGCCATACATCTCTGCAGATACAATAGCTTGCATTTGTATGACATTTTATAGTTTAGATTATCACATGCATTATCTCAGTTTCTCCTCAAAACAACGGGAACTGTAGGCATCATTACTCCATTTGCTTGCTTAAGGCCCTAAGCTAGCCAGAGGCAATGTCTAGATCTAAACTCTTTCTTCTAGATCTGCTGCTCTGCTGGTACCTCCAACGGATTTTTCCTTGAACACATTATTTAGCTTTTGGGCCAAATCACAGTGTTGGCTGGAAATTTCTGTGATTTGGTGGGGTGGGGGTGGGGGCGCGGGTTGTACTCTCTCCCGGCAAAGTAAAATACTGATTGCTGTTCTGTAGTGAAGCATCAGAGATCACCAGGGGAAGGCGCTCAGATTGGACCTCCAGGGCTTGGAAGGCACACAGCGACGTCAGATCCCCTTGAAGAGTCCAGGACACAGGCGAGCTGGGGCTGACCTGGGCCTTTTGCTCCTTCACCTACAATCTTTCCCAGTCTCCACTGTGCCTCGGGGCCTCAAATACCATCTGCGTCCAAACGTTTTCTCTAAGGAGTTGCAATCTTGCCTCTTACTTCCCTGTCCTACAGGAGGAGCCACTCAAGTGAAAAGCTCACGAGCGGAAAGGGCCTCCTCCAAGCCCGTGTGGGAACCTTTAACGGGCTGGGCAGGGGCCACTTGCTCAGCTTTTGCAGATCCTGGGTCCAGAAGCGCCAGGACACTGGCGGGTAGCGCTGCGGGGATCCGAGTTCCACAGCTTCCAGCTCCGGGGAAGGGGAGGAGAGGAGCCTTCACCTCTACTGGTGTCCCCCTTCCCTGAGGGTCCCCCTTGCCTGAGGGGAGAGGACGAGAAGAGACAGAGGGAGAGGGAAGAGAGGGGGAGAAGGAGGACGGGAGAGGGAAGGGGAGATGAGGGAGAGAAAGGGAGGAGGAAGCGAAAGAAAAGGGGACAGGAGGAGGGGCGAGGCGGGGGTTGGGAGAGCGGGAGGTTGGGACGGAGCCGGGAAGAGGCGAAGGCCTGGGTGCGGGAGGAGAGAGGGCGCGGGAGGGGAGTAGGCCGGGCCGGGCCCTGGGAAGTCGCTGGTCTAGGCCGCCGGCAGTTTCTAACGTCGAAGGGCAGCGTGAACCTCAGCTTCTTACTGCGCAGCCGGAGGCACCCAGGGCCGGGAGCGGAAGTCCAAGGGGACCCCAAAGGCGGAGGAGCAGCCGAGCCCGGGCCCCGCGGGAGAGAGAGGCTGGAGCCTCTCACACATGGGTTCGGGACTTCGGAGCGTGGCCGCGCCGCGCTTTCTGTAGACAGCAGAGGCCCAGAGTGCGTCCCGGTTCTGAGCTTAGACCCAGAAAGCGGGGTTCAGTGTGACTCATCAGACTCTTCAGCCACCCGCTCCAGGGGGCTCCGGACCTGAAAACAGGGTCTTCATTTTTGTGGGCCCCAAGTTAGAAACTTGCAGAGGAAGGGGAGGGAGCTCACTTCTCCCAGGGTGGAAGGGGTGTGAACACGAGCCAGCGCCCGTGAAGGGTGAAGGTCCCCGGTTCAGGAAGCCCTCTCCCCAAACCTCCAGCGAGTGGTGGGGTGAAGGGTTAGGCCTATCTGAAAGATAGGGGGCAGCTTGTCAAAGTTCAGTGGAGCAGGTGGCCCCCAGGGAAGCCCTGTCTTTCAGTAGAACAAGTGCTGAGCATCTTAAAGAATGCACAAGAGTTTGGTGCATTAGCTCACACCTGTAATCCCAGCGCTTTGGGAGGCCGAGGCGGGTGGATCTCTTGAGCCCAGGAGTTCGAGACCAGCCTGGGCAACATGGAGAAACCCCGTCTCTACAAAAAATAATTTAAAAATTAGCTGGACGTGGTGGCGCGCGCCTGTGGTCCCAGCTACTCTGGAAGCTGAAGTGGGAGGATCGCTTGAGCTCTGGAGGTCGAGGCTGCAGTGAGATGTTGCCCCTTGCACTCCAGCCTGGGCAGCAGAGTGAGAGCCTGTCTCAAAATAATAAAAAAAACTCATACTTTTGTTTCTATTAACAGTTGATCGGCAGATTCCTCTTACTGTGACTATCCAGTCTCCCCTAGGCCTTTGGACATCTGGAAGGCAGTGTTAAGAGCCTAACTCTGGAGATGGACTTTGGCTCCACCACCAATTATTAATAGCTCTGTGACTTGGGGCAAGTTACTTAACCTCCCTACACCACAGTTTCCACTGCTGTAAATTGGGGATGATGATAATAATAGCCACCTCACAAGGTTGCCTGGAGAATTGATTAAATGAAATAATTATCGTGGAGTTTATCTAGTCTTATCTGTCAGAGCCAAGAGCCTCCTTTCTCCTAAGCTGACGTTGGTATCTCCCCCCGTCCGCCCCCTTTACTTTGCATCCTAACTCATTAAACAGGGGATTGCTTGACAGTATGTTTTCTTTGTGTACAGATAGCTTGTTTCTTCAACCTACATTTTAAGTTCTTTCAACAGTCACTTTTATTTCTATGTATACTTAAAGGCACCAACTTAGTGCATTGCACACAGCTAGTATTCAATAAATGTTTGTTGATTGAGTGATAAATAAAACTTCAATGATACCTAGAAAGAGACTTTTCTAGAAAATTTGAAGGTATGGAAAAGAAAAACTCTTCATAGGGCAGGAGGAGTAGAATAAAACTTGAGATATGAAGTCAACTTTGTGAGTTTAGAACCATAAAAATGTATCATATAGAGTAATCTCAACTATGTAAAGAAAACTGCAAAACAAAACTGGAAGTAAACATGCCAGATTTTATAGCTGATGTCTTAGTGTAGGAGGAGTGTGAGTGATTTTTTCCCCCTCCTGTTTTATACTTTTTAGTCCTTTCCAGCTTTTCTATGGTCAATATGTGTTTCTGAGTTGCTCAGGAAAAGTACTTCAATTATCCATATAATTTAGCCAATAAAAATGATCACATTTTGGATGTTTAGAGATGTGATGACCTTGGAGTAAAAAAAAAATCGTGAGAACAAAACAATAGCTTTCCTCTAAGTTTTCCTTCATTTTTTTCCCCAGAGCAGCCACCCTTTACTGATTTGTGCCAGAAAATCAATTTGTCAGTTTGAAATGTAGAGATATTTCCTTTTCAGGGACCAGAATATTTGTCTTTCCTATGTAGGGGACTTCCTTTGAAGTGTCAAGATTCCAGGCAGGGAATCAAAATTGTAGAAGGGTCTTGTGCTAAATTCAGAGCCAAGGCAAAGTGAGGCAAATGATCATAATGATTATTTCAACTAGCTTAGTGAACTTTCACCTTTTCAGTGATTTTTTTTTTTTTTTTTTTTTTTTTTTTTTTTTTGAGACAGGGACTTGCTCTGTGCAGGCTAGAGTGCAGTGGTGCAATCATAGCTCACTGAAGCCTTGAACCTCTGGTCTCAAACGATCCTCCTGCCTCAGCTTTCCAAGTAGCTGGGACTACAGGCATGCATCACCACGCCCAGCTAATATTTTACGTTTTTGGTAGAGATGGGGTCTTGCCCAGGCTGGCCTCGAACTCCTGGTCTCAAGCAATCCTCCTGCCTTGGCCTCCCAAAGCTCTGGGATTACAGACATGAGCCACCGTGCTGGCCTCCTGTGATTGACTGATTGATTGATTGATTTTTTCTTACAACGCTTTAGGATGTAACAGTGATCTTCTGTTTGTATTACTATAACATTAAAAAACATGCACACAACAATTTACAAAGTTATAATTCACTCAACTAGAGTTACCTTCCACTTTTACTGAAAATTAGGACAACACTTCAATTTATCTGTGCATAGAGTCATTCATTCAACAAAAATTTACTAAGTGCCAGGCCCTGTGCTGATGCTGGAAACAAGAAATAAGACCTGATCCTTACCTTTCAGAAGCTTAGGGTCTAGTTGATGAACACTCATATATAAACAGTGATATGTAGAAAATTGTCTCAAGGGCTTCGGTAGATCCAGGTAGACAGACTTACAGCAGCTAGTGGGACAAAAAGAAGAAGCCAGTTCTAGTGGGGCAGGGAGACAGCAAAGAGGAGGGAGCAGAACAGAACTTCAGAGACAACCAGTTATCTGGACTGATTATGAATCTTTAGCTTATAAGTGGGTAGTCTTTCCCGACGTGAGGCTGTTGTTTTTTTTCTGTACTTTGTCCTAGTCATGTTGTCATATATACTATCTATCTGATAACTTTCTCTGCTACATTAAGGGTATGCTTCATGATTCTTTCCATCATTGAGAAATGCAATGAGTTTATAACATTTAAATCCTATTCCATCATATTCTAAGAACTGACCAAATTTTAAAAATATATCAATCATTTTATCAAGTAAGATAGAAATTTGTAAAATATATAAACCCTAAACTTTTTAGTTTTACTTGAAGCATATAATTGTACATTCATTCCTCAATGATTAGATGTTGGGCTCAGTGTTGGAATCCTCTGATTGAAATTACTCATTGTTTTTCTTGCATTAACCCTACCCATGATACACTGGGTTTATGGTTTCCAGCCTTTGTTTTTCTATAGAGAGGAGTGAGCTTAGACACTTATAAAACAATATCAGTGTGGAGTCTTTTAGGCTTTACAATTTCTTTTCCTAATCTTTTAGTTTTCTAGCCCATCACTAATTTGACAACAATTTTTACTGGTTTTTTTTTTTTTTTAGTAAACTGCCTTTAGTCTTTTCAAAATATTGAACTTGCTTTTCATAATTTGTTTTTTGTTTGTTTGTTTCATGGTGGGTTTTTTTGTACTCATATTTCATTCTTTTATATAATAGGCATGAAGAAGTTTCAGACAAATCACTAACTGTAAACGTACAACTCAACTGATCTGTGCTGTTTCATTTTAAAAATGCTGGTCATGATCCAATGAATTTATTTCACCTAGTAAATTGGTATGAAGACCTGTGATTTGAAAAATGCTGTGTTAAAGAGTAGTGTAGTGTTCAGTGCACACTGGCATCAGTGTCAGAGAGGGATAGAGAGTGTCTGTTAATGCACTGAATCGTTTAGGTAGTGTTCCATTAAGAGAGCTTCTGCTGTATTAAAATTCTGTTGGATTAGATTTCTGGGTCAACCACTAGGCTTTGGAAATCTCATTGCACTCAAGCTTTGGCTGTTATAGTTTGAGTTTTCCAGATACTGGGCCTGGGCCTAAAGCCCTCAAGCTTAGAGTCAGTGCTAATTGCCTATGAAGTTCACATTACATATGTAACCTACCATAACTGAGCCATTTTAAGGCCATTTGATTATATCCTTTTCTAAAGACAAAACAAGGAGATTGATTGATTAAATGTCCATGCTAATCTAAGAAAACACTTTTCCTAGTTTATGACAATGTCTAAGGCTTTTAAGAACCTCCACTTAAGTTCTTACTTTGCTCTGTTTTCTCTGCAAGGACATGGGACTTGAAAGATATTTGATGGAGCCAGAGAAGGATATGGCAAGCAAGAATATTTGTTTAAGTTGAAATCGAGATCTTCCTCCTCCTTGGTAGAGGCTCGCAGATCAAAAGATACTGGGGGCTATCCTGCCAGAAAGCATAGTCAAATCAGGTGAGTATTTTCCTGAGTTGATAGCTTTATTTACCCTGGTCTGTAGGGATAGCTCTCAGGAATTTACCCCTTTTCAAAATACCTGTGATTCAGGAAAGAAGGGGCCAGAGAGAGGGTAGATTATCTGTTGCAAAATGTCTGGGAATCCCTACCTACAACTCAGGTACCTATATCTCTTTTTAATGAGGGCACACACTCTGAATTCTTTCATTTTTGAGGATGGCAGCCCTGGACCCTTAGGTTTGATGTGGAGATGGCTGGGAAGCAGGGCTGGTGAGAGATGTGCACTTAGGCACATTTCTTGGCTCCTCTAGCTGTTTTTCTGAATCTTCTAAGGTGGAGCTCCCTCTTGCAGTTACAAAGATGACCCAATAATATCATAGAGAGAAGACAACCAGTTCTGCAAACGTGCCCTAATGGGGGAGTCATCACAGTTTTGTAGTCCCCAAAACTCATGTCGTCAATGTGACCAGAATGACCAGACCCTCAGGGATGGTTTCATCTAGCCAGACTTGCTGAAGACTCATGAGTGAACAGAACTCCAGTTTATGATGGAGACATTTGTCTCTGGTGACCAAAAAGCTCCATGATTGTTCTCCAGGACCCCCATGGCTAAGTCCTGGGTACCTGGGGAATCATGCTAGTAACCCAGAAAGTTGTTTGGTGATCACAAAATCACGAAAGAGAAATGGCTAGTGTTATGGGTTGAACTGTGTCCCTTCCAAATTCATGTGTTAACGTCCTAACCCCTAGTACCTCAGAACGTGACCTTATTTGGAAATAGACTTGTAGCAGATATAATTACAGCTGACCCTTGAACAGTGTGGGCGTTAGACATGCCAACCTGCATAGTTAAAAATGCATGTATAACTTCTACTCCCCAAAAACTTAGCTACAAATAGCCTACTGTGGAACCACAGCCTTATCAGAAAATAACAGAAACAGTTGATTAACACATATTTTGTATATTGTATGTATTACATACAATGATCTTACAATAAAGTAAGTTAGGAAAAGTGTTAAGAAAATAAGGAAAATACATTTATAGTACTGTACTGTATTTATTGATACTATAAGTTCGCATCACCTGTCTACAAGGTGAATTATGTGTCTGAATTGGCAGCAACAGCAACTGCAGACCTCAATCTATAGTGCATATCAAGCAATTCAGCTTTTTGTTGTAAACTCATGACTTTTCTCTGCTTCTTGGGAGCACTTTGAACATCACTGGTGGCACTTCGCATGGGTCCCATGGTGTTATTCAAAGTTTATAGTATTGCACTAAACCCATTGAAAAATATGTGAGAACTGACAGAGATCACTTCTTACTGCAATATGCAATTTATTGGAGAGATGAACTGCTCATGCGGAGATGATGAGCATCACACGGCATTTTAAGTGGATACTCGCAACACTTGAGCTTGCCACCATAACAACAGGAAGTGGCTATGAAATTATTACAGTAGTGCAATATTACTGCAGCTAATTTTATGCAGTTATGATTTAATACTGCATCTTTACATTTGTTTACATTCCTCTCAACTTTGAATGGCTCCCCATACAATCTGTGTTTGTGTAAGTTTTAATACATTTTAGCTTTTTATAATTTGTGTATATTTTATGGTAGTGATAAAATAGACTATTATCTACATATATTTTATACATACACTTGTCACACATTTCCAAAAAATTTTCCAATGTATTTGTTGGAAAAAAAATAATCTGGCCAGGCCCAGTGGCTCACTGGCTGTAATCCCAGCACTTTGGGAGGCTGAGGCAGGTGGATCATGAGGGCAGGAGATTGAGACTAGCCTGGCCAACATAGTGAAACCCTGTCTCAACTAAAAATACAGAAATTAGCTGGGTGTGGTGGCACGCACCTATAGTCCCAGCTACTTGGGAAGTTGAGGAAGGAGAATCGCTTGAACCTGGGAGGCAGAGGTTGCAGTGAGCCAAGACTGTGCCGTTGCACTCCAGCCTGGGTGACAGAGTGAGACTCCGTCTCAAAAACAAACAAATGAACAAACAAACAAAACAAAAGAAATCTGTGTATAAGTGGAGGCCATGTAGTTCAAATCTGTGTTGTTCAAGGGTCAACTGTAGTTAAAATGAGGCCATAGTGGAGTAGGGTGGGCCCCTAATCCAATATGACTGGTATCTTTGTAAAAAGGGAAAATCTGGACACAGACACATGCAGAGGGAGAACACCATGGGAAGATGAAGACAAAGACTGGGATGATGTGTCCATAAGCCAAGGAATGTCAAAGACAGCAGCAAAGCACTGGAATCTAGGGGAGAGGTATTATGGGGCAGATTCTTCCTTATAGGCCTCAGCAGGAACCAGTCCTGCTGCCACCTTCAGCTCACACTTCTGGCTTCCAGAACTGTGAGACAATAAATTGTTTAAGCCACCCAGCTTATGGTATTTTGTTACATCAGCCTTAGCAGACAAATACAGATGGTTTTGAGGACTAGTTCACATTATGGAGCTTGACAAATTACCTTATAACCCCGACTTGTGACCCAATTATTTGTAATCTCTAGATCTAAGTCTTTTTTTTTTCCTCAGACAGGAGTGGAAAAACACTCCACAGCCGGGCGCGGTGGCTCACGCCTGGAATCCCAGCACTTTGGGATCTCAAGATTGCTTGAGATCAGGAGTTCAAGACCAGCTGGCCAACATAATGAAACCCTGTCTCTACTAAAAATACAAAAAATTAGCTAGGAGTGGTGGCAGGCACCTTTAATCCCAGCCGCTTGGGAGGCTGAGACAGGAGAATCACTTGAACCCGGGAGGCAGAGGTTGCAGTGAGCCAAGATTGTGCCACTGTACTCCAGCCTGGGCAATAAGAGTGAAACTTCGTCTCAAAACAAAACAAAACAAAACAAAAAACTCCTCAAATTTTGGTCTCTGGATTTCCTTTTCCTAAATCCAAGATCTTCCTTTTTCTGTATCTACATCCTTTTTTTCTGATGTGCAAACTTTTTTGTGTGTGTGTGTGTGGAGAATGGGGCCTTGCTATGTTGCCCAGGCTGGTCTCAAACTCCTGGGCTCAAGAAATCCTCTCTCCTCTGTCTTCCTAAGTGCTGGGATTATGAGCATGAACCACAGCTCCTGGCCTCTTCTGATGTGCTAGTACCATTTATTTTATCTCAGTTCTCTTAGTCATGCTCCAGTTATGTCTCACAGCACATCTGTGTCACTCCTGCCAAGGCTTTGCATACAGTCCGGGACTGTTTTCAGTTTTAGTGACTAGAAGAATCACCTGGGGGCTGCTGGTTATAAAAAAGGAAGAAAAGCAGACTTATGACTCCTATCTCTACAGATTTTGATTTGTAGGCCTGTGGTATCCAAGATATCTAAGATATCTTGGTATCTTGGATACCTGTGGTATCTTGTGTGATCCAAGACTGATCACATTAACTAAGCACCACAGGTACTGTTAACCTCCTGGATTATCTGTTGATTCTTACCAGTTTTTTTTCTTGAGCAGAATCCAAATTCCAAGCTCTGGACACATCAAGCTTGGTCTTACTTTGGAAATACTCCCAGCATTTAGGATTTAGGCATTTCCTCCCTAAGCATACAGAAATAGAGTGGGTGTCCTGAGCCAGTCGCATTCATTCATTCGACAAAACTTTTTGAGTATCTGCTATGAACAAAATACTGTTGTAGAGTCTAGGGAAATGTCAATAAAACAGACAAAAATCCCTGAATTCTAGCTGGGAAAAATAGTGAGTTAAATCCATAAACATACTAGGTAAGCAGTCCTGTGGGGAAAAAATAAGCAAGGTAGAAGATGTGAGTGTGGGGGACTGCAGGTGTCACAGTTGTTTTATTTTTAAATTTCTTTTTGTAAAGATGAGGTCTTCCTTTGTTGCCAAGGCTGGTCTGGAACTCCTGGCCTCCAGTGATCCTTCTCAGCCTCCCAAAGTACGGGGATTTCAGATGTGAGCCACCACCCTGGGCCGGGTTGCAATTTTAAATGGAGTGTTCTAAGTAGGCCTCACTGAAAAAGTGACTGACAAGTGAGCAGTGCGGCTCTCTAGAAAAGTGTCTCATGCAAATCAGACAACCAGTATAAAGTCCCCAGTCAGAAGGTGAACACACCTGGTGTGTTTCCCAGGAACAATTTAGAGGCCAAGATGGTTGAATTGGAGTGAGAGAGGGAGAGGGTGGCCGACCTAAATTCAGAAAGGTTACAAGGGAGCCAGATCATGCCCTTGGTGGCCATTGCAAGGTCACTGGCTTTTCCTCTGAGTGAGATGGGGAGCCACTGGAGGGTTTGAGCAGTAACATGCTCTGACCGACTTTTTTTTTTTTTTTTTTTTTAAGATTCAGAGCGTACCTGTACAGGTTTGTTACATGGATATATTGTATAATATTGTGGTCTGGCTTCTAGTGAAACTGTCACCTAGTGAACATTGTACCCAATAGATAATTTTTCAACCTCACCACCCCCCACCCTCCTCACTAATGGGGTCCCCAGTGTCTATGGCTTCCAATCTTTGTCTGGCTTACATTTTTGAAGTATTACTCAGGCTGCTGTAAGGGGAACAGGAGTGGAAGCAGGGAGACTGTTTAGGAGGTGACCCACTAAGCCGGGTGGGAGACATTGGTAGCTGGCAATAGGCTAGTAGCAGCCGAAGACGGTGAGAGGTGGTGATGCTGGATGTATTGTGAAGGTGGAGCCAACAACTTTCCAACAGACTGGATGTTGAATGTGAGAGAAGAGAGATGTCAAGGAGGATTTTCTTCAGGATAAATCTTGGAATTCTGGCTTGGAATGCTGACCAGAAGCATCCCCAAATGATAGAGCATATGGCCTGCAGGTTTCTGGCCACCATCCTGCACCCAGAAGCAGAGCCAGCCTGACGGTGGAGCCAGTGCTGCGTGTGGCAGGGCAGAGTGGCAGAAACTGGTCCTGAGGACAGCGCTGAGCGGCTGGATCAACACCTGAAGCCTGATCTACCTCTGCACTTTCAATTACATCCCTAAGGAGCTCCCTTGGTTATTTTCTATTACTTGCATCCAAAAGCATGCTTACTGCTATTCTGATCTGGAGTCACAGAAGTCTCTCAGATGCAGTTTGCCAGAGAAACTTTTGGAAAGACTTTACTCCTACATACACAGTCTTGATGGACTTGGGCAGATAATTAGGAGAATTCCCTAGGTTACCAGGCAGTGTGTCTTGCTCTCTGCCTTCCCTTTCCTTCAGTCAGGAGTCTTTCTCTGTACTGGCCTGCCCAGTGTTGGAGGTGGGTGACACAGGTACTCCTGTAGCCACCACAGTTGGAACTGTGCTGAGTTGCATCTGAAGCCCTGAAGACCAGCACAATATTGGGGCTCATCCAAGGGCCATGGCCAATCTGCATGACTGCCACTTGTGGTTATTCAAGGCCAAAGGCCTTGTCACCCAGGCAGGAGTGCAGTGGCATGATCTTGGCTCACTGCAACCTCTGCCTCCCAAGTTCAAGCGATTCTCTTGCCTCAGCCTCCTGAGTAGCTGGGATTACAGGTGTGCATCACCACACACAGCTAATTTTTGTATTTTTAGTAGAGGGGGTTTCACCATGTTGGCCAGGTTGGTCTTGAACTCCTCACCTCAAGCAATCAACCTGCCTCGGCCTCCCAAAGCGTTGGGATTACAGGCGTGAGCCACCGTGCCCGGCTAAGACTTTTTAAAGAGCAGTTTAGGTTCATAGCAAAATTAAGAGGACAGTACAGATTTTCCATATATCCCCTGCCTCCACACATGCACAGCCTCCCTAACTATGAACATCCCCCACCAGAGTGGTATCTGTTACAACTGATAAACCTACATTGACACATCACTACCATCCAAAGTGCATAGTTTACATTAGGGCTCACTTACAGTGTTGTACATTCTAGTGGTTTGGACAAGTGTATAATTATATATACTTTGTATATTATGATACAATAGTATCATACAGAGTATTTTTACTGTCCTAAAGATCCTCTGTGTTCCCACCTATTATTCCTTCTTCCCTCCAAACCCTAGCCACCACTGATCTTTCTACTGTCTTCAAGTTTTGCCTGTTCCAGAATATCATATAGTTGGAATCATACAGCATATAGCCTTTTCAAATTGGCTTCTTTCACTTGTTAATATGCATTTAAGGTTCCTCTATGTCTTTTCATGGCTCAATAGTTAATTTCTTTTTAGTGCTGAATAACATTCCATTGTCTGGATATACCACAACTTATTTATTCATTCACCTACTGAAGGACATGTTGGTGGCTTCTAAGTTTTGGCAGTTATGAATAAATCTGCTATAAACATCTGTGCATAGGTTTTTGTGTGGACATAAGTTTTCAACTCCTTTGGGTAGATATCATGGAGTGTGATTGCTGGATCATATGTTAAGAGTATGTTTAGTTTTGTAAGAAACTGCCAAAGTGTCTTCCAAAGTGATTGTACCATTTTGCATTCTCACCAGCAATGAACAAGAGTTCCTGTTGTTCCACATCCTTGCTAGCATTTTATTTTTTCAGTGTTCAAGAGTTTGACCATTCAAATAGATGTGTAGTGGTATCTCTGTTGTTTTACTTTGCATTTCCCTGATGACATATGTGGAGCATCTTTTTGTATACTTGTTTGCCATCTGTGTATTTTCCTTGGTGGGTGTCAAAGTCTTTGGTCCATTTTTTAATTTGGTCATTTGTTTCCTTATTGTTGCATTTTGTGAATTCTTTTTATATTTTGGATAACAATCCTTTATCAGATGTGTCTTTTGCAAATATTTTCTCTTTGTGGCTTGTTTTGTCATTCTTATTTTTTTGTAAAATTATTGTAATAGAGATGGGGTCTCATTATGTTGCACAGGCTGGTCCTGAACTCCTGGCCTCAAATAATGCTCTCACTGTGGCTTCCCAAAGTACTAGGATTACAGGCGTGAGCCACTATGCCTGGCTTATTCTGTTGATAGTGTCTTTCACCGAGCAGAAGTTTTAAATTTTGAAGAAGTCCAATTTAGCAATTATTTGTTTCATGGATCATGACTTTGGTGTTGTTTCTAAAGAGTCATTGTCATACCCGAGGTCATATAGGTTTTCTCCTATATTATCTTCTGGGAGTTTTATAGTTTTGCATTTTACATTGAGGTCTATGATCCCTATTGAGTTAAGTTTTGGTAGGAGTGTAAAGTCTGTATCTAGGTTAATTTTTTTGCATGTGGATGTTCAGTTGTTCTAGCACCACCTAAAGAAGATTTTCACAGCTCCACCCCCACTAAACCTCAGACCTCAGGGATGACTTTTCCAAAACATTCTTTCTTATGCCTCTCCCATCTCACTGAATTGGTCTCTTGGCAAATTGCAAACTCTTTAGAGCACTGTATCAGGAGCAGGGCCAGACCAGCTCAGCATGGCAGAAAGCCTGAAATTATTAGCACAACATCCCCATGTGATAGGTAGTAGTTTGTTGCCTGTATTCCGCAAAGTTGAGAACAGAGATTAAGGGACTTACTCAGGATCAGAAAAGTCTTCTATTTCAAACCTAAGATTAGTCTGTCTGATTAACTAATTGCAATCCATCTGTCATGTAGAAGAGAGTAGAGCTTTTCAGGAGGAGACCATGTGGCTGGCTGCTTCACTGATTGGCAATTTGTTGATACAGACACCACAGATCTGATCCTCAGCTTTACAGATCCAATAACTACTGGGCCCTGTGCTCAAGGAGATTAAACTAGAAAGGATCAATTCATCATAGCCAAACTTATAAGAGACTGATGTGTAAATCAGTTTGTCAGATGATTTATAATAGGAAGTATTTCTTACACGTGAGAACCCGTAAACTCTTGAATATGTCCCAATTTGAGAAACACTGCATTCAAACTTCCATTAGGAGACTTTAGGTCACTTGATCAAAACAGTCATGAATGAAAACGCAGCATGGGCATTGATATTACGTGGCAGTACTCTGTAAAAAGTTGGCAACACTTGTGTTAAAAATTTTATATTATCTTTACTTTTTAAATTATACTTTAAGGTCTAGGGTACATGTGCACAACGTGCAGATTTGTTACATATGTATACATGTGCCATGTTGGTGTGCTACACCCATTAACTCGTCATTTACATTAGGTATATCTCCTAATGCTATCCCTCCCCCT
>NW_012104254.1:5066943-5086966 GCF_000951045.1 Mandrillus leucophaeus
AGTGGTTTGTAGTTCTCCTTGAAGAGGTCCTTCACATCCCTTGTAAGTTGGATTCCTAGGTATTTTATTCTCTTTGAAGCAATTGTGAATGGGAGTTCACTCATGATTTGGCTCTCTGTTTGTCTGTTATTGGTGTATAAGAATGCTTGTGATTTTTACACACTGATTTTGTATCCTGAGACTTTGCTGAAGTTGCTTATCAGCTTAAGGAGATTTTGGGCTGAGACGATGGGGTTATATTATCTTTAAAATGAAAATGCCACGTTTAAAAATTCTTCTAAAGCATTCGTGGACCTCTGAAAATATTATTTAAGAATCCAATTTTAAAAACAATGCAATACGACCAAGGCTTTCTTGAAAACTGTGGCTGTTTATAGATAAGGATGCTCTAAAGCAAGTCCACTCAGGAAACTGAGTTGCAGATTAGAAGGTGGGTTGGTGGGAGTAGAAAAAGAACAAAGGGAGTTTGCTGTTCCCAGTGAATATGGTGCTCAGACAAGGGCAGTTACTTATCCTGTCTGCATTTGTGGACAAGTATTTCTGTTTAAGATTCTACCAGTTGGGCCAGGCATGGTGGTGCACACCTGTAATCCCAGCACTTTGGGAGGCCTAGGTGGGTGGATCACTTGAGCTCAAGAATTTGAGACCAGCCTGGGCAACATGGCAAAACCCCGTCTCTACAAAAAATACAAAAATTAGTTGGGTGTGGCGGCGCATGCCTGCCATCCCAGTTACTTGAGAGGCAGAGGTAGGAGGATTGCTTGAGCCTAGAAGGTTGAGGCTGCAGTGAGCTGAGATCATGTTACCGCACTCCAGCCTGGGTGACAGAGTGAGACCCTGTCACAAAACAAAAAACAAAACCAACCAACCAAACAAAGATTCTACCCATCATGAAGAACAGAGCACCATCTTTCTTGCATCATGGTAGAGAAGCACCAACAAATTATTATTCACTAACTTCCTTTTTCCTAGACTTCATTCTGAAGCTGTGAACTCTCCCTGCCATTGCATAATTTCTTGGTAAATAGGATGCCCTTTCCACTTGACAAGGAAGAGACTTGGACCAGATCAGTGAACTCCAGAGCCCCTGGTTTTTCCAGTTAGCATGTTGCTAGTTTCTCTTATTGAACTAAATCATGAGGGATCTTTAAATACTATAGAAGACGGGAAAAGCAACCTTTTATCTCTTTCTCCATTTTATTTACAACAGTCTGAGAATCACTCATTATTCTCAAACGACTTCTTCCAGTGTTCTCGACTTACCCCTTTTTTGGCATCTACCTTTGACCAACCCTCCCTTTCCCCACCTACAGGCTCAATGGAGTCAGTGCTAGGAACTAGGGAGCACCCACCGCCCACTGCCACATACTCCATCCTGGCTCAGGAGCCAGATTGGACTACAGCCAGACCCAGCACTGGGCTGCCTCCAAGCAGCCTGAGAGAATGCCTACTGTTCCCAGGCAGTGATTCTGGGCACAGCCTTCAATCGCCAATTCTTCCCAGGCCCCTCAGAGCCCAGAAAGGGCATGTAATCCCTTACACTGCTTGGCAAGTGCGTGTTTGTTCTCTAGCATGGTCAGAACCAGGGAGAAGGGTGCCTGGATAGTTGTAGAAATGAGAGGGCTGCCTGGGAGTGCTGCTGGGGAGCTTGTGGTCAGTGGACCACTCTCTTACCTGTCTGCTATACCTACTCAGTGCTGACACCTGTGCAGGTGCACCAGTGTGCTCTTCAGTCTAGCCGGGCTGGACGGCTGCTGTCACCTTTATCTGCCCTATCACTTCCTACCTGTGAATGCGGCTTATCTTCTTCCCGCAGCCTGGACTGCTTGTCTATTTTAGCTCCTCCTCACCAAATCCTCCCCACTCTTGAAGAGCCACAGCTGAAACGAGCCCTCCAGGAAGCCTTCTGTGATCCATAACCAGAAAGAATCCTTTATTTTTTTTTCCAACTGCCATACCCATTTTCCTGGACCTATCTTCAAACACAAACAACATTCTATTATAGCTCTTTCAATTATGGCTATATTTCAATTACAGCTATAATCTATTTCAATTATAGCTATTGATGTACATTTCTTATGTATTATACCAGGAAATAAAGTGGGCATAAGGGCATGTCTTATTGGCTTTGTTTTTCCCATAAGGTTCTAAACATTGTAGGTACTTAATCAATACTTGCTGAGTGAATAATAAATAAGAAGCGTTGTGCATATGGTGCAAAAATGACAGAAGCCTGGGCCCTTCACAGTTTTCCCTTCTGAAACTGCCTCTAAGCAGGGCTTCCGGGGATTCCTCTGACTTCCTCACACACTTGCAGCTAAGGGGATCCATTGCAGGGGGGGAAGGGAGCCTCCAGCTCCTCGATCCAGCAGGAAACCAGTGTTCCTTCTGATTGGTCAGTGCCTAGGCCACCCAAGTTGTGAAATATTTTGTATATCAGCCCTGCATGCAAGGGAAGGCAGCACTCAACCAGATGACTTTAAAGAGACACTGGATACAAATGCGTGTTATGGCAGTAAAACATTCTCGTTGAAGGAGGTGAGAGAAGATGGAGAAGCCAGGTGTTGGAACCTGGAAAGCAGGGAAAATCATTTCACCTTTTGTTAATTACTTGTGTAACTTTGGACAAAAGAGTACTAGCCTGGAGCCAGAGACCTGAGTTCTAGTCTGGTACTGACACCTGTACTTGGGTCTTGGGCAAAGTCACTTCATCTTGTCACAGTTAATTTGCCTACACAGTAAAAGAGGATGGTTAAGGTTATGGTGAGATACAGGGCTGCTTGGTGAATGTAGAAAGTCATGAAGCCTGGAGAATGGACAGGTCAAAGGGAAAGTGTTTATATGTTGAATTTTCCTATGAAAGAAAGTGTCCATTTTGTGTGTGTGTGCTGTACTTGAACAGGATACATTGGCTCTCAACCAAGCCTTGGAATTCAGCATCTGCCAAAAGAGGGAGAAAATAAACAGGAGTATTCAGTGTTAACCTGACATTTCAATACCTAATGTGCCTAGTGGTCCAAAGTATTTTCGCTTGAAACAAGAAGTACTTCTTGTCAGTTCAAATCACAGTGAAACTATGCTCTTTTTGTTTGTAAAGACAGTTTTAAAAAAATTAAGTTCTTTATCATTTCTCTTCTGAAAGGGCTCACAACACATTGCCAAGTGTGTACTCTGAGCACAGAGTAGGTTCTGTAAAAGTTTGTCATCATTTAGTTTATTATCATTGCTTTTATGTGTTTGCTTAAGAAAATCACTTCTTGATTATATTTTTCTGTGCAAACAGAATTGCTTAACAGGAGAAAAGGAAATAAAGCAACTGTCAGCAAATTACCCAAAAGCAGAAGTTGAGTTTCTTTCACATGAGTGTTCGAGTGTTTCAGCCACACACTCTAGTCTTGGCAGCTCATGATTGGCAAAGGCCAGAGCTGTGTTGAGCAAAGTCAGAAGTGCAGACAGCTGAGCAGCCAGAGGCATGCAGGCAGGAGGTAGACATGTGGGGTGGTGTTAGGGATGAATCTTCATTTGTTTGTTAAGACAGGATCTGGCTCTGTTGCCCAGGCTGGTGTGCAGTGGTACGATCTCAGCTCACTGCAATCTCCACCTCACAGACTCAAGTCATCCTCCCACCTCACTACAGGTACACACCACCATGCCTGGCTAATTTTTTGTATTTTTTATAGAGATAGGGTTTCACCATGTTTCCCAGGCTGGTTTTGAACTCCTGAGCTCAAGCAATCTGCTCACCTTGGCCTCCCAAAATGTTGGGATTACAGGCATGAGCCACCACATGAGGCCTGGGGAAGAATCTTTGAGCAAGGCCACTTAGTAGCAGTCAACACCAACCACTCACAAACTCAGTTGTAATCCATGTAACAGAAACTTGCTGTGGACTTTCTGCTTTCTCAGACATGTGTTGTATTTCAGGAATCTTGAAAGCTCCCCATGGGAACTTTCTCTAAACTGGTTCTGTTCAAGATCAAACCCTGACCTGCTGACTTGTAAGATAATTTTCTACATTTGAGAAACACTGGAATCTGAAAGTCTTAAAAATAAGTACATGATAATAGCTTAGAATCTGGAATAGAGATTTATAGTTTCAACAATATGCACTTAAGCTTGAATTGTTCCCAGCTTCTTTTTTTTCTAGAGAGGAGCCATAAATATAGTACCTAGTAGGAAATAAACGCTGATAGGTGAGCAGTGAGACAGCTGATTGTTTTTCTGGCAAAGAGAATTTTCATAACTTATTCATACACTACTGGATTAATGCTTAGACTCGCTGTTGGCTATTTATCACCTACAAAAATTTGGTTTCTGTTCTTAATCTTGATAAGAGAGCAGTTGTTATTGTTGTCTTCAGAGAAAGAATGGTACCTGAGAGAGAGTGGCACCAACAAGTAGGGCCAGAGTTTTAATAGGGGGAACTTTGTTACACCAAAAGGATTTGGGGGATGGTATTTTAACACATTCTGCCTCAGAAAATTAGGTTTTCTAATTGCTTTTGTTATTAAATGCAAATGGATAAAACATGTGTCTGATTAGTTTCATGATAAGAGGGCAAGTCCCCAATTCTGCTTATACCAGATATAAGCTGATGCATTGGTTTTGCCTTAAGTCTGATGTTTTAGGAAGGACTTTAAATGTAAGTATAAGTAGCAACATAGACAATGGTCTCCTTCAGGTCTTTCATCAATGTCACATCTTAATCAGTGCCTGCTTTGACCATCTTATTTAAAATTGTGGTTATCACACCCAGCCTCTACACTCTGTTGCTTTTCTTCATTGCACATATCACTTTCTAACCTATGAATTTACTTATTTGTTATGTTTATTAGCTATTATCTGTCTCCTTCTACTAGAAGGTAACCTCCACAAAGGCAGGATTGCCTGTGTTATTCACTGACATATTTTTAGTGCCATAAACAGTGCCTGGTTTGTAGTAGGCACACAGTAAACATTCGTTGAATGATTGGATGGACAGCTAAATATATGCAGTTTCAAATCCTCTTCAGATCATAGAACACTACCAACATCCAACAACCGTAAGGTGCATTTCTTTTTATTATTATTATTGTTTTAGGTGTATTTATTAAAGACAAAATCCCTGTGGGTGTATGTGATCAAAGGATAGTCTGAGTACTGATGTTGGAACACAAATGTTTGGAGTTCCAGTCATTCTTTGAGCATTTATGGAAGCAGCTAAGTGTCAACTTGGTTTAGGACATAAGGAGGAAGCTCTCTCAGTTACTAGTAAGTCAAGGCAGCATATATTTGTGAACCGCTCATTTCTGTGTACCTGGTGTGAACTCATTGTGGTACTTCCTGAAAAGGAGTGTGCTCTGCCATTGTTCTCACCAAAGTTTGCCATGTGGCTGGGGAAGTTTCCATGTAAGGGCTGCCTTACGGATCTTGACTCTTACTAGCAAGAGGATGCACCTAAGTTTGAGGAAGGAACTGCTCTAATTTTAGGGTTTTTTTCCTCTAGGCCAATGAAGATCATTAAAAGCATTTGTAATCACTTTATTAGACCAGTGACTGATTCCTTTGGCCTGATGACCAAGAACTTTTAAAGTAATTATTATTTGTGTAGTGAGACTGAGCTGAATATTTTCAAATCTCTAGATCTCTGTATCTAGGTGCTCTTGTGAGGAAGATAGCTTGTATGTTTCCCTGCTGTCCTCTACTTGCTGTAAATGATTCAGTCATAATTGGATGCCCAACTCTCTTGTCTCTTTAATGAAGACACAAGACTGTGTTTGACTCTTACCCTAGCTTCCCAATCAGAGCCCCCAGGTCCTCCCAGGCATGTTCCGCTGTGCTCTCACCTGATCAATACGCTCATTGTCTGGTCCCATGGTCTCTGGTCCCTCCACTTCTAGCCCCCACTGCATGTCAGAACCAGATTAATCCTTCTAAATCATGGCTTTCACCATATTGGGCATCTCTTTAGAAATTAACTTGACAACAATCCATAGAATGAAATCCAGACTTCTCACCCTTCCATGAAGTGATCCATCAGGTTTAGGTGACCTGAGCTCCTACTCCCAACCAGAATGAACACTGTGCTTCAAACTGGTCTCTTGACTTCTCTTTCCATTCCAGGTTCTCATTTTCCCTTTCTCAGCCCTTGCTCTCCATTCTGGTCCCATTTCCATGACTCTGACCCCATCTCCATGACTCTATTGATGCTTCTTCTCATCCATCCACCCATTCATTCGTTCAATAGATATTGAGCTTCTACCATATACTAGGCAGTGTTCCAAGCTCTGGGGATATAATCTAGACAGTTTGAATGACACTGCCTCTCCTTTCACCTCAAGCCAAGGTGATCCAAACCATAGACTGCCTTCAAGAGCCAATTCAAACCTCAACTTCTCAATGGTTCCCTGACTCTGCAAGGCAGCCAAGTGTACTGGTTAAGAGTAAAGACTTAGGAGATAAATTAGTGTGAGAATTTTGCTCTGCCACCGAATACTTGTGGAATATTGGGCAATGTACCCAATCTTTCTAAACCTCCCATTACCTCATCTATAAAATCGGGATCATAGGTACCTCATGGATTTGTTGTGAGGATAAAGAGAGATAATAATCAATAGTGATGTTGCTGTTATTAACTTTTCTTTCCCTAAAAACTTATAGCAGAATAAATGATGCCTGGTCAGTTAAGAATGAGTGAATTTTGCTTGTGATGTATTTGTGTGTCTCTTGACACTCCTTCCTTGCTCCGTAGTACTTAACAAATGCATGGTGAATGCATGCCCAGTAAGAGGACACTTCACTGTCTCATCTCTACTATTGGATCCCCAATTCCTCAGGGACACTAGCTTCTGACTGTTCTTTCCATACCCTCTCCCAGGCCAGACGAACTCATTCTGTGGACTGAAAGCCATTAAGATAGAAAAGGAGATGCCTCTGTCTGATCTGAGGCTAATGGGAGAGGAAAACTTTTACAAACTGGAGGGGGCCTGAATTTCCAGCTAGCGTTAAGTGGCCATATCAAAGTATAACGCACGGCTTCAATTTGGTCTGTCAAAGATGGAATTAAAAGTAAATTTGAAGTTTCACAACATAGTTCTCTCTATTATGGGTGCTTCTGTGCATTAAAATCATCTGTATGAGGCTCACTGGGATGGGCAGAGATTCAATCACTGCTAATGGCTTAAGGAAATGGGGTGGTGAGAATTAGGGTCATCTATCCCAATTGGGGCAAGAAGGAGAGCTAGAAAATGTGTTTTTCAATCTTGACATCTCGCCAGCTGGAGCTGAAGGGAAATGTTTTTCTGAACTCATTGAGCAGCCTACTCACAAATCACAGAGATAGCTGCATTTCATGAGAATAGATATAATTTTTATGTGTTCTAGTTAAAGACTTGTACCACCCACTCAGAGTTGTACAGAGCACTCCTTAGGGACCCTTGAAACTACACCACATCACGAGGTAGAAGCCCACTTTAGCAAATGCCATGATCATGGGTTTTATGCAGTGAGGCTATTTGCATATCCCCAGTAACAGTTTGGAATATTACAAGAAAAATACAGCGTGACAGATGCACCCATCAGATTCTACATATTTAGTCATCAGTAGATAACTAAGATATTGTCCACAGGTATAATATTTAGGTGTGGTACCTGTTTTGAAATACCTATTTGGTGTTAAGTAGTCTTAATAAGAATAAATATTGTAAATAGGTTACAAATAAACTTTTATCTTTTCAAAAAAACTTCGATCATACAATCTCATCCAGTTCTTTTTAAAAAAAATTTTGTATTATACTTTAAGTTCTAGGGTACATGTGCACAACATGCAGGTTTGTTACATATGTATACATGTGCCATGTTGGTGTGCTGCACCCATTAACTCGTCATTTACATTAGGTATATCTCCTAATACTATCCCTCTCCCCTACCCACTCCCCACAATAGGACCCGGTGTGTGATGCTCCGCTTCCTGTGTCCAAGTGATCTCATTGTTCAATTCCCACCTATGAGTGAGAGCATGCGGTATTTGGTTTTCTGTTCTTGTGATAGTTTGCTGAGAATGATGGTTTCTAGTTGCATCCATGTCCCTACAAAGCACATGAACTCATCCTTTTTTATGGCTGCATAGCATTCCATGGTGTATATGTGCCACATTTTCTTAATCTAGTCTGTCACTGATGGACATTTGGGTTGATTCTTTTTTTTTTTTTGAGATGGAGTTTCGCTCTTGTTTTTCAGGCTGGAGTGCAGTGGTGCGATCTCAGCTCACTGCAACCTCCGCCTCCCAGTTTCAAGTGATTCTCCTGCCTCAGCCTCCCATGTAACTGGGATTACAGGCATCCGCCACCACGCCTGGCTAATTTTTTGTATTTTTAGTAGAGACGGGGTTTCACCATGTTGGCCAGGCTGGCCTCGAACTCCTCAGGTGATCCACCCGAAGTGGCCTCCCAAAGTCCTGGGATTACAGGCGTGAGACACTGTGCCCGGCTTCATCCTGCTCTTAAGACCAGCCTGGGACAAGGGCAGAATAGATAATTATGACAGTGTTACAATGTTACAGGTGAACAAAGAGAAAACGTAAATGACTTGCCCAAGGTCACAAAGCCTATAAAGAGCAGAAGTAGGACAAGAATCCTAGTGGCCATTACTATTATTGTAATGATTATTCTATTGACTCCATGACATACTTCTCTGATTTCTCTGCTCTGCTGTCCTGTATAAAGAGATTTCAGTAATGCATGTGCTCCAGAGCTGCTTTAGTCTACCCTGGGCTGAGGAGTGGGGTGGCACTGATTGGGTCCTTACCTTTGGTGCAGACAGGGGCTGAAAACCTGGCCTTACCTTCCTGGCCCATTTCTTAGTTTTGCCTGTGGCCAGGTATGAGTAAGATGGTTAGAACTGGGGCCCTTTTTACATGTCATGTTTTTCTGGTTTCTAAAAATGAAAATGGCAAGAAATCCCTGCAGCAAGAGTATTTGTTCTAGGCAGGGTATTTCCTGTCAGTTTCCTCCAGGAGGAAGATTTACCTTTAGGGCAGTCACGCTCCCCATCCTATGTATGTGATTGCTCTGACACCTTTTGAAGCTACATCAGATTCAACCTTTCAGGTGTGTCCTGGTCTGACTATTGGATTAGAGTGCAAATGCAGTAGATTGCATGAATTAATTTTATTTAAAAAAAAAACAAAAAACCTCTTTTTAAAGCTGGGAGGTGCACACATTTGCCAATATTATCCTGAAGCTTTAAGGGCCCTCCCAGCCCCAGGGGAGTTGGGCTGGCTGGCTTGACCACAGGAAGAAGCAGTGGTGACCAGCACGGACTGACGCATGCTGGTTTGATGGTGGGACAGCATCTGTCACGAGCCTTGGCAGTTCATTATCTGAGATCACTCACTCGCATTTGGTCTTTGCTTGAATTTATTTTGGAAAAAAAGAAGAGAAACACACCCCAAATTCCAGGTAATGGAACATCATTAAATTAGAGGCACCAAGGTTGCAGGAATGGGGAGGATTTTCACTGGACAAGAAAATGTAAAACACCCTTGCTCCTCCATAGCTGGAACTCAGCCATATTGCACATTTGCATTATTCTGGCTGCTGATGGTTGTTTTGAGGGCAAGGACCTGAGTTTTGGATGCTCACAAATCAGAGAACAGTGCCAGGGGAAACCCAGAGTTGCATTTAGCAACTCTACCCGGAGAATGCAAAATACACCTTCCTGTTCAGTCCTCTTTACACACTGCTTAGACATGGTGGACTCCCAAAGCTGCAGGGGAAGGCATGACTTCGAAAGTCTCTAACAGGCTGTACGAACATGCTTTCCCACATAAACACTGAGACATCTGGGGAGAGAGAGGGGGAAAAAAGAGGGGTGGAGGCAGGGAGACCTCTAGACAGAAAAAGCCAAGAGCGCAACAGCAGCTGTGAACGTGCCAGAGGCAGGCAGGCAGATAGCCAGGATTCTCTGAGCAAAAGCTGAGCAGCAGGGCAAGCCACTCTCCCAGCAGAGTCACTGGCCTGGAAGTGTTGGATGGTGCCCACCAGTTGCCTAAGCAACCCGGGGGTGTCTAGAATTTCTGGGGGTTCGTTTAAGCTCTGGACCCCAAGAAGGGACTTCTTTATTATTTCCTAACTGCACAGGGAACAGTTGGAGGGTCTGAAGGGACCATGTGGGTTGGGCTCTGAGAGCTGCTTCCTCCCTGGCTAGCAGAGTCTCTGGCCATTGTGGATGCATCACCGCAGAAGCTGTGTGACTCTCAAGCTGGGTTCTGCATGGAAAATCATATCGTTACTGTATCCTAATTCTTTGGCATGGGTGGGACTTAATTTTCTAGTTGTTGAGACAAGGTCTCTGTTGCACAGGCTGGAGTGCAGTGGTTCAATCACACCTCCCTGCAGCCACCAACTCCTGGGCTCAAGCAATCCTCCCACCTCGGTCTCCCAAGTAGCTGTGACTACAGGTGTGCACTACCTTGCCTGGCTGATTTTTGTATTGTTTGTAGAGATGAGGTCTTGCTATGTTAGTTGCAAACTCCTGGCCTCAAGCAATCCTCCTGCCTTGGCCTCCCAAAGTGCTGGGATTACAGGTTTGAGCCACCACACCTGGCTTAATTTCTAAATTGTTCTTGCTGGCTGGGGATCATGTTCTTCTCCCCAGAGTCTCTGCATCACAGTTCTCAAGTCTCCAGCATCCTCCAGCACTTATGATTTCCCTTCTCCCACCCCATCAGGAAAGTAACTGAACATGCTGACACTTATAGTATCTCATCCTCAAATCCTCGGAGGCCCAGTCCTCGAGAGAGGTGGTAGCTTTATCTACACCAGCTGTGTGCAGCTCATGTCCACAGAGGGGTAGGGAGAGAGTCACAAGCACAGCCTCCTCCACTCTGTGGCACCCCCTCTCTTTTCAACCCTCTTCCTTTCTAAAACTAACTGCATTCCCTAGGCCGCCTTACTTTTATTTCCTGGCTCCCAGAAATCTTTAGTGTGAGAACAGGCAGAGGAATCTCCTGGGGTGTATTTGGAAGGAAGGGAGTAAGCTTGGGGTTGGATAACTTCCACGAGCGGAATCTCAATCAGTGGTTCTTAACCCTGCTGCACAATAGAATCATCTGGGAACTGTTAAAAAAATTGCAACGCTCAGGCCGAGGCCCAGAGATTTTGTTCAATGGGTCTAAATAAAGGTTTTGTTAAAAAAAAATTTTTTTTACAAAGATATTTTAAAAAACAACTACCAGAGACGAGAAGCACCGACCTAAAGGTGAGTAACTTGGGCATAAGCACAGGAAAGGTTCCTGTGTGCTGTGTGATGGGTCTAAACCTTATTCATCTGCAGGAAGCCTCTCAGTTTGGGCTGGTCAAGCAGCCGCGCTTGTTGGCAGAGACAGCTTGCTTCCTCCCTTTACCTACCAGATACACCCCCTTCCTTGGCCTAAACTTGAGGGAGGTGGTGTTGGGTACAAAGACCCCAATTCTGTGGCATCATTATAACAAGAAAGTTTTTGAGCAGTCGGCAGAGGAGAAATACGACTTCAGAGCACTGGGAGGGAGGAGGGTGGCTGACTTTTTTTGTAGGTCTAAAATAAAACCCAGAGGATGGGCGGGATGAAGACAAAAGGAGGGATGAAACAGAAGTGAAACAGCAGATAGAATCATGAACGAAAATGAGAGCATCCAGAATGACTAAAAATTCTCATACACCTGTTCTTTGAATATCTCAGAAAGTTGGTCTTTTGACTCAAACAATTAAAATTACAAGTGGCCTTCCTTGGAAATCTGTCTCAAATCTCTGAATAGCTATAGCTCTGGCAGCTGCATTGGGACAGTTATTTCAGTGTCCCAGAGGAAAGATATTTTGGGGTTTAGTCCTTGCCAGAAATAAGAAGCCAAGGGAAAAGGAGAAACATTACAGAATTTCCAAAAATATTTTGATAGCAATGCAAAACTTTGTGGAGGCTTGAAGAAAAACTAGAGTACACTCTTATTTTAAGGACGCCTAGTGGACTGGTTCTGTATTTTGGCCAGTAGATTATTATGTTTGTCAGATCTTCGGAAGGGCCTGTAAGTTCATGGATATACACATGTGAGTGTGTGTATATACTGTGTGTGTGCGTATTTGCATGTATGCATGCATTTGTTTATAATACATATTCTCGGTCACTGTGATTTGTATATATGGACTAGATTAGTTTTATTTATGTTTTACAATAATATAGGCCTTTTCCTATTTAGGAAAATGAGGGCCATAACATCAGGTAAGTCTGGTGGGAAAGTTAAACAGGGAGGTCTTCAGTTAGAGATTTAAAGTTGGACTATACCACTTAAGTATCAAATATGACCTGATGCATCTGCAGTCATCAAGGCAGTTCTGGCTCATTACCATACTCGAGAACTTTTTGTAGGCCTGGCTGGGAAATCATTTGCTCCTAAGAAAGCTTGCTGTTTTCCTCCTCCAGCCTTTCTTCCCTGTACCAGCTCCTATGTCCCTTGCATTGCTTAAGAAAAGTCTCTCTCTTTCCTTTCCTTTCCTTTTTTTTTTTTTTTTTTTTTAAAGAGATGGGGTCTAGCTCTGTCACCCAGGCTGAAGTGCAGTGGCACAGTCATAGCTCACTGCAGCCTCCAACTCCCGGCTCCTGGGCTCAAACTATCCTCCCACCTCAGCCTCCCGCACAGCTGAGACTGCAGGCATGCGCCATCCTACCTTGCTTGGAAGAGTTTGTTTCTACTCTGTCCCAGTCTTAGTGGTTAAAGGACTTTGCTTCTCCCCAGCAGTTTGGCAATAAGACTGTTTTGTGGGTTCTCATTTTTATTAGTGAACACTATTACTGTTCTGTAATATTTTATTTGTTACAGTGTGTTCATTTTCTCCACTAACACCCAAGGGCGATATTGCACAGGGTACAGTTTTGAAAATAAAAAATAAAATAAAATAATGTTAATTATGCCCTAAAGGTTGGCAGATGTGGATTTAAGAATTATTGCATCATATACAGGTATCCCTCAGTCCTGTGCATGTTAATAAATATCTTTCCATCAGTCAACTTGTCTGGGCAGCCAAATCTGTAGAATCAGTTTTTGATTAAAGCTACCAAAAGTGGCAAAGCTTTGCTTATCTCAGCAAAGAAGGTTTTCTGCAATTTGGGACAGAGGAATAAACATTTCCGTGGTAAAAAAAAAAGTACAGGGTTTGAAGGAAGAAGATAGTTTCTCAGTCATCCAAGTATGAGGCCTTCTGAAGGATAGGCAGTTAATACTGAGTAGAATTCAGATTGGAGTTCTCCTCTAGAACTCAGCAATTGAGTAAACAATACCTTATCTGTTCCATAAAGTGTGTAAAATGAACTCACCCTAGTGGCTCTCTTTTTAACTTTCTCTGTGATAAGGAAAATAAATTGTATATTTATTTAAAAAGAAAGAAAGAAAGAATGAATGAATGAAAGACTATTTTCATTCACATGATTATACCTGAAGGAATTTGTTTTGTTTCTTTGAATTTTAAAGTATTGACATTGGGGCTGGGCATGGCGGTTCATGCCTCTAATCCCAGCACTTTGGGAGGCCGAGGTCAGGAATTTGAGATCAGCCTGGCCAACACAGTGAAACCCCATCTCTACTAAAAATACAAAAACTAGCTGGGCATGGTGGTGGGCGCCTGTAATCCCAGCTACTTCGGAGGCTGAGGCAGAAGAATTCCTTGGATCCAGGAGGTGGAGGTTGCAGCAAGCCAAGATCGTGCCATTGCACTCCAGCCTGGGCAACAGAGCAAGACTCCATCTCAAAAAAAAAAAAAAAAAAAAATTGACATTGGTAACATGTAAGCCCCCCAAAGCAAAGTTTCAAGTTCATATTGTTACTAAATTTAAAATTTTAAATTGAGCTTAATTAAGAACATTTTATAGTTAAATGCTAATTGATAATGATAATTAAATTTTTACAGTGCTATACAGTTTATAAAAAGTGTTCATATGCTTGCTCATTTAATTTTCACAACCTAGAGAGGAAGATCAGAGAGGATTTATTATCTCCACTTCATGGGTAGAAAAACCTCAGGAAAGTTAAAGAACTTGCCCCAACCCATAAAATTGGTACCCTGAAGAAATTAAATCTAACACGAAACCCATGGTGTTGTTTAATTGCTAATGGATTCGTTGGTAAGGACGGTTAAAAGCTAATGAATGTTGGTATCTTGGATCATACAGTTTCTTATTAAAGTTTTAAATTTTGTTAGGGTTTTCTCAGATGGTAAGCAAGCTCAAGCTTCTCATGGTTTCAGTTCTCTCTGTCCCATATTCATCAGAACTGTTGGCTCAGGCAGCTGTTGTCCCTGGTCCCAGTATTGAATGAGATCTAGAAAAATTCTTTCCTCTTAGCATAGTCCAGCCCAGCTGTGACAACATTGGACCCTTTCAAAATTGGCTCATCCTAGTAAACTGGGTAAACAATTACGGAAACATATAAATGGATGAGTTGATGGAACAAAGATTTTTAAATTATAACTTAACTATTGACTGGCCTATATCTGCAGTAGCTTTCAGGACACCCAACACCAGCTTCTTTGCCTTGATTTCATCCTGTTTGGGGTGATGAAGAAGATATGATACCAAAGTACTCAAGATTTTCCATCTAACAAGAAATCAGTCCTCTCTAGTTATTCTTAAGCATAAGCTCTATCTGATCACGCATCTTGCTATAGTCACCTCTGTTCTCCAGCCACCTTTGCCGCTTTTGTTAGACCTCACAGGGCATGTCATTTAATGTGACAGAAAAACACTAGGCTGAGAGGAAGGAAGCAGGGGACACATCTAGGTCCCTCCATGTGACACTTGCAAGTCACTTTGCTTTTCTGGTCTCAGTTTCTTCATCTAGGAAGTAAGTGGGTTAAGCTGGACCCACTCATATTTTCTTACCCTCTGTCGTAGAAGTCTCTGAGAGTACTCAGGGATCCCTGAGGGCCAGAGCCTAACAAGCCCCCAATGGCCAGGGCCTAAGAGCTTAAGAAGCCCCTAAGGTAGTAAGGAAAGGGGCCTCTTTAACACATAAGAGAGGATTGGGTTGGACCTGGGGCCCAGAAATGCAGAGACCCTACTTCTGCAAATACCCGAGGTGCTGAAAACAAACTCATCTGGGGCCCAGAGATACAAATACTAGGGGCAAGCAAGGTAATAACCTCCAAGAATTGAGACTTAGAGAAAATGCAAAACTACCACAGGATTGACAGATGATGCCCAGATGGGACTCTTCTCTGTTGGAATGTAAACTTCATTCTAATAGGTAGGACTTTTGTTCCATTTAATGATGGTTTCCACACATAAGCACTCCATACATGCTTGTTGAATGACAAATAAACTTGTGATAAGCTACATGAGCAATGTGAGATTATCTGACTTATCTAACTGCATTCACTCTAAAATCACCCTGAGTCCTAGGGCTGATCTCTGTGTAGTTGTGGTGTATTTAAAATCACTAGCTAAGCTACTATCCATGTAGCCACTAAATGGTGTAGCCTTGTACCACTTGCATTGACCCTTGCCTGTGGAATGGTTGGCCTGACATTTATGACTGCCCATTATCAGTTAATCAACATCTTGCGTATAATCATGCTGTAACACAATTCAGTCAGTAAGCCGAAATGGTCGCCAAGATCACACTGACCTTTGGAGACACTGACTGTACAGAATTAAGGGTGTGTTGACATGTGAGTGGATATGTAAGTAACAAATAGTAAACTGTGAAGAAAAGGAGACAAAGAGAAGAAAGCCACCCTATCTTTGTGCCTCTGCTGCTTTGATAATCAGGAATGTGCTCGTATCAGTTTAAAAATACTGTGTTCTACTTTGAAAACAGAGTACATAAAATGATTTTCTTAGCATTTTACATGTAATAGCTGCAGTCAGGTCTTTCTGAACACAGGAAAAGCCTGACACAAATATGGAACAAACCAAATACGGTAATAGGGTTAGAAAAAACCTGGCAGCTCCTGCAAAACCTGCATGCGGCTAGTTCCAAAGCTCTGAACTGTTGCTGAGCTCTATCCCCTGAGGCTGGGTTGCCTTGTCAGCCCTCTTCTTCAGACAGGTTCAGGCTTCTCTTCATTTGGTTTATCTGCAATCCAATTCCATAACCTGATGATTTGCTTCTTTTGCTTAATTCCTACATTAGCAGTTGTTTTTTGTTGTTGTTGTTGTTCCTACCAGCCTCTGTTCTGTCTGTGTTTTATGAAACATTTCCTCATGGTGTATCTGTACTGTGAGGCACATACACCAGAATACCGGACATGTTGGTTAGCCCTGTGCATTCTTCCCAAGAGGCATGTAGGTTTCCGTAGTGTGGGTTATATGGGATCCTGTTCCTCCAAGCAGTGTGCAACCAAGTAAACAGATAAGGCAGGTAAACATTGGATGATGTGTAAATAAGTAAATAAATGGGCTAGGACAATGGAGATTATAAGGAATATATTTAAAATACATAATTTACAAGGAAATAAGATTTGTTGTTTTTAGGCCAGGCACAGTAGCTCATGCCTATAATCCTAGCACTTTGGGAGACTGAGGTGGGTGGATTGTCTGAGCTCAGAGGTTTGAGACGAGCCTGGACAACATGGCAAAACCCTGACTCTATTAAAAATACAAAAAAATATAAAAAATAAAAAATTAGCTAGGCATGGTGGTGCACACCTGTAGTCCCAGCTACTCAGGAGGCTGAGAAAGGAGAATTGCTTGAACCGGAAGGCGGAAGTTGCAGTAAGCCGAGATCTGGGTGACAGAGTGAGACCCTGTCTCAAAAAATAAAAAAATAAAAATAAATAAATAATAAATAAAAAAGATTAGTTGTTTTTAGTAGAGACAGTAAAAAGGTCTGGCAGATGGATGGATTTATGACTTGTTCATTCCTCATCCAATGATAACTAAGTAAATGTGCTACACTGGACACTGTAAGATAGAAAGAAAATGGATAAAACATAATTCCTACTCTCAAGGGTTATACTTTGGCCAGGCATGGTGGCTCCTATCTGTAATCCCAGTACTTTGGGAGGCTGAGGTGGGAAAATTGCTTGAGCTCAGGAATTTGACACCAGCCTGGGCAACATAGTGAAACCCTGTTTCTTAAAATAAAATAAAATTAGCTAGGCATGGTGGCACATGCCTGTAGTCCCAGCTACTCAGGACACTGAGGCAGGAGGATTGCTTGAGCCCAGGAGTTTGAGGCTGTAGTGAGTCATGGTCATGCCATTGTACTGAGTGACAGAGTAAAACCCTGTCTCAAAAAAAAAAAAAGTTATAGTTTGTAAAAGAGATATGATATATGTACTCATGCTAGGTAAAAAGTGTTATTACAAAGGAGATATACAAGGTTTAGGTGAGGACGCAATGATTTTGGCTAGGGAGGAGGTAGAAGCATTTAAAGTGGGCTTAAAGCATGGGTAAGATGGGTATGATTTCACACAACGAATGTTTTGCCAGGTCACTGATGCTTCGAGGTAAAAATAAGTCACATTAGATGAAAAAGCAACATTTTTCTGGTTTTGGCCAAGATTTACCATCATAGCATTCTCAGAATCTTACAAAATCTGCTCTCCCCAGTATGTTTTTGGCAGTTGCCAGGGCAGTAGTTCTTAACCTTTTGAGGATTACATTATCTTTTGAGAATCTGACAAAACCTATAGAATCTCTTCCCAGAAACACAAACGTATACGCAGTAAGTTGATGCAATTTTCGGGAGTTCATGGACCCCTGCAGCCTATTCTTGAACTCCCAGTGGTCCATGGTTTCTAGTTTAAGCATCCTGATGCAGACTATACCTGAAGTACTGAAGCTATTGGTGTTCACAACACTGTAGCAAGGTCACGCTGCCGGTGGCTTGGGAACACTTGCTATGCACAGAAGCCATGTTGTTTTCTCTGAGCTCTCAGGCCTCTAGTGCAGACTGATCTGTATAACTCTTAGGGCCAATTTTGTTGCTAAAGCAGGGTTCCTCACTAGAGTGTTCCCACATGTACGTACACACACAATCAGAATCAGGAGTGTAGTTTGCAGGGTACACACATTTTTAATGTTTTCCTGGTGATTCTGATACCTGTGATGCATCCCTCCACACCTACTGACTTAGGATGTTATTTTCTATGGGCCTCCTCCATCCCTCATGCTGAGATACTCCTGGCAAGCCCATCAGACATGCCCAGACGAATCTGTATCCTGGCTTGGAGCCCGGCTTTGGCTCAGGCTAGGACATCCCTCCTACTCCCCTTCCGTGCTGCATTTACATTGAAACTGGATGGCAAAATAAGGTCACCAACAAGGAAACTCTAGAAAAAAGGCAGTTTACAAGTGTTAAAGAAAATATTTCTATAACACAGCTGCATTGAACAGGGCTAGGCTGCAGCCTTTTGGAATGAAGAATGTGACCTGGGGCTGCTGACTGAATGTTGAGTTGTTCTGATTTGTAGTTTTAGAATTAGACCAGCTTTTGGGAATAGTGAGGAGGTGGGGGTGAAAACCACGTCCCCGTTACTAGTTTTTATACCATTGAATATCAGAGTAGTAGCTCCCTCAGGACCAAAGCTCTATTACCCAGTAGAGAGAGTAAGCATGTGTTTAAGGCACCAGCTGCACCTCCTCCCATCATCATCTGCTCCCACCTTAATCAAGGCCATATGAGCTCTCTTCTCTGTCAAGACCCCCTTTCTCAACCGAAAAGCACAATCCAGGCAAAACTGTGGGTACTCTTTGTTTCCAGAGGATAATCTGTATCTCTGAAGACTTGAGGACAGACATCTAGTTCATACATCTCAGTACTTTCCAAGAATTATTGCAGTTACTCACACATACCCACTTCTACTGGATATTGTGTCAGACACTTGAGAAACAAAACATCTATAGTGAATTTGTAGAAGGGAGATATTCTGGGGAAAATGTGAGAAGGCGACCTTCCTAAGATCCCTTGACTCATAATGGAAAAGCAAGCTATGTTCACACCTGTCAGAATGACTATTATTCAAAAAGGTGAAAGATAACAAGTGTTGGCAAGGATGTGGAGAAAAGGGAACCCTTGTATACTATTGATGAGAATATAAATTAGTACAGTCATTGTGGAAAACAGTATGGAGGTTCCACAAAAAACCATGTGATCCAGGAATTCCACTTCTCGGTATCTATCCAGTGGAAATGAAATCAGTGTGTCAAAGAGATACCTGCACTTCCATGTTCATTGCAACATTAGTAACAATAGCTAAGACTGGAATCAACCTAAGTTCAACCTAAGTGTCCATCAGTGGATGAATGGATAAAGAAAATGTGTGTGTGAGAGATATATATGTCACATTTTGCTGTGTGTGTATATAAATATACACACATACTGGAAAACTATTCTGCTTTAAAAAAGAAGAAAAGTCATTTGTGAAAACACGGATAAACCTGGAGGATATTATGTTAAATAAAATAAGCTGAGCTCAGAAGAACAAATACTGCATGATTTCACTTATATGTGCAATCTTAAAAAGTCTAACTTAAAAAAGTCTAGAAACAGAATAGAATGGTGGTTATCAGAAGCTTGGTGGTGGGGTGGGGGTTGATTGGGAAGATGTTGGTTAAAGAATACAAAATTTCAGTTCAACAGGAGGAATAAGTTCAAGAGATCTATTGTGCAACATGGTGACTAGTTAATAACAACATATTCTACACTTAAAATTGCCAAGAGAGTAGATTTTAAGTGTTCTCATCAGACACACACATATATCAAAATAAGTGTGTGTAGTAATGCATATGTTAATTAGCTGGATTTAGCCATTCCACAATGTATACAGATTTCAAAACATCATGTTTTGTACACCATAAATGCATACAATTTTTGTCAATTATAAAAAATACTATACCATCTGTGAACTAGGCCTGCTTTTTGCCTCAAGTTTTTCTTATTTATTTATTTTTCCTTACTTAAATTTAATGTAAAGCTTTTGCTGTCTTAAATGTTTTCATTAAGAGGAGTGGGGAGAAAGAGAAGGCATAAGGCTTTTTAATCTTTTAATGTTTCTGGTTCTTTCTCTTTCTTTT
>NW_012104254.1:5088886-5090567 GCF_000951045.1 Mandrillus leucophaeus
CCAGGATGGTCTCGATCTCCTGACCTCGTGATCCGCCCGCCTCGGCCTCCCAGAGTGCTGGGATTACAGGCTTGAGCCACCGCGCCCGGCCTAATATGCACTTTCTAATCAAAAGAAAATGATGAATGTCTCAATAGAAAATTGGATAAAGGGTATAAACAAGAAACTCATAGAATAATACCAATGGCACTAACCGTGTAAAAATGCTCACTCTCACCAGTAATCAAATAAATGAAACTTTAAAAAAGCACCATATTTTTGATGATCCAATTGGCAAAGATTAAAAATAAAAATGAAAACTGAGTGTGTGGAGAAATAAGTACTTTTATAAATTGCTTGTGAGTGTATAAACTGGTAAGTTTATGCACTTTGAAGGGCAATTTGGCAATGCATATCATAAGCCTTAAAATTGTGTTTACACTTCAGTACAGCAAATCCACTTAGAGGAATTCAACCTTAAAAATTATCATGGATCTGTGCAATGTTTAGTTACAAGAATGTCATATAATATATTCCAAGTTACATACTATGAAATATTATGCAAGTATTAAAAATAAGGTCAGACAGCCTGGGCAACATGGCAAAACCTCATCTCTACAATAAATACAAAAATTATCCAGGTGTGGTGGCATGTACTTGCAGTCCCAGCTATTTGTTGCAGGGGTGATGTGGGGAGATCAATTGAGCCTGGGAGGTTGAGGCTGTAGTGAGCCATGATTACACCACTGCACTCCAGCCTGGGCAACAGAGCAAAACCCCATCTCAAAAAGAAAAATAAACAAAATAAAAATAAATAAATAAATAAGAGCTGGATGAGGTGGTACGCACCTGTAGTCCCAGCTATGCAGGAGCCTGAAATGGGAGGATGGCTTGAATTCAGAAGTTTTGAAGCTGCTATGTTTGCACCTGTGAATAGCCACTGCACTCCAGCCTGAGCAACATAGGAAGACTTCGGTTCTAAAAGTGAATGAATAAATGAGTAAATACATAAATAAATAAAATTAGGACCTCGAGGCCCATAAGACCAGTCTAAATGTCAGAAATACACCAGACAAACACAAATTGAGGGACATTCTACAAAATACTTTACCAGTACAATAGCACCTCCTTATCAACAGTTTTACTTTCTGTGGTTTTAGTTATCTTCAGCAAATCGTGGCAAAAAATATTAAATGGAAAATTCTGGAAATAAAAAATTTTACATTTTAAATTGTGTGCTGTTCTGAGTAGCCTGATGAAATCTCAGGCCATCCCACACCATCTCACCCAGATGTGAATTATCCTTTTGTCCAGCAGATCCACATGGTCAATGCTACCCACCTGTTAGTCACTCAATTGCCCTCTCATGAATTCTGTCACAGTACCGCAGTGCTTGTGTTCAAGTCACTCTTTTTTAAAAAAAAAATTTTAATTTTTTTAGACGGAGTCTTGCTCTGTTGCCAGGCTGGAGTGCAGTGGCAAGATCTCTGCTCACTGTAACCTCTGACTCCCTGGTTCAAGCGATTCTCCTGCCTCAGCCTCCTGAGTAGCTGGAATTACAGGCACATGCCACTAAACCCAGCTAATTTTTTTTGTATTTTTAGTACAGATGGGGTTTCACCATGTTGGCCAGGATGGTCTCGATCTCCTGACCTCGTGATCCACCCGCCTTGGCCTCCCAAAGTGCTGGGATTACAGGCGT
>NW_012104254.1:5093507-5095431 GCF_000951045.1 Mandrillus leucophaeus
CCCAGGCTAGAGCGCAGTGGTGTAATCTCGGCTCACTGCAACCTCCGCCTCCCAGGTTCAAGCGATTCTCCTGCCTCAGCCTCCCAAGTAGTTGGGATTTTAGGTGCCCGCTACCACACCTGGTTAATTTTTGTATTTTTAGCAGAGATGGGTTTCGCCATCTTGGCCTGGCTGGTCTCGAACTCCTAACCTCATGATCCACCTGCCTTGGCTTCCCAAAGTGTTCTTTCTCTTTTTTTTTTTTTTGCAGAAAATTATGAAACTTTATTGCAAGACATTATGAAAATCTAAATAAGATATATCCCATCTTCATGGCTAGAAATACTCAATATAATAAAGATGTCCATTCTTCCAAAATTGATCTATAGATCCAATAACAATGCTAATGAAAATTCTACATTTTTCATGGAGCCTGACAACTGGCTCTAAAATGTACATCTAAGAGCAAATTTCCAGAAAAAACAAAAAACAAAAAAAGAAAAACCCAAAACAACAACAACAACAACAACAACAAAACACCCAAGACATTCGTGAATAAAAAGAGTAAGAGCTGGGTACAGTGGCTTATGCCTGTAATCCTAGTACTTTGGGAGGCAGAAGTGGGAGTATCACTTGAGCCTAGGAAGTCAGGGCTGCAGTTAGCTGTGATCATGTCACTGCACTCCAGCTTAAACAACAGAAAATGACTCTGTCTGGGAAAAAAAAAAAAATTAAGGAGGGAGGACCTTCTCCACAAGGTATCAAGTCTCACTATAATAAAATACTTAGGAGTAATTTTTTTTTTTTAATTTCTAACTTTTAAGTTCAGGGGTACATGTGCAGGTTTGTTACATAGGTAAATGTGTGCCACAGTGGTTTGCTGCACAGATCATCCCATCACCCAGGTATTAAGCCCAGCATCCATTAGCTATTCTTCCTGATGCTCTCCCTCTTCCCACCCCTTTCTGGTTCTTTCTAATAACTTTCAGTCCTGACATCTGTTCTGAGATTGTCAGGACCTTAAAAGTTCTAAAATGGAGGCAAAGAAAATGGGAAACAGGAAAGAGAAATCCTGGCCTCCCTGAGCAGGACTTAAAGAGTCCAGGCTTCTGATCCCTGTTCAGAGAGAGCCGAAGCCTTAGGGAAAGACTCGATGGCAGGAATGCTCACAGAGGATGCTGGGAACCCCTATTCTCTACTGTACTAAAGCCATTAAAACAGACTGTTTCAGACTGTTTTGGGGTTTGGAGCTGAACTGTGTTAAAAGATGTGTTTGTTTTTTTTTTTTCTGTGGTTTTTACTATCTTTGGAATTTATTTCCTTCGAGGTCAATGGCAGCCTGAATTTGGCAGCTTTCAGAGGAGTGTGCTTTTGAATTTGTTTTTGTTTCTTTTTTATCTCCTAAAGCTTGGGACTGTGAGGACTTAGGGATATTGCCTCACTAGGAAGGGGAGCACTGTCAATCTGTGATGAGATTGCTGTGCTGCAGGACTTGAAGACTCATGTGAGCTGTCCCGGAACAAGCAGGATTCAGAACTGAGCTCCATATTAAAATCAAACCAACAACAAATTGAAAAACAAAAACAACATCCAAAGGCAGAAAACAAATGAGAGTGGTTCACACCTCTGAATATCAAGACATTAAAACGCAAATGAAAATCTGGAAAACAATTAGAAACATATTGAAAGAAAATGTTTAACATCATTAATATGCACTTTCTTTTTTTTTTTTTGAAACGGAGTCTTGCTCTGCCGCCCAGGCTGGAGTGCAGTGGCGTGATCTCGGCTCACTGCAAGCTCCGCCCCCCGAGTTCACGCCATTCTCCTGCCTCAGCCTCCTGAGTAGCTGGGACTACAGACGCCCACCACACGCCCGGCTAGTTTTTTGTACTTTTTAGTAGAGACGGGGTCTCACCGTGTTAGCCAGGATGGTCTCGATCTCCTG
>NW_012104254.1:5097066-5103279 GCF_000951045.1 Mandrillus leucophaeus
GGTTTCACCATGTTGGCCAGGATGGTCTCGATCTCCTGACCTCGTGATCCACCCGCCTTGGCCTCCCAAAGTGCTGGGATTACAGGCGTGAGCCCAGCCTTCAAGTCACTCTTATTTGACCTCACAATGGTCCCAACGCACCAAGAGTAGTGATGCTGGTAATTCAGATATGCCAAGGAGAAGCCATAAAGTACCTCCTTTAAATGAAAAGGCGAACCTTCTCAATAGAAGAAGAAAAAAAATCATATGCTGGGGTTGCTGAGATCTAAGACAAGAACAAATCTTCTATCTGTGAACTTGTGATGAAGGAAAAAGTAATTCCTGCTAGTTTTGCCATCACACCTCAGATTGCAAAAGTTATGGCCACTGTGCATGATAAATGCTAGTTAAGATGCAAAAGGCATTAAGTTTGTGGGTGGAAGACATGAACAAAAATGTGTTCCAATTGATGGCAATCGGGTTCAGTACTAGCTGAGGTTTCAGGCACCTACTGGGGGTCTTGGAATGGCCCTCACAGATAAGGGTGGGCTATTGTACTCCTTAAAAGAGTTAAAGTCATGAGAAACAAGGAAAGGCTCAGAAAGTGTCACAGGCTAGAGGACACTAAGACATAATGACTAAACACATGAATGTGGTATCCTGATTTAGATCCTATAATACAAAAAGGATGTTACTGGAAAAACTAATGAAATCCAAATAAAGTCTGGAGTTTAGTAATAACGCACCCTGTTGGTTTCTTAGTTTTGACAAATGTACCATGGTAAGGTAAGATACTAACATTGTAGGGTGACTAACCATTCCAGTTTGTGTGGAAGAGGGGTTTCTTGGGATGTGGGACTTTCAGTGCTAAAACCAGGACAGTCTGTGCAAACTGGAATGATTGGCTGTAATCTAACAATTGGATTAGAGGTGTATGGGAATTCTATATTATCTTTGTAACTTTTTTTTTGTAAATCTAAAAGCATTCCAAAATAAAAAGTTTATTAAAAATAATAAAACAAATTAAAAACAAGTTAGGAATAGCTGACTAATAATGAGATAACAGGCCTAAAGAAGTTAAATATCACTTTAGTCAAATAATTTATTAAAGTCCTACTAGGTGCAATGTTTTCTGATGGTTCCTGCTTTCAAGTGTACAAAACAGATATATATATACACACACACACACACATATGTGTGTGTGTTTATATACACCATTTTTCTTTCTATAAGCTTGCTGTTATATTTGCAGAAATATATGTGTGTGTGAGGAACTCTGTGGGTTTATTCATTTGCCCTTTTTATGCATTTGCTTTTAGCATACATTAAACACACTTTTAAAGTGTGCATTTCTTTTGTTTCTTTTTTTTAAATTTTGAGACAGAATGTCACTCTGTTGTCCAGGCTGGAGTGCAGTGGTGCCATCTTGGCTCACTGCAACCTCCGCCTCCTGGGTTTAAGCAATTCTCCTGCCTCAGCCTCCCAAGTAGCTGGGATTACGGCATGCACCACCACACCTGACTAATTTTTGTATTTTTAGTAGAGACAGGGTTTCATCATGTTGGCCAGGCTGGTCTGGAACTCCTGACCTCAGGTGATCCGCCCACCTTGGCCTCCCAAAGTGCTGGGATTACAGGTGTCAGCCACCGTGCCCAGCCTAACATGTGCATTTCTTGCCATTCCACTGTTATCCATGGATTTCTTTCTTTCAAAATATTCATTTCTAAGCCTTTGTTCATATGCTTCCATCTCCTCTTCAAAAAAGTTTCCACAATTAAATTAGTTTATGTTAAACCTCCCAGGTACAGGAGCCTGGACCATCCCCTATGCTATTCTCACAGAGTCTCATTTTCAGTATTCTACTAGGTTTTTTTAAAAATGAAGCTTCTGGCTAGGTGTGGTGGCTCACGCCTGTAATCCCAGCACTTTGGGAGGTCAAGGTGGGTGGATTACCTGAGGTCAGGAGTTCGAGACCAGCCTGGTCAACATGGCGAAAACACATCTCTACTAAAAATACAAAAATTAGCGGGGCATGGTGGTGGGCTCCTATAATCCCAGCTACTCAGGAGGCTGAGGCAGGAGAAACATTTGAACCCTGGAGGCAGAGGTTGCAGTGAGTCAAGATGGTGCCACTTCACTCCAGCCTGGGCAACAAAGTGAGACACCGTCTCAAAAAAACAAAACAAACATAAAATGAAGATTCTATTTACTTTTTTCTCCTATTTATAAAATAGGGTATAATTTACATATAGTAAAATTTACCTTATTTAGTTATACAGTTCTATGAATTTTGACTACTCTGATACATTTTCACTATTGTAATGCAAATATCTTCTTCTTGATTTTTTGTTTGTTTGTTTTTTGAGACAAGGTCTTGCTCTGTTGACCAGGCTGGAATGCAGTGGTTTGATCACGGCTCACTACGGCCTCAACCTCCTGGACTCAAGCAATCCTTCTACCTCAGCCTTGAGAGTAGCTAGGATCACAGGTGCATGCCACCACGGGTGCAACCACACCCAGCTATTTTTTTATTTTTTGTAGAGACAGCATCTCCCTATGTTGTCCAGGCTGGTCTCGAATTCCTAGACTCAAATGATCTACCCATTTCAGCCTCTCAAAGTGCTGAGATCACAAACGTGAGCCACCCTGCTTAGCCTGCTTCTTTATTCTTAATAGATGTTTGAATTCATCAATAAGGAGAAAAGTGATTTGAAATGCTTTATCTTTGACTAGGTCTATGTCAGTTATAATAAGTAAAATCCTCATTAAATTATTATTCATTCCTTAAATATCCCTTTTTCTCTTGAGCATGAGATTCAGAAGTATTAACTTCCATAGAGAAGGTGACATGGGTAAATTTTGTAGGAAATCAGCAAATGGAAATATCAGAAAGTTATGATTTAATTTTAAAAAGAGTCAGCATGGCTTCACATCTCATCTGCCTCAGTGATATGAAATAACTTCTGGGTCTAATAACAAGTATCAGCTGAGGGAAGCCATGAACCAATTACTTATATTTTAGGATAAAGTACCATGAAAACAATACCAGACAAACAACTAATCTAGAAGTTAGACAAGTATGGTATAGCGATGAAATACTTAAGTAGATTAAACATTGACTTTGATATCAAAGTGTGGAATAGTTTGGAATGGATGGGTTACAAAGCTCCAGGGATCAATATTAGGACCAATTTTGTTCATTTTTATATGTCAGTGATTTGGAAGAAGTAACATGCAGTAAGCTTGTTATACAAAACTAGAGGGAGGGTCAGTCAATACAAAGAAGGAATGAAATGACTTAAGACGACTAGGGACATAAGCAGATAAGTGGCTTATTCAATTCAGTGTGGAGGAAATATGAGGTAGAAAGATTATTTCACGGTAGGCTGGGCTTGGTGGCTTATGCCTGTAATCCTAACACTTTGGGAGGCTGAGGCAGGTGGATCGCTTGAACTCAGGAGTTCGAGACCAGCCTGAGCTGGTAAAACCCCATTTCTATAAAAAATACAAAAATTAGCCAGATGTGGTGGCTCACGCTTGTAGTCCCAGCTACATGGGGGGGCTGAAGCAGGAGGATCACTTGAGCTTAGGAGGTGGAGGTTGCAGTGAGCCAAGATGGCACCACAGCACTCTAGCCTGGGTGACAGAGTGAGACCTTGTCTCAAAAAAAAAAAAAAAAGAAAGAAAGATTATCTCAGTAATGTGAAACCAGAATGTTCAAAATAGAGTAAAAAAGTACAAACTCACGAGTTAGCAAGCATGCTAGAAACAAAATAATTCCAATGCAATGAGTAAGACAGGCATATTGACTACAGAATTTAAAGAAATGCCTTATTTTTTTTTTTTGAGATGGAGTTTCGCTCTTGTTGCCCAGGCTGGAGTGCAATGGGGTGATCTTGGCTCACTGCAACCTCCACCTCCTGGGTTCAGGTGATTTCCCTGCCTCAGCCTCCTGAGTAGCTGAGATTACAGGCGCACGCCACCATGCCTAGCTCATTTTGGTATTTTCAGTAGAGACAGGGTTTCACCACGTTGGTAAGGCTGGTCTTGAACCCCTGACATCAGGTGATTCACCCACCTCAGCCTTCCAAACTGCTGACATTACAGGCGTGAGCCACCACGCCTGGCCAAGAAACGCCATATTTTTAATATACTAGATTTTTAAAAAAACTCAGTGAAATATATGTAATTAGAGCAAAAATAAAGTCATTTGCTGTTAAAGATAACAGAAGCTTTAAATTATGGGTGTTGGCCAGGCACGGTGGCTCACACCTGTAACCCCAGCACTTTGGGAGGCCGAGGTGGTCGGATCACCCGAGGTTGGGAGTTCGAAACCAGCCTTACCAACACGGAGAAACCCCATCTCTACTAAAAATACAAAATTAGTCGGGCATGGTGGCGCATGCCTGTAATCCCAACTACTACGGAGGCTGAGGCAGGAGAATCGCTTGAACCCAGGAGGCAGAGGTTGCGGTGAGCCAAGATCGCACCACTGCACTCAAGCCTGGGCAACAAGAGCAAAACTCCGTCTCAAAATAAATAAATAAATAAATAAATAAATAACAGGTGTTTATTAGTTCCAGAAATCTCTTAAATTAGGTGACTTCATCATCTATTATTGTTTTATAGTTTATGTATACATTGTGCATATATTATATATCAAATGGTTCATAAAAACATTCAAACATATCCTTGTTTTTGATGGTTGGTTCAACTGGTGAGTACCAGTTTTGTGGCCCCTTTACAATCAGCAGGTCATATTACTAACAGTTTCTCCATTAAAATAAGAAGTCTGAACGTTTAATCCTAAAAGAATCCAAATTCATGGCTTGTTGAAATCAATGTATTGTTCAACAGATATCCATTAATTATCTTCTATTTGCTCAACACTGAAAAATTGTCTCCTTACTCTTTCACTGCGCAACATGCCTGCTTTCATAAAGCATAAAAGTCTCACATTTTCCTTTAATATTTGAAATTCCAGTAAGTTAAGTGTCATAGCTTTTAAAAACGTCCCTATGGGACAAAGAGCTGTTTTGTTTTCAAATGATACCTCTCCTTCCTTGGAAATCACTGCTTAAGAACTGTAGAAAAAGAGTAAGATATTGCTTGTGCACAAAGCACTTATGATTTAAATCGTGGTGACAATACTAAATCATGAATTAAGAGTGATATTAAGGGGTATACTATAAGGTTAATGGAAAGTTAGAGATGAGGGAATGACCAATAGCTGGAAGCAGTGGCTTTTTAAATTTTTATTTTTGAGACACGGTCTCTGTCACCAAGGCTGGGGTGCAGTGGCACGATCACAGCTCACTGCAACCTTGACCTCCCCAGGCTCAGGTGATCCTCCTGCCTTAACCTCCAGAGTAGCTGGGACTACAGATGCACACCACCATGCCCAGCTAATTTTTGTATTTTTTGTAGAGATGAGGTTTTGCCATGATGCTAAGGCTGGTCTCGAATTCCAAAGTGTTGAGATTGGCCACCATGCCTGGCCAGCAGGGGCTTTATGGAAAGAGGTTAAGACTTGAATTGGAGCATGGGGAGGGGAGAAGGAAAATCCTGGCGGCAGAGGGCCAGTAAATTTTCCGTGGTTAGATTGTCTACAGGACAGTGAGGAGTTGGGAGAGATGCCCTGATATGCATTAGATCATTTGAATCACTCAAATTTTTTGAGCCAGGTTAAGGAAGATTAATCTGGTGGTAGATATAGAACAGAAAGGAGCAGGAAAGTCTGGAGGCCTGTCTAGGGCAACAAAAGTGGGGCAGGGCAAAGCATGCTTTGATCCCTTCCAGAAGGAGCTGACTGACCCCCCAGTGATTTCTGAATTCGGAAGACAGTCCTTTGGCAAAGCATCTGATGTATTGTAGGCTTTGTTATTTCTCTTCTCTATTATTTGAATTTGTGTATGTTTATATTTTGGTTCTTGCTCTGTGGCCCAGGATGGAGTGCGGTGGTGCAATCACGGCTCACTGCAGCCTTGACTTCCTGAGTTCAAGGAATCCTCCCATCTCAGCTTCCCAAGTAGCTAGGACTGCAGGCATGCACCCCCATGCCTGGCTAATTAAAAAAATTTTTTTGTAGAGTTGAGGTCTCAGTATGTTGCCTAGGCTAGTCTTGAACTCCTGGGCTCCAGTGTTCCTCCTGCCTTGGCCTCCCGAAGTGCTGGGAGGCATGCGTCACTGTGCCTGGCCTGTATTTTGTTTCTTTTCTTTTCTTTTTTTTTTTTT
>NW_012104254.1:5105318-5106248 GCF_000951045.1 Mandrillus leucophaeus
CTTATTGCAGTACTTCTTCTATCAGGTACTTTTTTTTTTTTTTTTTTAGTTTAAAATAATGCTTAGTTAAAAATAGTATTTCAGGCAAAGAGAACAATATAGAGAATACAATAATAATACACTCAGCCTAGCTTAAGTAAAACTTGCAAATGTAAACAAAGCCCATGGGAAACTCATTCAAATCCCATTCTCTTCATACCAAGGGTAATCACCATTTTAAATTTAGCATATCATTCCTTTGCAATTACAATGTTACTACATATGTATATATCCATATATAGTATAGAATATAATTTGGTACATTTAAAAACTTTATATGAATACAGTAGTAGCGTAATGTTTATCCTTCTATAAACTAGCTTTTTTCACACAATATTGAGATTTATCCATGATGGTCATCTCTTTTATTATGGATTGTTCTGTTTATATATTAATGCATATATTATACATACTTATGTGTGTATAGATTATACATATATATGTGTGTATAATTGCATTTTTTATTCCAGCTGTTTGGTTGGAATGGAGTGATGTTATGCTGCAGCACTCAGCCATTTTAGGGGGAACTGGAAAAATTATGTTCCTTAAAGGCGGGTAAAAACTGCCAGCAGAGAATTTCCTAAAATTGTTTTGGAAGAAAAAGTATAAATAATATCCAGCACTGTGATTCTCTCCCTGTTAAGCAATTGCAATTTTGGGTTACTATGTAAATGTAGCAGTAGGTGCCACTGAGAGGCAGTTTCTATTAAGAAAGTATTTTAATTAAATTGTATTTCAGCCGGGCTCATGCCTGTAATCCCAGCACTTTAGGAGGCAGAGGCAGGCAGATCACAAGGTCAGCAGTTTGAGACCAGCCTGGCCAACATGGTGAAACCCTGTCTCTACTAAAAATACAAAAATTAGCCAGGCGTGGTGGCGGGCACCTGTAAT
>NW_012104254.1:5110868-5112724 GCF_000951045.1 Mandrillus leucophaeus
GCTCACTGCAAGCTCCACCTCCCAGGTTCATACCATTCTCCTGCCTCAGCCTCCTGAGTAGCTGGGACTACAGGCGCCCACCACCATGCCTGGCTAATTTTTTTGTATTTTTATTAGAGACGGGGTTTCACTGTGTTAGCCAATATGGTCTCAATCTCCTGACCTCATGATCCGCCCGCCTCGGCCTCCCAAAGTGCTGGGATTACAGGCATTAGCCACTGTGCCCGGCCCTATATTTTGTTTCTTAACTGGATATCCACTCCTTGAGGATAGGGACCATGCAGCATCTTGTAGAGCAGGGTTCAATAAATGTGATTTCAATGAACAGGTAGCTGAGAGTGTCTGCAGGAAAACTTGGCAGTCAGCACCTGGTAAGTGGCTGCCTATGGGAGAGGGAAGGGAGATGTGTCAAAGGTAATTTCCCGTATGGGCTTCTGAGAGAATGATGGCCTCACTGTCGCAGACAGAAGCTTCGGAAGGGAGGAGGAGCTGGTTGTGTAGAGAAAGCTATGAGTTTAGCTTTAAACATTCTGAGTTTGAGGTGAAAGTGAGATATTCAAGAGGAATTCACAGTGCTTAAAGATATAGAACAAGGCCCGGTGCGGCGGCTCACGCCTGTAATCCCAGCACTTTGGGAGGCCGGGGCAGGTGGATCATTTGCAGTCAGGAGTTTGAGACCAGCCTGGCCAACATGATGAAACCCCGTCTCTACTAAAAATGCAAAAAAATTTAGCTGGGCCCGATGGCGTGTGCCTGTAGTCCCAGCTACTCAGGAGGCTGAGGCAGGAGAATCGCTTGAACCCAGGAGGTGGAAACTGCAGTTAGCTGAGATCATGCCAGTGCACTCCAGCCTGAGCAAGAGTGAAACTTTGTCTAAAAAAAAAAAAAAAAAAAAAGGATATAGAACAAGAACTCAGGTGACAGGAGATAACTAGAGGTTTGGGAGTGAGTTTGGAGATGAGGGCTGACATTACAGAATGCTGCGTTCCCAGCTTCTGAAGAAAAGCTCGGGGAACCAAAAACTGAAAAGAAACCCTAAAGTGGCACTGTCTGATATGATAGCTACTAGCCACGTGTGGCCATTCGCATTTAACTTTAATTAAAATAAAAAAAACTTCAGTTCCTCAGTCACACTAGCCACATTTCCAAGTTCCTAATGGTCACATGTGGTTAGTGGCTATGGTAATAGGCAGTGCACACACACAATATTTCCATCACCACAGGTAGCTTTTTATGGGACTGCACTGTAAAAATACAGATAAATATATATTTGAGAGAAAACCAGAAAGCTGATAATGTTCAACGGAGGAGAGAGTGTTAAGGAGGAAATGTTTACAGTGTCAGATGCTGAAATTGGGTGTAGAATTATATTAGGAAGGCAGTAAGAAGACAGCAAGTTACTGAGACTTTGGACAAGGAAAGGGAGGAAAGAAAAAAGATAGTAGCTAGGGACAACCAGTCACATGGAGGATTTTTAAAGATAGGAAGGAATGTTTATCCTTCAAACATAGCTATGTTTGAAGACAAATGGACAAAGGCCTGTGAAGATGGTAAGAGTCCCCAAATCCAAGCCTGCCCTTGCTTCTCTTTGTGGCTCTAGACTCAATTTGACAACAGTCTGTTGGCTATCCATCTCATGGAAGTCCTGCTAGCGCCTCCAGCTCAGCACATCTAAGACCAAATTCATAATGGCCCATCACTTACTCATGCCCTTTTAAAATCCTTTATTTCAGTTCATCTTTCCATTTACTAAAAGCTGGCAAACTTAGTTATATTTGAATCATTCTCTCTTGCCTCCAGCCCTTTGATCAGTTACCTGAGCATACTTACTTATTGCAGTACTTCTTCTATCAGGT
>NW_012104254.1:5113717-5117026 GCF_000951045.1 Mandrillus leucophaeus
AGGCAGAGGTTGTAGTGAGCCAAGACCATGCCATTGCACTCCAGCCTGGATAGAGTGAGACTCCGTCTCAAATAAAAAAAAATTGTATTTCATGATTTGACTACAATACTGAAATAGGCAGGAAAAGGTGTTCTTTCAAAAGACTATCTTCATTTCCAGCCATTTTTAAAAGATATTCCATGACAGTAACTCAAGTGTGGTCTAAGAGGGTTCTCTGAATCTGACTAAAGTAGCGAGTGATGCTTTTGGTATATGCATCTTTTGTTGTTAAAAAATTGATACATATTTGTACACATTTACGGGGTACATGTGGTATTTCGATACATGCATACACTGTTGTAATGATCAAATCAGAGTGTTTAGGGTATCTATCACTTTGGACATTTTTTTTCTGCCCTCTCTCCCCTGTCACCTTGAACGGTTGTCATTTCTTGTGTTGGGAACATTTCAAATCTTCCCTTCTGGTTATTTTGAAATATATAATATATTGCTATTTACTATAGTCACCCTACTGTGCTACTGAACACTAGAACTTATTCCTTCCTTCTAACTATATGTTTGTACCAATTAACCAAACTCTCTTTGTCACCCCACCTCTATATATATCTCTTAAAAGCATCCCATCAAAAGCAGTATAGTTAGTTCAGGTAGGTCATTTAAAAGTTTTTTTTAGACAGTCTCTGTCTTGCTGGAGTGCAGTGGTGCCATCTCAGCTCACTGCAAACTCCACTTCCCAGGTTCAAGTGATTCTCCTGTGTCAGCCTCTTGAGTAGCCGGGATTACATGTGTGCGCCACCGTACCTGGTTAATTTTTGTATTTCAAGTTGAGACAGGGTTTCACCATGGCAGTCAGGCTGGTCTCGAACTTCTGACCTCAAGTGATCTGCCTGCCTCGGCCTCCCAAAGTGCTGGGATCACAGGTATGAGCCACCGTGCCCAGCTAGGCTATTTTTTTTTTCCGTGTTTTTTTGTTTGTTAAAATGGTCTATGGACGTGCCATCCCCACCCCGCAAAAAAGAAAGAAAAAAGACTTCATGTCTTATATCATTTGCCAACTGGTATGAATGAGGAAATGAATTTAATTCCTGTGGCCAAATACTTTGCTCTCTAGGTGGCTGGACTAACACTTTGCAAAAACGGTATGGCAATAGTGTAGAACATATCCCCACTCCTGAAAAAACAAACAAACAAAAAATCTGAAAATGCCTGAAATATCCTTTCTAGGGAAAGAGCTGCCTTCCACCCAACAGATCCAGGTAAGAACAGAGTGATAATAGTGACTTCCCTTCCTCTCTCCCAGTCTACTTATTTTCACTTTTCACCTGTCCTGCTCTTCAGGGCACCCATCTCTTTTTCCCTTCCCCCCATCCCAAATCAGGTTATTTTGTGACTTTTATTTCCTTAAAAGTTTTTGTTGTAAAATAGTACACAGGTTATACCATTCAACTTTGAAGTTATTTTTCCACTTAAATGAGACTACAAGGTCTTACTATTAGGAGAGATGAACCTTATTCTTGGACTCAGAATTTTGAGTCTCGTTTCCGCATGTTTGTGGTTTTTAGGTCAATTCCCTAGAAATTCGATCTTTGTACAATTAAGAGCAAAGTAACCATACAATGTTTCTGATCCTGTGAGCATAGGCGGTTAACTGCTTTGGAACTGGGATGCAAACTCGCTATCTCACAAATGGATTACCTATTAAGTTAGTACACACAAAATCTAGTTAAAGTGCTTCACAACCTCATCCACCAGCACATCATCACATATCACACAAAATACAATAATCACAGTAATGGGAAAACTGATTCTTGAGCCAGATTTCTAAAAAAGAGGTATTGTGGACAGTGTTTCCACCTCTTGAATTTAACTTCTTTGTTGGCAACTATACTTGAAGGTAACAGGGAGGGATATCTCTTAGTTAGCAAAACACAGACATAAAACCTCAGCATTTTCCCCCAGGATGACAGCAAGATATCAAGGTTGCCAAAGAAGGAAGGAGTGTTAACCTAATCCAGTGAGTGAAACAAGATTTTAAAATACAACAAAAATGTTCCAATGGGGGAAAAAAAGGTACTTCACGAGTTCACAACTTTAAAAACGTTGGCAATGGTTCATGGGCTTGTTTCAGGAGATATCTGACTTGGTACCAAGAGGATTAAGAGGCTGGGGATAATACGTTTGTGCAGCAAAATGATTATGTGACTTTTTAAAAAAAACAGTATTCTGCCCCATTGGATACATACACATACCACAGGTAAAATGAAATATACTTTTAAGTGCCCGTTTTGGTGCCACTGGCCAAAATTAAAACTCTCCTTCCGTATGTGAGGTGACTTGAAATTTTTTTGCTTTAAATGCCTGCCTTCATGGTACGTGAAAGTGGGAGACCGGTTGGAAAGCTGGGGCTAAGGGGGCTGGGAGCGAGATGGCTGTCTGTGAATCAGAAAGCTGGATGTGTGTGAGAAAAATCCTCCTCCAGCCTCGGAGGGGGTGTCTCCCCTAATACCAGCTCCCTCCCCCCGGGCTCGTGGGGCGGGTCTGGTTTGCTCAGTAGCAGCAGCGGCCGCAGCAGCAGCCCCGGGGCTGAGCGGCGGTGGCCTCCTGGCAGCGCAGGCAAGCGGCGGCTCCAAGAGCGCGAGGCCCTGGGGAAATCCGGCCGAGGCTGCTGCCGGGATGGAGGTAGCCTCCAGTGGAGCCGGAGTCACCGGGGACGAATTTCCTCCCCAGCTCAGCTCCCCTACAGCTTGGCTAGGCCTGCTCCGAGCGCCTGCGAGGTGGAGGAGGCCTGCGCCTCGGGCCTGGCAGCGGCAGCCGGCGAGAGAGGCGGACACAGCGGGGTAACCGGCGAGCCGTAGCCGCTCTCGGAAACCTACGCTGCCACGGCCGCTCATTGTCTCGCCCCTTCCACCCGGGGGGCAAACAGGAAGCGCGCCGCCTGGCACAGCGACGGACGGGCGCCTGGACCAATGAGCACATCCGACGGAGAACACGGCGGCGAATGAGGGCCAAGAAGAGGGGCGGGAGTTCCGGGCAGGCTGTCACCCTCTTCCCCCCTTTTGGGCTGGAGGCTCCACCTTTTGTGTTTCCCGCACAGTCAATCAAAATAGGAAAAAAAAATCCCCGGACCGCTCCGGCCGTGTCCGCCGCCGCTTCCCGCATCCTCTCCCGCCGCCGCCGCCTTCGCTCCTCACCATGTGTAAGGCGGCGGGGAGCCCCGCCTGAGGTGCCCTAAACACACTATGACCGGTACGTAAAGCCGAGAGAGCAACCCTTGCTGCTGCCGCCGCCGCCGCTGCCGCCGACCACAGC
>NW_012104254.1:5122327-5123726 GCF_000951045.1 Mandrillus leucophaeus
CGTTTGGCCTAAAATAAGTGACTATTATGAAAGTGATTGCCTGATTTTTGGTTTAGGTTGTAAATTTAGTGTTCCTTAATATGGCACATAAATGTTGTTGAGCTAAAAAATAAGTAATAGCTTACTTCAAAAAATGTTATTTTGCCATTATTTAAATAAGACCTATGCTGTCGTTGTAACTAATTCATTGGGTAGGGTAATTCTATTTGACGTCTGTTTCAGTTCTTCTAGTGCTCTTTGAAGATTTTAAGAAACTTGAATATTTGCTCTTAGTTCTTAGTTTGTTTCCACCTCAGCTTCACGCTTGTTCTTGTTTCCGATTATGCTCCTTCCTTTCCTGTTTCTGGCTTTCATAAAGGCATTCGTAGGAACTAAGTTAATGATCATTTCCAAATACTATGCAATAGTTGGTGTGAATTTTTTCTTTTTTCGTTTCCACAGGTATATTTGTATGTAGAGAGACTTAGAGTGCCTTAGTTACAATTTCTTACCATACTAATGCCAACATTCATGTTAGTTGGTGTTTTGTTTGTTTTTTGAGAAAGTCTCACTTTGTCTCCCAGTCTGGAGTACAGGTGCACTTTTACAGCTCACTGCAACCTCAACCACTGGGCTCAATTGATCCTCCCACCTCAGCCTCCCTAGTAGCTGAGACTACAGGCACATGCCACCACACTTGGCTAATTTTTGTATTTTTTGTAGAGATGGGGTTTTGCCATGTTGCCTAGGCTGGTCTTGAACTCCTAGACTCAAAGAATCCACCTGCCCATGTTTTGTTTGTTAGTTGTCCAGTAAGAATATTAGGTACTGAGAGAAACACCGGTGGATTTTTAATTTAGTTTGTAAACTTATGTAGACATAAGTTATGTAGAGAATTATCTTGCTTCTAAATCAAATACTAGTTCTCGTCTAGGTTGCCTGTTTTAATTTTTTTTACTTTTATTTTTTTGAGACTGAGTCTCGCCCTGTCACCCAGGCTGGAGTGTGGTGGCGGAATCTCGGCTCACTGCGACCTCCGCCTTCCAGGCCCAAGCCGTTCTTCCGCCTCAGCCCCCGAGTAGCTGGGACTGCAAATGTACGCCATGCCTGGCTAATTTTTGTCTTTTTAGTAGAGGTGGGGTTTTACCATGTTAGTCGGGCTGGTCTCGAACTCCTGACCTCAAGTGATCTGCCCACCTCAGCCTCCCACAGTGCTGGGATTACAGGCATGAGCCACCGGCCCGGCCATGGTTGTATGTTTTTAAATCTCCTTTTCTTCTTTTGTTTTTGTAGTGTTTCCAGTAGTCTGACATCAAACATTTTTCATACTTTTCTTTTTTTTTGTCTCAGATGATTTTCTAATTTATTCTTCTCCCATTTGGTATTTAGTGTACTTCATCTCTTTTTTTTTTTTTTTTTT
>NW_012104254.1:5125111-5127864 GCF_000951045.1 Mandrillus leucophaeus
CGCTTCTCCCGAGCCGCACGGGCCGCTGGGCTCCAGGGCGCCCTTTCCTGCTCTTTCGCATCCCTGTTTGGATCTGAAGCCAGCCCAGGCTTTCTCGAAATTGTCACTGCGGCACCTCGCGCAAAATTCTTCACAAAATGAAGTCTGAGAGGGCGGGGGTAGAGGACTCCAAAATGGATGTTTGAGCAATTCATATCAGTGCTGAAAACTCCTTCGCTGAACACTACAAAATTTTCAAGCACAGCCTATCGGCCATAGATAGTATCAACTAGAAGGAGTGTCTTTAGTTTTTAGTATTTTTGAACCTGGGGCATTTTCTGTTGGAAGTTACAGGATCTTACTGTTTTAAATCATACATTATTTTTGAAAAATGAGGGTTTATTGTTTGAATTATCCTTTTGTATGCAGGAGTGAACACTTTTTGCTTTTTTAGTGACCATTCAAAATCGTTGAATTTTAGTTTTTGCAGACTACTTAAATTTGCAGTGACTTTTTTTTGTAAGGGATGTGAGTGAAACATTAAGCAGCCTTTGAAATTAGCAAGTTGCTTAGATAGTACTTTATCTTTTGAAATTGAATATGACTATCAGTGTTAGAAGAGTATATGTAAGAAATTGTATTTACATGCATGCTAATACTGCAATACTTACAGTTGAATATGATTGGCAAAAGTATATTTTCGTTTTATTACGACTGCTAGTCAGGTAAGATGTGGTGGGATTCTTTCTGTAGTGTTTTCACAGTGTCCGGGGCAAGGGGAGGAGCTCGCCTGTGTTATGTGAGGGGTTAATACAAATAGGGTAGGAATAGTTTACTGTTAATTGTGAATTTTACATTTGGATCATCACTGTTGTATTGTGTAGATTTGTTCACCTGTTAATGAAAACCCTCTCCTGTGTGTGTGTGTGTGTGTGTGTGTGTGTGTGTGTGTGTGGTAGATCATAGGAATTGATTTGTGGAGTGATATTTTGAATAGTCACTGAAGAAAGAGAAGTTTGGTATTTGGTATAGTCTACAGCAAATGCTTAGTACGTCCAGATTTTTTTTTTTTTAAAGTTAAACCAATGTTAAGCTATTATTGGTAAATAGATTTGTAATTTTAGTGTTTCGTTATAGAGGATGTGAATAGTTTTAATGTCTTTTTTCATAAGCAGATTAAGATGTAAAAATGTAAAATTGTATTAGGCATTGTTATTTTTAAATACTTTTATGGATTGGTAGGCCTTTATTTCACCTCATTTCAGCTTCACTAAGGGTTGGTAGACCTTTTTTATGAACTGTATCCCTCTAGTTCCAAAGTGCCAAAAGAAATTGACTATCTTAAACTGCATAAGTAAAATTGAAAAGCAGATTGCTTCTACTGATCTTTTTTATATTTCAAATGAAACAAAACTTTTCTTGTAGCTGTAATTTGTAAAGTTTAGGTGTCAGTTTACAGATGGGGGAGGGGGGAGAAGTAAGGAACTGTGGGTGAAAAATGTGTATGTACATATATATGTGAGTCTGAGGCCCAAGGATAGAATACTGTCTCCAGCCTTAGCCAGCTGTGGCCATATGCTTGTAGGGAAGTTTCCGTGCTGCTTTAGCTGCTTCTCTGAATTACCAAATCATTCCTGACAACACATATTTTGCCAGATGAACATGAACTAGAATCAATCTGATAAATCTCAAATCATAATTTGCCAATCATAGTAAAATGAGAATAGTTTTGCCTAAAAAAAAAAATCCTAAATCATATATTTCTTTATAATGTTTGGTACCTGCGCCCAAGATTTTTCGCTTTGAGTAAAATTGGTAAGACTGGCTTGCGTATATTTGCCTTAGCAAATAGAAAAATCATTTTTCCAGTACAAATATGAACTTGATATTTTTTCAGCACATCTTAGAAAAGGAAGGAAATTTACGTGAGTTCATGGGCTTAGATAATCTTTTATTACTCAAATGATTTGGAATTATGAGAGATTGTAGCTGTGTTTTTAAATAATTGTGTTTTGGAATAATTTTAAATTTATAGAAAAGTTGGAAATACGGAACTGAGAATCGTCTCATACCCTTTATCCAGTTTCCCCTAATGTTAGCATCATGATGACACATTTGTCCAAACTAAAAAATGAACATTGGTATGATATTACTAACTAGACTTTGTTTGCATTTCACCAGCTTTTCCACTAACGTCCATTTTCTCTTCTGGGATCCAGTCTAGGATTCCACATTGCTTATATATTGTGTTTAAACAAGTGGAAATACATACGTACAGATCAACTTTATGCCAGTTTAGCTTGGTATTTTGAGATTGAAAGGGCCTTGAAAAGCCAATCAACTGTGCTGAAGATTGCTTTTAATATTTGGATTTTGAATTTGGAATTTGTCATAAAAGAGGATCCTAGCCAAGGATGTTTGGTTACCCACAGTACATTGCTGAAGAAGTCTAGTCACAAAGCAGTCTCACATGTAATGTTCTACAATGTGGACTCTGAAAGATGGTTTTATAGCAGCGCTCCTTTGTGCTTAAGTTGTGTGGCTAATTTTAGTAGTAAACCAGGAAATAGAAAAAAGTAGACCTTTGTGCAAGTATTAACTTTGACCAGTTTGCATTTATGTGAACTTGTGGATTTTTAGTTTACCTCATTTGCACTTTAGTGTAATAAAATAAGTGACTATTATTTACTTATTTATTTTGAGACGGAGTGTCACTCTGTCCCCCAGGCTGGAGTGCAGTGGCGTGATCTTGGCTCACTGCAAGCTCTGCCTCC
>NW_012104254.1:5129419-5146299 GCF_000951045.1 Mandrillus leucophaeus
CAGGCTGGAGTGCAGTGGCCGGATCTCAGCTCACCGCAAGCTCCGCCTCCTGGGTTTACGCCATTCTCCTGCCTCAGCCTCCCGAGTACCTGGGACTACAGGCGCCCGCCACCTCGCCCGGCTAGTTTTTTGTATTTTTTTAGTAGAGATGGGGTTTCACCATGTTAGGCAGGATGGTCTCGATCTCCTGACCTCGTGGTCCGCCCGTCTCGACCTCCCAAAGTGCTGGGATTACAGGCGTGAGCCACCGCGCCCGGCCTTACTTCATCTCTTTTAGTGGTATATTGGTGATGAAATTTACACATGATGGTGCTTTACAAGGCTTTGTAGTTTTGAAATATTTGGAGCTGATTCATTGTGGAATTGTGGAAATAGGTTTAAAATTGGTTTAGACTTTTTCATAGAAGGCTCTTAATACCTCAAAATTTGTTTTGATCTGTTCTGTCATTGTGTTTGCAATGATTTTAAAGTAAAATAACTATTCAGTAAATATATATAGATCTTACTGAGTGCCGGGAATTGTGCTGGGCATTTTAGTGGATGTTTTTCAAATCTATTCTCATAATCTTAGCAATCACACTGATCTTGGGATTGCACAGTGCTCAATAGTTTATAAAACTTAGTATTTTTCTTCTGGTTCTTATGACCCTGCAAAGTAATGTTTTTCTGGTTGTTCACATGAGGAAATTGAGTTGCTCTAACTCACACAATTCCACAATGTAGTCAGAACTAGAACTCAGTTCTGAGCTCTTTTTTTTCTAGTGTAATATATTATTTGTCGGGTGTAGTTTTGGCATAAGTAATCTAGTAGTTTTCTGATTGAGTGTGTTTTTTCCATTCCATTTAGAAAATAGGGTAGTTAGCAAATTTTTTACAACTGCAAATTTATTATATTGAAAAAGTCCCTTTTCTTGCTTATTTTCCTTAAATTACCTGTTGCTTTTCTTTTTTTTCCCCCATCGTTGTGCTTCACAGGTATTTTAATATATGGTTTTCATTTCAGGCTTATTCAGAGAAATTCAGAATACATCACTTTGCTCTAGGTTTAGAGATTTTCCTTCAATTAATGGCCTGACTTGCTGGGAAAAATGGCACTACAGTTTATTTTTATCTAGCTTCTGGGGAGGGGATGACTTGGGCAGTATTTACTCAGATTTGTCATTTGAGTAGCTGTATTTATTTTCAAGGAATTTCTTGATAGAAAGCTGTTCAATGATGGTTGAATATCTGTCTTTATTACTATTTTGTTAAAAAAAAAAAACTTTACATGCTGTAAATTTGACTTTTTTTTAAAAAAGAAAGTAAAGGGGACATAATGCCAGTATTGTAAACTAATTTGTGTCTGAGTTACTATATTCTTTGATAAAAGCTCAATACTTGTAAATTTTATACTGGTCAGAAAAAATTTCAGTGGATCCTCCAGGTGAGCGGTAACCTTAAGAAGATAAAGATTGGATTTTAGACACCCTTTAGATTTTAGTATATAGGTTTAAATATTTGTAGTTGATTCAAAATGCCAAGAGACTGAAATGAAACATTCGTCACTGTAATGTTAGGAAAGGTGACTTAACATTGTAATTTCTATACCAGATTGAAGTTGCAGAGTGACATGTGACTTTAATGTCTGATGCTTCGTTTTAAAATTGTTTAGTAAGTACAATTTGAGTGTATTTAAGACAGATCACTATTTTAGTTCAGGCCTAGAGATTTGTATTGGGTTCCACAATTTCTCAGCCTTTAGTGTCTCCTCCCTTTCTTTTCAGTCTCCTTCACTGAGTCTTAGGTTATCTTTATAAAACACAGATGTGATTGCACCACTCACCTGCTTATAAACCTTTTATAGCTTTCACTCGCTATCTACAGGATAAAGTCCAAACAATTTAGTGGGATCTGTGAAGCCATTTGCAAGCCTTGATAAAAATGTCTAGTCCTGTTCCCCATTGTTTTCCTCTATGAATATGAGCCTTTTTGGGATCTTTTCTTCAATTTCAAACTTCATATTATTTTTTAGGGTTTCTTTTTGTCTGTGATTTTATTGTTTCTGTGCCTTTATTAGTGCCTCTTTTTCTAACTCACTACAGGGAATTCTCATATTCTAATACTACTTTAAAATATATCTATATGAAATCTTTTTTCAATCTTGTATCTTCCACAGAGTGTTTTGATCATATGACTAGTCTGTGCTACTTTTCACATTGTATTAGCATGGATGTGTGTATGTCTGCTTGGATTGACAGTGAACCATTTGAAGATTGGGATTGTATGTCATGGGTTTACTCACATGTGTATTTCGTCTTGGTAAATTACTTTCAAATATTTGAATTTAGTCATTTAACTGTGGTTCATCCACTGAAATAACTAACTGTATATACTTCTTAACTATGTCTTCATGAAAATTAGGTAGTGAGTTTCTTTAAGAAACTTACGATTTTTTTAATCTTATTTGCATTAAGTTTTATGGAATGGTTTATGTTGAGATAACTGTGTATGTCTTAACTGATTTTTTGGTCATAGATTCTCACTGAGAATATAATGAAACCCTAGATTATCTTTCTCTCCCTCAGATTGTATTACTACTTTGTCAGAAAGTTGGCATGCTGTTTTAAAGGGCTTACAGTGCTGAGCTAGATATGCTTATGTTCCCATTGTCTAATGATATATGGAGTTACTGAACTCACAGGTAGATCTAGAAGGAAGTAGGAGAAGGATGACTTTATTTTGATGATAAATTACATAGGTCTTATTCCCTATCTTTGCCATTGGTCTTGGGGGTAGGAATGACACAAACATGATCCAGTGTTTAAGGGCCTGGGTTTTGGAGTTAAGCTTAGCCTAGTTTTAAATCCTGTCTTGCCTATTTGATAGCCATGTGATTTTTGTCCCTCAATTTTCTCAGCTGTGAAATAGGGATAATACCTATCTCATAGGATTATTTTAAGGAGTAAATTACATAATTCTGTAAACCCTTCTCATAGTACTTGGCATATAAAAGAAAACCTTAAATGTTAGACATTATTGCTATTATTCCCTTGAGAAAATCTACTTTTGGACATTGACATATGTAGGGTTTTATTTCTTTCTGTTTTTCTACATTGGATTTTTTCCAATCTTGCCTAATCCATAAACTATGGGGATGGTAACTGAGGTGCTAGTAGGTCCAGAAGCATACAGACTGTGGCTTTACCTACTATTCTAAGTTTGCAGAAGAATGCCAGGCATATACCAGAATACAAAAGATATATGCCAGGCATTCTACTGAAAACTTACAGTAGTAGGTAAAGTCACAGTGTGTATGCTCCAGCTTCTAATTCTAGAAAAACCTTTCAAATGGGGCTATGTTGTCATGTAGTCACAGGACAATGACTTTTTCTCATTCAGTTTTTTTAACATCTTTATTTTTCAATAGTTCATGGAAAAAGTAAAGAGTTTGATAGCTTAATGGAATAGCTCTAGCAATGAGTTTACTTCAGAGTATGTTAATAGATGCCACAAAAGAGTAGATTTCATTGTTTGGTTTTAGGTTTATAGCAATAATAAATCTTTTCTAACTCGGATGACTTAACACACTTTGCTAATGTTTCCTTTTTATACACAAATATAATGCACCTAATTTAGTCATAGCTATCTCCACTGTTGTGTTTTGTGTTTTAGCTATGTGGTGTTAGAGATCATAGATGCAGGATTAGAAGATTGGTCTGTGGTTGTGATGAACATTCTGAGAATTTTTTCTGTCCCACTCAAATAGGATGAATTGTCTTTGCAATAACAAAACTAGAAGTGATAATTGTAGTTCATATAGTACTGCTACTGCATTTGAACCCTATTGTGTTTTAAGATAAGTTGAATTTTCAGGTAGTAGGATTTATACCAGTTTTTAGAATTTTTTGAGGATTGGTTTAAATATACCACAAATACATCACGTTTTTGTTTTCTTCATCCAGACAGGTGATTTGGCTTCTGCACAGTTAGGAGGAGCACCAAACCGATGGGAGGTTTTGTCAGCCACACCTACAACTATAAAAGATGAAGCTGGTAATCTAGTACAGATTCCAAGTGCTGCTACTTCAAGTGGGCAGTATGTTCTTCCCCTACAGAATTTGCAGAATCAACAAATATTTTCCGTTGCACCAGGATCAGATTCATCAAATGGTACAGTGTCCAATGTTCAATATCAAGTGATACCACAGATCCAGTCAACAGATGGTCAGCAGGTTCAAATTGGTTTCACAGGCTCTTCAGATAATGGGGGTATAAATCAAGAAAGCAGTCAAATTCAGATCATTCCTGGCTCTAATCAAACCTTACTTGCCTCTGGAACACCTCCTGCTAACATCCAGAATCTCATACCACAGACTGGTCAAGTCCAGGTTCAGGGAGTTGCAATTGGTGGTTCATCTTTTCCTGGTCAAACCCAAGTAGTTGCTAATGTGCCTCTTGGTCTGCCAGGAAATATTACATTTGTACCAATCAATAGTGTCGATCTAGATTCTTTGGGACTCTCGGGCAGTTCTCAGACAATGACTGCAGGCATTAATGCCGATGGACATTTGATAAACACAGGACAAGCTATGGATAGTTCAGACAATTCAGAAAGGACTGGTGAGCGGGTTTCTCCTGATATTAATGAAACTAATACTGATACAGATTTATTTGTGCCAACATCCTCTTCATCACAGTTGCCTGTTACGATAGATAGTACAGGTATATTACAACAAAACACAAACAGCTTGACTACATCTAGTGGGCAAGTTCATTCTTCAGATCTTCAGGGAAATTATATCCAGTCGCCTGTTTCTGAAGAGACACAGGCACAGAATATTCAGGTTTCTACAGCACAGCCTGTTGTACAGCATCTACAACTTCAAGAGTCTCAGCAGCCAACCAGTCAAGCCCAAATTGTGCAAGGTATTACACCACAGACAATCCATGGTGTGCAAGCCAGTGGTCAAAATATATCACAACAGGCTTTGCAAAATCTTCAGTTGCAGCTGAATCCTGGAACCTTTTTAATTCAGGCACAGACAGTGACCCCTTCTGGACAGGTAACTTGGCAAACGTTTCAAGTACAAGGGGTCCAGAACTTGCAGAATTTGCAAATACAGAATACTGCTGCCCAACAAATAACTTTGACGCCTGTTCAAACACTCACACTTGGTCAAGTTGCGGCAGGTGGAGCCTTCACTTCAACTCCAGTTAGTCTAAGCACTGGTCAGTTGCCAAATCTACAAACAGTTACAGTAAACTCTATAGATTCTACTGGTATACAGCTACATCCAGGAGAGAATGCTGACAGTCCTGCAGGTGAGTCTTAAGTTATGTCATGCCATAAATAAGGTCAGTGAAAATACACAGAGGGAAACTTTTTGCTTCAGGTGTTTTTCAGCGTCAGGCTTACATTAGAAGTAATGATCAATGTGTGAAAATATGTTTGTATGAAAGTAGACATCAAAGTAGTTTCCAAATTATTGTTCTTTGAAAGTTTGTAGTTTTTGAGGTTAGGGATTCATTTTTCTAGTATGCCAATTACATTTATAGTTTTTTCTTAATGTTTTATTTGTTTTGACATTTGATTGATTCAGGCATTATAAAATTTTTATTTGGCAGGTAGGCTGTCTTGGTTGGCCTTAGTGTAATGTGAATTAAAAATGTTATGCATTATATTTGGTTGAGGAGTCAGGTTGGTACAGTGAAAACATGGTACAGGGAGTAAATATGCCTCAGCCACTTGCTAGGTGTGTGATTTTGGCCCGGTTATTTTTCTTTTGCAAACTCGGTTTCCTCGTTGTCTAAAATGGAGGTGTTGGACTAGGTAACTGTCTAGGTGACCTTCCAGACCAAAAATTCTTTGATTCTGTGATAGTGGACATTACATTAATCTTAACTGTGCTAGAAATAGTTGTCAATAGTATTAGTAGACATTTCAGAAGTCTACTCTTTGAATGTTGTATAAGAATTAAATAATAAAGTTTAAAAAGAGAGAGTGTAATTTTTACCCTATGAATGTTGTCTGTCTAGATAACATTTGATTGAATGTTTTGTTGTGCAGTAAGTCCTGAACTTTATTACTTTAATTCTGTTTTGTATTTGGATTTCTGTGGAGATTGTACTATTAACATTCTTTCACCAGGTCAGTGATTCTAAACTCTTAAAAGTGGGACACTTTAACTGAACTGATTCACATAACTCCCATCACCATTTAAAGATTATCTTTTTTCTTTTGATAAATTTGTGATACATGCTTAGAAAATTGGAATGGCCTTAGAACCTCAGATCTGTATTTGGAAATCCTTTAATTGCATTTGAGCCTTCTGAAGCTGTGATGATTTTTTTTAGGGGTTGGGATTAGGATTTCTGAAGCTGGTTTAGAGCAGTGGTTTTTTTGTTTTTTCTCTTTTTGAGATGGAGTCTCGCTCTGTCACACAGACTGGAGTGCAGTGGCGCGATCTCAGCTCACTGCAACCTCTGCCTTCTGGGTTCAAGCAATTCTTGTGCCTCAACCTCCCGAGTAGCTGGGATTAGCTCCTGAGTAGCTGGGATTGCAGGTGCATGCCACCACGTCCAGCTAATTTTTGTATTTTTAATAGAGATGGGGTTTCACCATGTTGGCCAGCCTGGTCACAAATTCCTGACCTCAAGTGATCCCCCCGCCTCGGCCTTGGCCTCCCAAAGTGCTGGGATTACAGGTATGAGCCACTACTCTGCTCTTGGCCTAGAGCAGTAGTTCTTAAAACGTGATCTGTGGACCATTGGATATCCCTGAGACCGTCTGAGAGGTCCTTCTTATCAAGCTACTCTAGTAAATTACTTGCCTTTTTCTCTGTGTTGACACTTTCAGTGGTGGTGGTAAGACTGCTTGTGTCTTAGCGTAAATCAAGGCAGTGACAGCAGACTGTAATAGTTGTTGCTGTGTTCTTCATGACCATGCACTTGCAGTTAAAGAAAAATCCCAGCTTCACTCAAGAATGACCTTGATGAACAGTAAGAAAAGATATTTACTAAATCTTGACCCTTGAGGGCTGCATGTCTTTTAAAAAATAATAGCTTTATTGGGATATAATTCACATACCATAAAACTCACTCTTTATACAATTCGCTGGTTTTAACTGTGGTCATGGAGTTGTACAACCATCATCACTATCTAGTTTTAGAGCCTTTTTATTACCCCAAAAGGAAACCCATACTCTTTAGCAGTCACTCTTCATTCTCTTCCCCTCAGACCCTGACAACCGCTACTCTACTTTCTGTCCCTTCGGATTTGCCAGTTGTTTCTTATCAGTGTAATTGTACAATATGTGACCTTTGGTGTTGTGGTTTCTTTCATTTAGCATGATGTTTTCAAGGTTCATCTGTGTCATAGTATGTGTCAGAACCTCATTTCTTTATATGGCTGAATACTATTCCATTGTATGCATATACCACATTTTATTTATCTACCGATAGACACTTAGGTTGTTTCCACTTTTTGGCTTTTATGAATAGTGCTGTTGTGAACATTTGTGTAGGTAGCATTTTGTGTGGAAATGTTTTCTTTTGGGTGTGTACCTGGGACTGGATTGCTGGGTTGTGTGGCAGTTGGGTTTAACTGATTTTCCAAAGAGACCATACCGTTTTACATTCTCATTGGCAGTATGTTGAGGGTGCCAGTTTCTCTCTAGCGCCACCAACCTTTTATTGCACATCTTTCTGATTACAGCCATCCTAATGGGTATGAAGTGGTATCTCTTTATGGTTTTGGTTTGTAGTTACTACTACATGTCTTTGTAATATTCTTTGTGATGAAATGGGAAATACGCTTTAATAAAGCATTTTTGCTGCATATCAAAATAAGAATTGTTTAAAAAACCACTTTTTTCCCTCAGTTATGCAGTTTTGTGAGTTGCAAGCTGAACTAGATGCTATTTTCATCAAATATTATTTTTACTTGGAAGAATGACTGATAAACTGGTTTTGAGATTAATGTAGTTAAGTGACAGATATTTCCTCAAAAAAAAAAAAAAAGCCTGTCATGTGAAGGAAAAAAACTGGAAACCGCTTGCTGCTGATGACAAAATTTGCATTTTCCAGTGAAAATTAGAATTTTGAGAAACTCAAATCTATTATGAGCTTGATACCTTCTTAATACTAAATATTTTTCTGATGAGATGGGTAGTGATACTAACAGCTTTTTTGATATTGTATTTTAATGAAATGTGCTAACACTAGGAAGATCTGTGTGATAGTTCAGTGAACCAGCAGATTTCAAATGACCAACTCATTATATTACAAAATTGTGCATGGGTAAAAGATCCATTCAAAGTGCAAGATAGACCAATAACAGTATAGAAAGTTTACAGTAGTGTCAGGTTCCACATTTGTACTGAACTTTAAGAAACTGCCACCTTTAAATTTGGTGTAGTATTCAAAGAAAACCCACAATTGGCTGAAAGGGTACTAAGTTATTCTTGCCCTTTCCAGGTACATATCTGTGAGAGTAGATACTCTTCATAAGCTTCAACCCGAACCATGTATTGCAAGAGATTGAATGCAGGAGCAGATCTGAGACTTTAAATGTCTTCTTTTATTCACTCTAGACATTACAGAGATTTGTGAAAATGTAAAACATGGTTTTCTCATTAAACTTTTTTTGTTGTTTTGAAAAATGTTTTTCATAAAGTGTTAATTTATGTGAACGTAATGCATTTATTTTTAAATGAATTAAATTTAAGTTTCTGTTTATGATTCAGTAAATATCAGTTTACACATATACTACATGAACAAAAGTTTTTTGTGAACGTCAGTAATATGTAAGTTTGGAAAGGAGTTCTGAGACTAAAAGGTTTGAGAGTTAGGTGACAGATTACTAAAGACATGAAAGATAGTTTTTAGAAACCAGTTTTTAATGTGTTTACATAATTAATGTTACAGAATTCTATAGGTGTTAGAAAAAAAATCTCTAGAAACTTTGATTTTTGTGGATTTATGTTGGTCATGAAATGATGTTGTTATGAAGCACTAAGTTCTTCAGTCAAGTAATTTCTTTTCAAATGTTACCAGAATAGAAACACTGTATGTATTTAATACAAAATGGAATTTTATTTTATTGAATGGTGCTCAAGAAGGGTAAAATAAATACTCCAGAAAGCCATTAAATTTGAATTTTGTCCTGATTTTAAAGGAATGGGGATATTATTTGAGAAAGTAAAAGTTAAAGCAAGTGAGAATAAAAATGCTGGATAAGACATAGCATATTTAGTAATAAAAATCAGGAAGTTTTCATTTTGAGGATATAAACTTTCTCTTGGTATACTTTCTAATTGGCAAGAAGGGAGATACATTAAGGTGCTTTTTCTCACCAGAAAATCAGAGCAAAACATTTGTTTCAGTGTTACGTGTAGTATGCCCGGATGAAAATGCTGAAAACTTTGACATCCTTGGTTTGCCCCCCCCCCCCTTTTTTTTTTTTTAAAAAGAAACAGGGTCTCTGTCTTCTAGGCTGAAATGCGGTGCTGTGATTATAACACATTGTGATCTCAAACTTCTGGCCTGAGCCTCCTGAATGTGTAGAACTGCAGGCTGGCACCACCATGCCCAGCTAAGTTTTAAATTTTTTGTAGAGATGGCATCTTGCTATGTTGCCCAGGTTGGTCTTGAACTGCTTGGCACAAGGAGTCCTGTTGCCTTGGCTTCCCAAAGGGTTGGAATTATAGGCATGAGCTACTGTGCCTAGCCTGTACTGTACTTCTGATAAGCATGACATTTATGTAACAATTTCCCAAAATAAAGGAGAAAGTACTTATTTATTTATTTATTTATTTTTTTAAACCAGGGCTCTGGAATTTGCCTTTTTGTTTGTTTTTGTTAAGTTTAAAGGACCCCTTTAATAAAAATGACCTCTACTCCAGCCTGTTTTAAGCAGTAAGTCTGCCTTTGGTCCCTTCTTTTTTGGGGTACTTTTACTACTCTTTATCCTTTCGAAACCAAATCTCCATCTTCCTGGAAACATCAGGCGCCTAGCTGAAACCCTGCTAATCTTACATATATCTGTCCATTTGTGGCTCACTGAGAAAAGCATGCTGCTTTAGGAAACTTTGTTGTTGTCTCATTTTTACTTTATCATTGCTGTATATTTGAAACTGGGTAAGAGGAGGCAAAGTATGAATGTGTGTATCTTTCCAATGTCAAAATTTTCCCCCAATTTAAGCCAAGACTTAATTCAGTCTCAAATTTTAGCCCTCTACCAGATTTTGTTTTATCTAAAATACAGTTTATCTTTCAAGACTGGGCACATTTAAAATGGAGTCAGGTGTTTGAAGTTGAAAGAAGAGTTTATAGAAGTCATGTCTTCTTAAAAGCAAACAACTTAATGTTTAGAATTCCCTGTTATTCATGAAAAACTGGACAGTTGCAGGTTAACTGGTAGCTGTCTTTTTGTATTAGAGAAAATAGAAACCTTACAAAAGGTAGGAATTTTTTTTTTTTTTGAGACGGAGTCTCGCTCTGTCGCCCAGGCTGGAGTGCAGTGGCCAGATCTCAGCTCACTGCAAGCTCCGCCTCCCGGGTTTACGCCATTCTCCTGCCTCAGCCTCCAGAGTAGCTGGGACTACAGGCGCCTGCCACCTCGCCCGGCTAGTTTTTTGTATTTTTTTAGTAGAGACGGGGTTTCACCGCGTTAGCCAGGATGGTCTCGATCTTCTGACCTCGTGATCCACCCGTCTCGGCCTCCCAAAGTGCTGGGATTACAGGCTTGAGCCACCGCGCCCGGCCCAAAAGGTAGGAATTTTTAACTTAATATTTAAGTTTTTGGTTTTTTTTGTTATACTTTAAGTTCTAGGGTACATGTGCACAACGTGCAGATTTGTTACATATGTATGCATGTGGCATGTTGGTGTGCTGCACCCTGTAACTCGTCATTTACATTAGGTATATTTCCTAATGCTGTCCTTCCCCCCTCCCCACATGCAGAAAAGCCCAGAGTTAGATTCATTGCTGAAAACAAGAGCCTGGAGTAGGGCTCTTTTTTGTTAAAGGGGAGCTACGGAAAGTTGTTGCTGTTTGTTATCCTGAGGTATGACTTAAATGAAGATTTACAGAGATGAGACGATGATGCAGGGAAATAGGAGGACATCAGCACAGTCTTACGACCACCACATATGAACCAGTTTGAACCACTGAACTGTTAGCTGAGTGTTTGGATTTGTGATATAGCCAGTATTACTACTTGAAAGACTTATATATATGAGTTCTGGGGCTTGCAAAAATGGCAGACCCATAATAGTAATACTGAGAAAGATAGAAAAAAATTATATTCAAGATGATCCTGAAAACCTAAATTCCAAAATACATGAAGGCAAAATCTATGAAAGATAGCTGATAAAATCAACAATTAGGAGATGAATTCATGTCAGATTAAAGAAAATAAACCATTCTGTTAAAGATTTAAAAAATCAGTATGCTTGTAATTGTCAGTGAGATAAAAGAAGCAATAGCATCTATAGAAAAGAAGTGAAACAAAAACAGTAGATATGAAAAAACAATCAAATCCTGGATATGAGAAACACATTTCATTGATTCCAAGACACATTTCTGAAATTGGGGTGCATCTTGCAATTCAAGACATGTCAGTGTTTCTGTCTCTCTTTTTTTTAAACTGGTAGTGCTTTCTCTTAGATGAAATATAAAAGTTTTTCGGGGAGAAAAAAGACAACCTTTAGAATGGATTGAGCAAATAGTAATATACTGAGGAATTTACCCAGAATACCACACGGATAATGAACGAGCAATTAAGACATGGAGGATAGATTGAGAGCCACCAGTGTAGAAATTTCAGAGAAAAAGAATAAAGTGAATGGCAAGAGAAGCAACGTTTGATGAAATAATGGCTAAGAATTTTCTTGTGTTGAAGAAATACAATCTACAGATCAAGTTTTATTTCAAGTATGTAGATAAGTAGAAATAAGTTCATCTCTGACTTAAACTGAAATCACAGACATTACAGAGATGTTACATTAACATCTTAAATGTTAACAGAGAGAAGACAGATTACTTACAAAGAATGATAGATAGCCCAGCCAAGCATGGTGGCTCATGCCTGTAATCCCCAAAAAAATAAAGCCAGGTGTGGTGGTATGCACCTGTAGTTGTAGTTACTGGGGAGGCTAAGTTGGGAGGATTGCTTGAGCCTGGCAGGTCAAGGCTGCAGTGAGCTGTGATTGTGCCACTGCACTCCACACTGGTGACAGAGTGAGGCCCCGTCTCAAAAAAAAAAAAAAAAAAAAAGGTGTATCTTTCTTTTTAGCCACACAGATGTCAGAAGATCATAGAGTAGTATTCAGAGTGCTGAGAGAAAATAACCAGCAGCCCAGAATTCAGTGAGCAATTAAACTATTCAAGATTTAGAGTTTAGTGAAGATATTTAAAATACTATTATTCAAAGACCTTTATTGAACTGACTACTACAGGATTAAGTAGGAAAAATGGATCCTGAGGAAATGAGTTGAAAATGAGGAAATAACAATAATTACAGAAATGGATTTTAAAAATTGGTAATTTGAATCCCGGTGTGGTGGTATATGCCTTTAGTTTCAGCTACTCAGGAGGCTGAGGTGGGAGAATTGCTTGAGGCCAGGAGTTTAAGACCAGCTTGGGCAAGATAGACCCCCATCTCTTTAAAAAAAAAAAAAAAAAAAAGATAATATTGGTAACTTAAAAATGTAGAAAATTTCAAAAGTACACAAAAACAATACGTAATGAACCTTCCACGTACCCCTTTCCCAGCTTTAGCAATGATGATCACCCTGCTATTCTTTCTTTTATTTCTACCATTTAAAGTTTTATTTTTGCTGAGTTATTTAATCAATGTATTATTTTTGAGACCGTATCTTACTCTGTCACCCAGGCTGGAGTGCAGTGGTGCAATCTTGGCTCATTGCAGCCTCCACCTCCTGGGTTCAAGTGATCCTCCTGCGTCGTCATCTTGAGTAGCTGGGATTACAGGAGCCTGCCACCATGCCTGGCTAATTTTTGTATTTTTTAGTAGAGATGGGATTTCACCACGTTGGCCAGGCTAGTTTTGAACTCCCAACCTCAAATGATCCGTCCACCTCAGCCTTCCAAAGTGCTGGGATTAAGGCATGAGCCAACAGGCCTGACCTTTGCTGAGTTATTTTAAAGCAAATCTGACATCATATAATATTGTCCCAAAATACTAATGGAGTGGTTCTCAATGTGTGGTCTGAGACCCCTGGGGGAGGTGTCCCTGTGATCTTTTAATGGGAGAGTGAAGTCAGAGCTATTTTCATAATACTAAGATGTTATTTACCTCTTTCACCTCACAAGTAGTGTACAGTGGAGTTTTTATTAGGGAAGCTGAACATTTTTGCATGTTTATTGGCTAATTGTGTTTTTTTGTTAAATTGCCTTTTATGTTTTTTGCTTATTTTCCCCCACTAGTATAGCATACTTCTTGTATACTGTATACATAAAGATGTTGTAAAACGTCTTTATATGTCCGGGATATTAATCTTTTGTCCCACACTACAAATAATGTCATCATTTTTTTGCCTTCAAGTTTAGTCATGTTGGGTTGAGGTATACATAAATTCTTACTTGACTCTTTTTTAGTATAATAGTTTAGAAACTTTGAGATGCAGTTTTTTAATTTAGTTTGTATTGATTTACACGTCTTCTGATGTAGTGGGAACAGTATGTGGAAGAAATTGGGAATTTTAAATTATACTTTCTTAGACTAGAAGATCTAAAATGCATTGTGTGACCTTTAAAGTAATTTTAAATATATGGTTTTGGTCACACTTTGGTTTCTTAGTATTCTATGGAAAAATAGTGTTCATAGTTCCATGAGACCCATCCTTGAGGATGATACTTTCCATCAACCTGAAGTGTATGTAATTTAATATTAGTAAATACTATAACCATTTACTTGTTCTGATATAGCTGTGTGATTTAAACCATATAATTTTAGAGAGCTCAAATAATTCAACTTATTTAAATGCATCTTGAACGAATGGCTGCTCCGTGTTTGTTTTTTGTGGAGATAAGATTTCACCATGTTGGCCAGGCTGGTCTCAAACTCCTAGTTTCAAGTGATCCAGCTGCCTTGGCCTCTCAAAATGCTGGGATTACAGGCGTGAACCACTGCCCCACCATTGGTGGTTTTTTTTTTTTTTAATACTTTTCTCTTTAATTTGTTTTCTGGAATAGTGTATTTAGTTTATAATTAACCAAATTTACCCCATAATTTAGTCAGCAACAATAATGCAAATAAGGATTCTGGATGAACATAAAAGAATGGAAATCACCTAATGTGTGCTCTTCATTAGAGTGTTCATATATTTTTCAGTAATGCCGTATTTTAATCCAAGAGGAGAACTTTTTTACAGCTTGTTCTCTAAACTGCCTCATCATTTTAGTGGTTCTTGGGTGCAATTTTTGTATTCAACTTCATGTTTTTTGAGACAAGGTCTAGCTCTGTCACCCAGGTTGGAGTGCAGTGGTGCAGTTTTGGCTCACTGCAATCTCCAGCTCCCAAGTTCGAGCATTCCTCCTGAGTTAGCTGGGACTACAGGTGTGTGCCACCACACCCGGCTAATCTTTTGTATTTTTTCTAGAGATGGGGTTTTGCCCTGTTGCCCAGGGTGGCCTAGAATTTCTGAGCTCAAGCGGTCTGCCTGCCTTGGCTTCCCGAAGTGTTGGGATTATAGGTGTGAGCCACCATGCCAGGCCTTCGGCTTTATTTTATGAGGGTACTTAACGTGTGACATTGTTTTCATAAATCTCATTAATTCTCTGATTCAATGTGTGGTCTGAGACCCCTGGGGGAGGTGTTCCTGTGATCCTTTAATGGGAGAGTGAAGTCAAAGCTATTTTCATAATATTAAGATGTTATTTACCTCTTTCACCTCACAAGTAGTATACAGTGGAGCCATGTGTACATAGGACCATCATTCTCTCAGCAACCTAGGTTAGTCAGTCATTGATTCAGTCAACAAATGTTTGAGGGTACAGTCACATGCTGCATAATGATGTTTCAGTCAACAACAAACCACATATATGATGGTGGTCCCATAAGATGTAAGACTTTTATTTTTACGGTTCCTTTTCTGTTATGTTTAGATACACAGATAACGTACCATCATGTTTATAGTTGCCTGTAGTACTCAGTATAGTAACTTGTTATACAGGTTCTTAGCCTGTGAACAACAGACTATACCTATAGCCTAGATGTGTAGTAGACTATACCATCTAGGTTTGTGTAAGAAAGACTGCAGTGTTTGCACAGTAATGAAATCGCCTAATGATGTATTTCTCAGAATGTATCCCAGTCATTAAGTGACAAATGGTTTTATACTACAATGTTCTAGGTAGTATTCTTTGCAGCAGTGAAAAAGACTAAGTCCCTACTCTCATGAATCTTGTGTTCTAGTGGATGAAGACAAGTAAGCAAGTACAATAATTTTACATAATTAGTGTTATGAAGAAAATAAAGCGGTGCTGGGAGCGGTGGTTCACGCCTTTAATTCCAGCACATTGGGAGACCATAGTGGGAGGTTCACTTAAGCTCAGGAGTTCGAGACCAGCCTGGGCAACATGGTGAGACCCCCATCTCATAACAAAATAAAAATTAAATTAAAAAAGAAAATAAAGCAGAGTTATGGAATAACCGTGGATATGGTGGTTATTTTAAATATGGTTAGGAAATCCCGCCTTATAAGAAAATGAAATTAAGCTACAGATCTAAACATTGATAAAGGAGCCTGTCACTGACATTTGGAGGAAAGAGTATTCCAGGAAGAGGGAATGAGCAAGGTGGCTGGAATTTCGTGAATGAGGAGTGTTAGAAAATAAGATTGGAATCAGTCAGGGGCCAGATAATATATGCCATGGTAGGGAAATTGGATTTATTTCATGTCTCATAGGAAAACATTGGTAGGTTTTAAGCAGGGAACTGATATAATTTATGTGTTTAAAAGATCACTCTAGCAGGTCCCTGCCTCAGAGTAAGCATAAGGCTGATGGAGCAACAGAGTCATCCCTCAGTATCCAATGGGGATTGGTTCTAGGATACTTCCTACACCCCCTAGAATATCAAAATCCCCAGATGCTCTAGTCTCTTGTAGTATTTGCATATAACCTACACACATCCTCCCACAAGCTTTAAATCATCTCTAGGTTACTTACAATACCTAATATAATGTAAATGCTATATAAATAGTTGTACTGTATTTTAAATTTTGTATTTTTATTATTTTTGTGTTTTTAAAAAAACTTTTGATTTGCAGTTAGTTGGATCCACAGATACAGAACCCGTGGAGGGTTGACTGTACAATCAAAAGATGATAGTTTGGCTAGGCTAGTAATGGGGAAAATCTGGGGAAGGGTGGAGTAAAGTGGGAATTAAGTCTGTTATGGCTTTGTTAAATTTGAAATGACTATTAGATCTACAAGTGGATGGTTCCAGTAAACAGTAGAATATCAGAATCTAGTGGTCAGGTTGGCCTGGAGGTAGAATTTAGGGTGTCATTAGTGTATACAGATATGACTCGATGAAATCATTCAGGTCATAGTTTCTTTTCCAGTCGCCCAGGCTGGAGTGCAGTGGCATGATCCTAGCTGACTGTAACTTCCGCCTCCTGGGTTCAAGCGTTTCTCCTGCCTCAGCCTCCCAAGTAGCTGGGATTACAGATGTGCGCCACCATGCCTAGCTAATTTTTGTATTTTTCATAGAGATGGGGTTTCACCATGCTGGCCAGGCTGGTCTTGAACTTCTGACCTCAAGTGATTCGCCTGCCTTGGCCTCCCAGAGTGCTGGGATTACAGGCTTACAGGCATGAGCCATCGCGCCCGGCCCCAACTTTCGACTGCATTGTAGAATCTCTCAGAGAACT
>NW_012104254.1:5146349-5156243 GCF_000951045.1 Mandrillus leucophaeus
GCTCACTGCAAGCTCTGCCTCCCGGGTTCACACCATTCTCCTGCCTCAGCCTCCTGAGTAACTGGGACTACAGGAGCTCACCACCACGCCTGGCTAATTTTTGTATTTTTAGTAGAGATGGGGTTTCACCATGCTGGCCAGGCTGGTCTTGAACTTCTGACCTCAAGTGATTCGCCTGCCTTGGCCTCCCAGAGTGCTGGGATTACAGGCTTACAGGCATGAGCCATCGCGCCCGGCCCCAACTTTCGACTGCATTGTAGAATCTCTCAGAGAACTTTCTAGAAATGCCAACAACTTGTGTTCATCCTCCTCCCAATTCTAGTTTAATTGCTCTACGTGAAGCCAGGAAAGTTGTGATAAAAGTCCATAAGTGATTTTGAAGTGCAACTGGTTTAAGAATTTCTAACTTAATAGAGAAAGAATATACATAGAGAAGAGCCTGGGAAATCATATTCTGAGCCTCAGGTTATTTCTCTAGACTTTTTAAATGTAGAGTCTGGCAAAGTATCATGTAACCCACCAGGCATATGAGAAGGTAAGACAACAGGAATGAGAACCAGCAGAAACAATAGAAATAGACTAAAAACTACCTAACTGTGGTCTAGGGAATACAAGCTACGCTTGAAAAAATTTTAACAGTTGGAGACTATAACAGAAATGACACTGCAGATTTGTAAAAGAACCAAATAGAAATTCAGGAACTGAAACTTAAGTATCCAAAATTGAAGGAAAGCCTTAAGAATGAGTCTTAGGGCATTCTCAACATTTAGAGGGTGAGAAGTAGAGGAAGAACTCGCAAAGGAAACAGAAGGAGCTTCCATGAAAGCCAAGTATATTTTGGAAGCCAAGTGAGTAAATTACTTAAGAACGGAGGAGGGAATGCTTATCCCTTTCTTTTCTTTTTTTTTAGACAGGGTCTCACTATCACCCAGGCTGGAGTGCAGTGGCATGATCACTGCCTCGACCTTCCAGGTTCAGATGACCTTACCACCACAGCTTCCCAAGTAACTGGGACTGCGTGTGTGTGCTGCCATGTCTGGCTTATGTTTTGTAATTTTTAGTAGAGATGGGGTTTCGCCACGTTGACCAGGCTGGTCTCGAACTCCTGGGCTCAAGGTATCCACCTGCCTTAGTCTCCCAAAGTGCTGGGATTACAGACGTGAGCCACTGTGCCTAGCATCATCTATTCATATATCGTGGAGGGTACATGAGATGAGAGAAATGGGATATTGGATTTAGCAAGATAATAGTTGTTGGTGACTTTTAACAAGTGGTTTCATTGGAGTGCTGAGGGGGAAAGCATGAGTAGAATGATTTAAAAGGAGAAGAGGATTTAGGGAGAGAAATTACAATTTTTTTTTTTCTCGTGTTATGCGCAACATTTGGCTGGGCACGGTGGCTCAAGCCTGTAATCCCAGCACTTTGGGAGGCCGAGACGGGCGGATCACGAGGTCAGGAGATCGAGACCATCCTGGCTAACGCGGTGAAACCCCGTCTCTACTAAAAAATACAAAAAACTAGCCGGGCGAGGTGGCAGGCGCCTGTAGTCTCAGCTACTCTGGAGGCTGAGGCAGGAGAATGGCGTGAACCCGGGAGGCGGAGCTTGCAGTGAGCTGAGATCCGGCCACTGCACTCCAGCCCGGGCGACAGAGCAAGACTCTGTCTCAAAAAAAAAAAAAAAGAAATAGATGGTAGCTGGAGGTGGACCTGGTTGAGGCGGTTGGTTTTCTAAGAATGTCGCCACAAATTAATGATTGCAAGCTGCTTATGAAGATCTAATGCCTGATGATCTGAGTGAGTGGAACAGTTTCATCCTGAAACCATCTCCCCTTCAGCGGTAAAATTGTCTTCCATGAAACTGGTCCCTGGTGCCAAAAAGGTTGGGGACCACTGTCCTAGACTGCTGTTAAGACATCTAGTCTAGGCTGAGTGTGGTGTCATAATCCCAACACTTTGGGAGGCTGAGGCTGGGAGAATTGCTTGAAGCCAGGAAGTTGAAACCAGTCTGGGCAACCAAGCAAGACCTTGCCTTTACCAAAAAAACAAAAAATTAGTTGATCACGGTAACATGTGACCATAGTCCTGTCTGCTCAGAGAGACTGAGTTGGGAGGATTGCTTAAACCTAGGAGATCAAGGCTACAGTGAGTTACGATTGAGTCATTGCACTCCAGCCTGGGTGACTCTCTCTTAAAAAACAACTTTTATTTTCCATGCCTCCAATCTTTCCTCCTTTCTGGTGCATCAACACAAATTTATTTTTTTTAAAACAATTTTACATTTTTTATCTGTTTAATTCCTCTCCCAAAATCAGATGTAACTTTTTTTTTTTCGAGATGGAGTCTCGCTCTGTTGCTCAGGCTGGAGTGCAGTGGCGCAATCTTGGCCCACTGCAACTTCCGCCTCTCTGGCTCAAGTGATCCTCCTGCCTCAGCCTCCTGAGTAGCTGGGACTACAGGCCCACGCCACCACACCTAGACAGTGTTTCACCATGTTGGCCAGATGGTCTCAAACTCCTGACCTCAGGTGATCCACCTGCCTTGGCCTCTCAAAGTGCTGGGAATACAGGCATGAGCCACTGTGCCTGGCCAGATGTCACAAAAATTTTTAATCTTACTTCAAAAATGCTGTAGTGGATATCCTTATGCAGATGTATCATTTCTTTTAAGTATGCATATCCGAAGCATATACATCTGAAAGCAAAATCTCAAGGTTGGAGAATATGTGCATTTTTAATTTTGTAAGACACTAGAAATGCTCCAATACATCATTTTTGTATCATTCATTTTCCCTAAACACAGATCATGTTGTTGCTTTCTGTAAAGTCTTGACTGGCTCTTCCTTTACGTTTAAATTGAGGTCTCTTGAGTCTACAAATACTTATAGCGCTCTTGCTGTGCATGCCAGATACTGGAGTTACAAAGATGAGTATGATAATTCTTGCACTAAAGGTGCTCATAATCTAACAGGTTAGACTGTGATTTCTCAACCTCTGCACTGTTGATATTTTGGGCCTGGTGATTCTTCATTGTGGGGTTGTCCTCTGCATTGTAGGATATTGAGGAGCATTCCTGACTTACCCACTAGACGCTGGTAGCACTCTGTACCCCCTGCAGTTGTGACAGTAAAAAAAATGGCTTCACACATTTGCCACATGTCCCCTGGAGGACAGTTCTTCATCTCCCCCTTAAGAATCATTGGGTTAGAAAGACATGCACACGATTCTAGTATAATGTGATAAATGGTATGTTAACATTGAACCCCACAGCACTTTAGAAACAGGAATAGTGGAGTAACCTTCAGGTTGACATCTTTCAAGACTTAGCTCAGATACTACCTTATCCCACAGCCTTCCTTTCTTCTTGCCAGCTTTGAATTACTGCTTGTTTAATAGCCCTTGTCCTTTGTCTTGTGTTATAGCTAACATGTATTTCTTGTTTTGGAATTGGGCAGTCATTTCTTACTCATCTTTTTTTTCCTACTTTTTTTTTAAATGGATAAAATGAAGAGATACCAGTAATAGATACAGAATAAACGTAGATTTGTGTGGAAATGTGTAATGTAAATTTTACCTGTTTGCTTGCTTGCTTTTTTTTTTTTTTTCTTCTTGGAGACAAAGTTTAGCTCTTGTTGCCCAGGTGGGAGCACAATGGCGGCACTTTCTCGGCTCACTGCAACCTCTGCCTCTTGTGTTCAAGCGATTCTCCTGCCTCAGGTGCCCGCCACCACGCCCGGCTAATTTTTGTATATTTAGTAGAGACAGGGTTTTACCATGTTGACCAGGCTGGTCTTGAACTTTTGACCTCAGGTGATCCACCCTCGGCCTCCCAAAGTGCTGGGATTATAACTTTGTTCAGATGTGAAAGTTGCATTCTGTTTGTTTCATACTTCTACCAATTCTGTAATTGTGCTAAATTTGTAGCTTTTTAAAAACTCTTGACATTCAGAATTATGTTTCAGAAGCCAACATATAAACCTGTGACGGAAGAAACCTAAGAGAAGCAAAAGGAACGTTAGGTTTAGTCTTACCTGCATATGAGAGAATTTAGGAGAATTAAATGACTTGCCCGAAAGTCATTTTTTAACACTGTAGATTTTGTGTATTTTTATTCTAATGACATGATGAGAGATTTTTAAAACGTAAATTCTTTATCTTTGAGCAGTACATAATGAAATATTTGTAGATGAAATGTTGTATCTGGGATTTGTTTCAAAATGGCAGTTTGGGTTATACATGAAATACAGTTGTCCCAGAGTTTGTGGAATTTGGGTGATGGGTACATGGGAGTTTGTTATACTTTTCTACTTTGGTATATATTGGAGATTTTCTAGAATAAAAAGGTTTTGAGAATGTGAGTTTTAGCCTCATGTTTTTAATGAGTAGAAAATTTGGATTAAAAATATTATAAAATTTCTTTTTAAACATTTTTTTTCTCAGACTTTAGTGAGCATCAGAAGGATTATTTAAAAACTTTTTTTCAAGAAATTTAACGTTAACTAAGATTGGACTTTAATTTTGGTTCCAACATCTCCTGTGATGTTTGGGTTAGTAAACTTTGTTCATAGTAACAGCTTGGGCAGGGTTTGAATACTTCCTTGATTCACAAGTGGAAGAGGATTTTATGGTTCTGTTGTGAAAGCCTTGAAGGTGAAGTTTTTACTGTTTAGGCTATTTTCCTGCATTATCTCTTGTGTTAATGAAGAAGGTAGTTGATAAATTTCAGGGAATAGCCAGTCACATAAAGCTGTAGTAGAAGTGTTCTTGGTTTTTCTTGCATATGAAGGGGAAAGTCAGATACATTTTTAATAAATCTCTTTGCTGCTTTCATTTGGCAGCCTTGTTTGGGCACGGGGATAATAAAGCCTCAAGAACTTGAGAGAGTGGGTGAACAAGTTTCTTACATTGAAACTATTTAGTCAAATATGTACTTTTTTTGTATTGTCTGTAAAAGTATGTACCTATTCATTTTCTCAGGAAGCTTACAGATTTATTGGAGTAAGATAGATACATGGAGCAGTAATCAGTATAAATCGGTGTATGATCTGCAATATAAATCAATGTAATAAGTCACTAAATTGTGTGATACAGATAACTGTGTAGAATTTCAGAGGAACAGAAAATCAAAGAAGGCTCCAGGAGACCTAATAGAGAAGAGAGAAGAGAAGGTTAATGGGGAATCTAGATTTGTATAGGTAGAGAGATGAGAGGAAGATGTTTACTAACAAGGTCTAAAAAAAAAACAGAGGCAAGGCAAAGCATTTCTCCAAAAATGGTTTGTAAGATATTAATAGGTATATTAAATGTTATAAAAATGCTCATTAGCATGTTAAAGTTTCTGAGAAATTCTGTGGGAAATGAACCTATTTAAGGAAAGGAAGCAGCCTTTTTTTCTTTTTTAGATTATACCTCTGTAGTGATCAGTATTTCATTGGGTTAATTGTGAGGAACTACTTTGGGAAATGCTGTTACAGCATGAATAGAAATCTAGGCGGTTTGGTGACTAGTGGCTGATAGGACACATTTGAATAAGTATGGTGAGAGAATGAAAAGCACTGAATACTATTGGTGAGGGTTTCACTATTTTTAACCTTACTTAAGTAGCCCATGAAAGTTTTTGAACAGAGGAATAATGTGAGTAAATCAATGCTTGGAAGACATATCTCCAGAACAGAGTGGAATGGGAAGAAACTAGCACCAAAGAAGGTAGGAGCGGGGCCAGGCGTGGTGGTTCACTCCTGTAATCCCAGCACTTTGGGAGGCCAAGGCAGGTGGATCACCTGAGGTCAAGAGCAGCCTGACCAATATGGTGAAACCCTGTCTTTACTAAAAATACAAAAAAATTAGCTGGGTGTGGTGGCGTGCGCCTGTAGTCCCAGCAACTCGGGAGACTGAGACAGAATTGCTTGAACCCAGGAGGCAGAGGTTGCAGTAAGCCGAGATTGCGCCACTGCACTCCAGCCTGGGTAACAGAGCAGGACTCCGTCTCAAAAAAAGAAGGTGGTAACGGGCCACTTTAGTTAAACGGGGGAAGGAAGGAAGGAAGAATGCCAGGCATTTCAAAATACGGATTTATAGGATTGGTGATTAACTATCAGGAATACAAGAGATGAATCCATTGTTTTAAAGTTGTATCATTGGCACATTTGTGAGGGGAAAACTGATCTGGTGACCCCAAAATGATAGTAGTTTGAATGGATTGAATTTGTGGTTGAAATAATTGTTGCTAGCAGACATGGAGGGCTGAGCCTAGGACAAAGGAATGGAATTCTGTAGGAGAGGGGTGATAGACACAATTGAGGTCAGGAGAATTGATAAAACTGAACAAGGGAATTATAAAAAGGAAGATGCTTTGGGAAATTTTGGGGGTGGTGGAGTGGGGACCATAAAACTGTTATGTTATTAGCATCAGTAAAACATGCAGGAAATGTGTATTTTCTACCATTTCTAAGATACTCTTTTGGGACAGTAAAGTTTTAGTGGGTAATATATTTCTTTGGGTAACAGGAAAACAGGATTTCTCTTTCCCCTGACATTTGGCGTTGGAAAGTTTAGTTTGGACTCAGCTGATTAGTTTGGTGTTGGTTGTTTTGTTGGTTGGATTTTGGTTTTGTCTTACTTTTTTCCATCAGGAAAGCATCTACATGGATTGTCTGTCAATTCTAGATATCACCTCTGCTTTATTTAAAAGAGCTTCTTTTAGCCTGAACTGATCTTTAATAAGTTAGAATACCCAGCTTTGTATTTTTTGGAAACAGCGTCTCACTCTGTCGCCCAGGCTGGAGTGCAGTGGCATGATCATAGCTTACTGCAGCCCCGAACTCCTGGGCTCAATCAGTTCTCCCACCTCGGCCTCCAATTTACAGGTGTGAGTCATTGCACGTGGCCTAGAACATCGACTTTAAAACAGGTTTTGTAAGAAAGAATTAACTGCTGGTATCTGATACCAGTTAACATATCAGTACACTTATTCCCTAAGGAAAATTTGCCGCTATATTTACATAAGCCCTTCTTTTTGGTGCTTTTTTATTTTCTGCCACTTAAAGTATTTAATTCCCGTTACTTCATGTAATTCAGCCATTCATTACCTTGGATCCTCTTATATGCCAAAATTCCTTCTTGAATGTTTAAGTGAAGATGGAATAGAATGTATTTATTTTTAGAAGAAAGTTTCAGCCTTAGAACTGTAAAAGCAAAGCTTTTGACCTTGAAGGTAATACCTTATATTTGTTGATAAATAAGTAGAGAGCTGATTTAAAATTTTTTTATTTACTTTTTATGTTTTACAGTGATGGGGTCTTGCTGTGTTGCTCAGGCTGGTCTTGAACCCCTGGCCTTGGGTAATCCTCCTGTGTGCCTCCTGAAGTGCTGGGATTACAGGCCTGGCAGTTGACTTTCTATGTTATAGTGTTAATAAATGGCAGAAGTTAACTTTAAAGGGTGTAAGGAAATCTTTTTGAAAATTGATGAAAATATCTTTAGTTTTGATTAGCATTATGTCATTTATTATTTCCTGCTTTCTCCCTACTTTTTATAAATAAATTGTTTTTTTCACTCCTATTTAATTTTCTTTCAGCCTACGCTTGTTTCAACAGCAGTAACCACTCTAAAAGACTTGGTAAGAAAGTTTTAAAGAGGATTTGAAGTACCTGATGGCCAAAATGAATTTTAAAAAATGGTATTTGATGTCTATTCCCATTTTTGCTTTTTTTCCATTCTAATCAGTTAAGTTTTTGCTCTTATATTTTTAGAGGCAAGTTCTCTCTCACCCAGAGTGGAGTACAGGGGTACGATTATAGCTCACTGCATCCTCAAACTCCTGGGTTCAAGGGATCCTACTGCATTAGCCACCTGAGTAGGTGGGACTACAGGTGCCCAGCACTGTGCCTTGCTAATTTTTTTATGATTTGATTTTTTGTAATGGTGGAGTCTCACTATGTTACCCAGGCTGGTCTTGAGCACCTGGGCTCAAGCTATCCTCCCACCTCTGCTTCCCAAGTACTTGGGACTACATAATCCAACTCTTATTTCCTCTTTTCATTTGCTTTTATTAAATCTTCAGGAATTTTGTTGAAGGGCAAATGATGTTCCATGGTAAAGAAATTTTATTTGTCTTAGATTTACTGTTTTATCTAGTTAGTAGTAGTAGTTTATTCAAGTAGAGCTCTACCACTTTATCATTTCATTTGCTTTTTGAAGCAGGCTTATATCAGAACAAAAGGAAAATAAAGGTAGAATTTATTGAAAACATAGTTTGAAAGTTTTAAATTGTGATTTTATAAAGGTTATTTTACAAATGTTTTATATATATATATAATTTTATAAATGTTAGTTATTTGTACTCTCTTCCTAATATATCTGGTTCTCTTCTTCACCCAAGTTGGGTGTAGCCATGGAGCTTGCTTTGGCCAATGAAATATGTCATGGTGATTGATCCATTAGTCAAGAAAGCATGCAGTACACCCTCAGCTGATTTATGATGGATGTGAATAAAAAATAGACCTTTGTTTTAAGCCACTGTGATTTGAGAGGTTGTTAGTACAACTTAATTTTGCCCTGCTCTGTTATATAGGGGAGCCACTAGCCCTGTGATGCTGTTAAGCACTCGAAATGTGGCTAGACTGAATTGAGATGTGCTGTTAAGTGTAATAAAATACAAACTGAATTTTGAAGTTTTAGTAGAAAAAATAGAATGTAAAACATTTCATGAATAATTTTTATTATTGATAAAAGATTGGAATTTAATTCTTTGGATATATAGGCATGCTTTATCTTATTGTGCTTCACAGATACTAAAAAAAAAAATGAAGGATGTGGCAACCTCGTGTTTGAGCAAGTCTGTTGACCCCATTTTTCCATCAGCACGTGATCACTTTGTGTCTCTGTGTCATATTTTGGCAATTCTTGCAATATTTCAAATGTTTCCATTATTTTATTATTTTTTTTATTTTTGAGGCAGAGTCACCCACTGTCGCCCAGGCTGGAGTGCAATAGTACAGTCTCGGCTCACTGCAAGCTCTGCCTCCCGGGTTCACACCATTCTCCTGCCTCAGCCTCCTGAGTAACTGGGACTACAGGAGCTCACCACCACGCCTGGCTCATTTTTTGTATTTTTAGTAGAGACGGGGTTTCACCGTGTCAGCCAGGATGGTCTCGGATCTCCTGACCTCATGATCCGCCCGCCTTGGCCTCCCAAAGTGCTGGGATTACAGGCGTGAGCCACCGTGCCTGGCCTTCATTATTATTATACTTCTTAACAGTGATCTGTAATCAGTGGTCTTTGATGTTACTGTTGTAATTGTCTTGGGGCACAACAGACTCTGCACCCCCATAGAAGGTGAACTTAATTGATATAAAGGTTGTATGTTCTGATTGTTCCAACAACCAGCCATTTCCCCATCTCTCTGCTTGGGCCTCCCTCCTCCCTGAGACACAACAATATTTAAACTAGGCCAATTCTGGGCACAGTGGCTCATGCCTGTAATCCCAGCACATTGGGAGGCCAAGATTGGCAGATCACTTGAGGTCAGGAGTTCAAGTCCGGTCTGGCCAACATGGTGAAAACCGTCTCTACTGAAAATACAAAAATTAGCTGGGTATGGTGGCAGGCGCCTGTCATCCCAGCCACTTGGGAGACTGAGGCAGAAGAATTGCTTGAACCCGGGAGGCAGATGTTGCAGTGAGCTGAGATCACACCACTGCACCCCGGCCTGGGCGAAAGAGCAAAACTCTGTCTCAAAAAAAAAAAAAAAAAAAAAACCAAACTAAGTCAATTAATAATAAGGCTGTAGTAGCTTCTAAGGGTTCAAGTGAAAGGAAGAATTGCACATATCTCACTTTAAGTCAAAAGCTAGAAATAATTAAGCTTAGTGAGGAAAGCATATTGAAAGCCCAGATA
>NW_012104254.1:5156293-5226695 GCF_000951045.1 Mandrillus leucophaeus
AAAAAAAAAAAAAAAAAAAAAAAGAAACTAAGCCAATTAATAATAACCCTGCAGTAGCCTCTAAGTGTTCAAGTGAAAGGAAGAATTGCACATATCTCACTTTAAGTCAAAAGCTAGAAATAATTAAGCTTAGTGAGGAAAGCATATTGAAAGCCCAGATAGACCAGAAGCTGGGCCTCTTGTGCCAAACAGCCAAGTTGTGAATGCAAAGGAAGGGTTCTTGAAGGAAATTAAAAGTCCTATTCCAGTGAACACATGTGATAAGAAAGCAAAACAGTCTCATTGCTGATATGGAGAAAATTTTAGTGATCTGGCCAGATCATACCAGCCACAACATTCCTTTAAACCAAAGCCTAATCCAGAGCAAGGCTCCTCACTCTCTTCAATTCTGTGAATGCTGATAGAGGTGAGGAAGCTGCAGAAAGAGTTGGAAGCTAGCAGATGAGTCCGTGAGTTTTAAGAAAAGAAACTGTTTCCATAACATAAAGGCAAGGCTGCAAGTGCTGATGTAGAAGCTGCAAGAAGTTATCTGGAAATTAACATCATTGATGCAAAGGGTCACGCTAAACAACAGATTTTCCAGCTGGGCACGGTGGCTCAAGCCTGTAACCCCAGCACTTTGGGAGGCTGAGGCGGGAGGATCACGAGGTCAGGAGTTCGAGACCAGCCTGGCCAATATGATGAAACCCCATTTCTACTAAAAATACAAAAATTAGCCAGACGTGGTGGCGCCCATCTGTAGTCCCAGCTACTCGGGAGGCTGAGGCAGAAGAATCGCTTGAACCCAGGAGGCGGTTCAGTGGTTGAGTGGTTCAGAGATTGCAGTGAGCTGAGATTGCACCATTGTACTCCAGCCTGGGAAACAGAGCGAGACTGTCTCAACAACAAAACAAAACAAAACAAAAAAACCGCTAGGCTGGTCTCGAACTCCTGACCTCAAGTGATCCACTTGCCTTGGCCTCCCAAAGTGCTGGGATTACAGATGGGAACCACCATGCCCAGCCAGCAACCACCATCTTGATCAGTCAGCAGCAATCGACATTGAGACAAGACCCTCCACCAGCAAAAAGATTACAATTTACTGAAGACTCGGATGATTGTTGGCATTTTTTAGCAGTAAAGTTTTTTTAAATTAATGTACTTTTTGTTTTTTTAGACATAATGGTGTTGCACACTTAATAGACTGCAGTATAGTATAAACATTATATGTACTGGGAAACCAAAAAAATGGGTGGCTTTGTTAATTGCAATATTAGCTTTATTGTACTTGTCTGGAATAAAATCTGCAGTGTTTCTGAGGTATGTCTATATTAGGTTAAATGAAATATATTTTACCTTTGAGTTTTACTTTTTTAATGTAGCTGCTAGAAAATTTGAAGTTACTTATGTGAGTTGCATTGTATTTCTGTTGGACAGCATCTGTGTTATTACAGCCTGTCATCACTTAAGTCAAAATTTATACAAAGAATAGTATGCTCTAACAAAAAAACTTCAACTGTGGCATTGGCTTGAGAATCAGGCAGCAAGGAAACTGATGTTAGATGCTAGGAACATTATGATGCAGAGAACAATATTATATAAAACTTACCTGCAATAACTTGGAAGGCAAGTAGTATACCTAATGCATTTGTAGCTTTTGAGATAAGGTTGGAAAACAAATTGTATTTTAACTGGTACTGGTTTCATTTGACAAGGTGTTATATAACGGAAAGAGATGAGCTAGAAAATAATTGTTTAGTTTCCAAGTATGAATGAAAAGCAATACATAGGGTCCAGAAATTTGGGAATTTGTAGGATTAGAAGAAGCAGTTGCTGCTGCTCCTTTTTTTTTTTTTTCCTTTTTAAATAAATTAGAGACACAGTCTCCCTGTGTTGCCCAGGCTAGTCTCAAATTCCTGGGCTCAAGCAATCCTCCCACCTTGGCCTCCCAGAGTGCTGGGATGAGCCACTTTGCCTGACCAGTAATTGCTTTTTACCTCCAATCAGGAGACACAACTGAAAAGGCTTTTGAGTAAATAATTAAAATCCATTTTTTTTGGCAGGATCCAGTCAGGGTTATGAACATCCCTTCCATTGTTAAAATGTCTGAAAGGATTAAGGTAATTCAGAGTAAAGGCCAACTTGAGAGGGAATTGCTTTTCAGTTGGGTTAGGGGAAAGAGACTAAAAGGTATGGATTCCCTGTTAAAGCCAGGTAAACTCAAGGTACCCATAGTTAGGTAGAGAGAAATAGACACATTGTCTCATGGGGCAAGAAAGCGAAGAAAAGTAGTAAATCTAAGAAGCATATCTTAGAAAAAAGCTTTGGTTCTGGACATTGGCGCTTGAAACTGGATAGTATCAAATAGATAAGCCTTCTAATTTTTTCAGGGAGAGGCATAGCCAGAAGTCTGAATAAAGTATAACTGCTTGATACATAATGATCTTGCTCTCTGCCCCGTGCCTGCCTAACCTATTTGCTTCCTGAGAATTCTGCTCTGCTAAGGAGTCACTTTCTGATGTCCACTTCACTTTTAGCGGTAGAAGATAACAGACCAGGAAAAACCTTCCAGAAGGCAGAACCTAGAGGCACAGAGAACAGCACACTTAGAAACTCCTCCCAAGGGTCAATCAGAGCATTCCCCACCTTCCAGGACAGAGAGCCCTTGCACAGTCTGTTCAGCCTGGCTTATGAATTGCTATGAACGACTGACTGTTGTCTTATTTTCTTCTTTTGAACTGGAGCATTTTTTATATTCTGTCAGTGTGTATTGTGTGTTTGAAGGGAGGTAGATTACTTGTTTTAATAGGTCTCTGTGAAGAGGGGCTGCATCTGGACTTGATATAGAGGTGATTTCCCCATCAACACACGTCCTGTCCTTTGAGCTTACTGCTGAGATTGGATGGGATATTTGGGTTACCTTCTGAATGGAGGGACAGGTGTGTTTTTTCATGTGGGAAGAATAAATATTTGACAGCAGGGGTACTAGGGAGTCATGATTCTTCATAAAATAATCATAGGATTGCCCTTTCCTTTAATTCTTAATGTCAGGCATGGCCATACGCCTTTTTGTGACAAAGCGTGAGTGGAAGTTTAAGAGCAGAATGTGATTTTCCACGTTTTCTTTCACCTTTGGCAAGGCAACCTTGGAAGCATGTATCAAGTGGAGCCTGGACTCCTGAGGTGCTATCATGATCAGATCTCCCTTACCAACCTGAATTGGACATTTGAAATTAGTGAAAAATAAACTTTTGTTTTATCAAAGCCATTGAGTTTTTGTGATTGATGTTACTGTAGCACAACTTCACTGATTCTCATTAATGTGTTAGATAGTAATTTTGGTCAACAAATGTTCACCCAATATAGTTGTTCAATAAATGTTTGAATCAAATATGTAGAAATGTGAGGGCAAAAGAAAAATGTAAAAATTCTAAAACTGCCAAGATCCAGGTCTTTGGCTTTTATTCTTTGTGTGATAGCCAACTGACATGTTGACTTACGGGTCCTCTAATTATATAGGTAATATGGCAGGGATTATTCAGGTAGCAGACACAGGGGAAAATAGAAAACAAACTTGTAAATAGGAGTTAAAAGCAGTACCTAGGTGTGGTTTAGTGGATCATTTAAAGCATTGTTTCTTCTATTTCTGTTGATACTAACTCAAATTAGGATTGTTTACAGTCTGCAGAAAGTGTTGGAACGGAGTTGTTTTATTTAAAGGCAGTTTTTTTTAATGAAGGAAGAAATGCCCAAACCATGTTTTTTTGTTGTTGGTTGGTTGTTTTTCCCCTAGCCATTGCAGCAGTGGCAGAAACATCAGTTTTAGTCCAGTGCTAGAGCAGAGCCTTTTCTTCAAATGACATCTTAGGCAGAACTCCAGTGTATAAAACTAATGTTAATGGGGCTGCTCTGACTTTTATGAGGGCCTGGGACCCTCTTCTCTGCTGACACTTACAGTATCCTTTATGCAAACAGTTTGAAATTCCCTATATGAAGCAGATATACCTGCCGTGGCCATCTTCATTTTCAAGGGTTTGGGTTTCTTAAGAGTAGCCTTAGATCCTTTCTTTAGTCCTGATTTATTTAATGTTTATATACAGTTTTAACAGTTCTGACTGATTTCCAAGTTTAAAACTGGCTTGGAAAATGTACAGTAGAAAGGATGATGGGTACGGTAACCTGGTAAGTGGAGGATGGAGAGTGGATTATCACCAGAGTTGGGAAGAAGGCAGGAAAAACAAGTAGAAGAAATGAAAAACTATAATTATGAATGTTTTTAGTTCAGTGTTCTAGGGCCTATTTGATACCATAAATTACTTTTAATAATTAATTGGAGTCATTAGACAAAGATTAAATAACATTCTGAGCTTCCTGCCAAGGAAAGTAGGTAAATGTGTAATTGATTCTGTAGGAATTTTTGTTCAAGATATAACTATTTTAAATAACTCATGTCCTGAAGGTTTTGAATTTTAGAAGTTTTTGATGTATTTTTAAAGCGATACACAATTAAAAGTAGTTTAATTAAAATATTTTATAATTAAAGCTTAAAAGGACCTCAAGTTAAATTTGAGAAAATGAATTTATATTGTGATATATGCCATTACTATTACATTTCAACAAGTTATAAGAATGATACAGGCCGGGCGCGGTGGCTCACGTCTGTAATCCCAGCACTTTGGGAGACCGAGGCGGGTGGATCACCTGAGGTCAGGAGTTCGAGACCAGCCTGGCTAATGTGACGAAACCCAGTCTCTACTAAAAAATATAAAAATTAGCCGGGCGTGGTGGGAGACACCTGTAGTCCCAGCTACTCAGGAGGCTGAGATAGGAGGATTACTTGAACCCCGGGAAGTGGAAGTTGCAGTGAGCAGAGATCACACCACTGCACTCCAGCTTAGGTGACCGAGTGACACCCTGTCTTAAAAAAAAGATATGTAGTTGATATGGTTTGGATCTATGTCCCCACCCAAATCTCATGTTCAATTGTAATCCCCAGTGTGGGAGGAAGGGCCTGGTGGTGATTTGATCATGGGGGTGGTTTCCCATGGTTTAACACTATCCTTCTTGGTGTTGTCTTGGTGATAGTGAGTTCTTGTGAGATCTAGTTAAGAGTATGTGGCACCTCTTGCCACCCTCTTGCTGCCCTGGTCATGTGACTTGCCATCTATCCCTTTGCCTTCTGCCATGATTGTAAGTTTCCTGAGGCCTCCCCAGAAGCAGAGCAGATGTCAGAATCATGCTTCCTATACAGCCTGCAGGAGCATGAGCCAATTAAATGTTTTTAAAAAATAAATTACCCAGTCTCAGGTATCTCTTCATAGCAGTGGGAGAACAGACTAATACAATAGTATCTAAAAAGCATAACCAGCTCTGTTCTGTCATGGCTATTTTTTTAGAATATTTTAAATGACTTCAGGCCATTCATTTGAAAAGTTTTAACTGCAGTATGCAATTAGAATGACTTAGTTAATAGAATTAATGTGGAAGCCAGATAATTTTAAAATTATCTGGGCATTGTGGCCCATTTTATTTTTGATAGAGACAGGTCTTACTGTGCTGCCCAAGCTGGTCTCAAACACCTAGACTCAAGTGACTCTCCCTCCTTGGCCTCCCAAAGTGCTGGGTATTACAAGCATGAGCCACCATGCCCCTCCTCTGGTACATTCTATAGGATGCTTAGCACTTGTCCTGTTGGAAGACAGGGCTTTTCTGGGAACCACGTGTCTCATTTTTGCATTCTTGGTGAGTAGCATAAATACATGTATAGAACCTGGAAGAAAACATACATCTATTTGCTAGAAGGCATAAAAACCGAGAATAAGATTATAGTAGGTAGATCTATTAAACACTAAGAGATGAGGTTAAAAAATAATATATATTATTGCTATTTTGTATGTTTCCTTCATTGGTCTTACTAAAGGAGGCTTGAAAAGCAGTGTATTTTGTCCTCAAGTAGTTAGACTTAAGTTAGACTAGACATTGTGATACAATGCTTAGATTAGGTGATTGGGAGGTGGGAAAGGAGGTTAAACTACATTAAGATCCAGTTTTTGTTGTAGTCATAACTTGTTTTGAATCAAGAGCAGTTTGAATACTTAACCTTATTCATAATAGGCAGCTTCAGATCTTTAATTGTCCCTAAAAATTCAGTCTACTCTTAAGATGAACATTTAGTACATTTTAGTACATTTGATTTGAGAGTTGTGAGTTACTGCTGCTTATAGCAGATCACTTTCGTGCTGTTTCTTTTATAGCAGTTAGGAATTACTGAGAACTATCTTTTTGTGTGTGTGTACTATTTTAACCTGGTAGAATGGCTTTTAAAAAAAAACCTTTATAGTAAATTTAAAGTAGTCTCTTTTTTTTAATCTGAAGGGGAGAGGAAAACTAGTCCCCAGAGCTTATGGGGACAAGGTGGAGCCTTAGGAAAGCGTATTGTGTGTCATAATAACTTGTAATATTGCTGTGTATCCTTCATAGTTTCTCTGACCTTCTTACCTGTGACATTGAGGATTTTATCCATTAGGTTTCTAAAATAAGTCCTCTGTGGGAGTGGGAAACAAGAGGGGAGATTTGCCAGATTTAAAAAAAAATTGTAAAAAACACATAACATTAAATTTACCATCTTAACAGTTTTTAAGTGTATAGTTCAGTAATGTTATGTATATTCACATTGCTGTGTAACACATATCTAGAATTTTTCATCTTGCAAAATTGAAACTCTTTACCTTTTAAATACCAACTTCCCTTTCCCTCTCTCCCCCATTTGGCAACTGCCTTTTTTCTTGCTGTTTCTGTGATTTTGACTACTTTAGGTACTTCATATTCATGGAATCATAGCTGTCCTTTTGTGACTAGTTTATTTCACTTAACATAATGTCCTTGAGGTTCATCAGTGTTGTAGTGTGTGACAGGATTTCACATGCTACATACACATACTATATACATACAATAGAATATTTCACATATAGTAGCGTATGTGGCTGGGCGCGGTGGCTCACGCCTCTAATCCCAGCAGTTTGGGAGGCCGAGGTCGGCGGATCGCCTGAGGTGAGAATCATAGCTGTCCTTTTGTGACTAGTTTATTTCACTTAACATAATATCCTTGAGGTTCATCAGTGTTGTAGTGTGTGACAGGATTTCACATGTTACATACACATACTATATACATACAATAGAATATTTCACATATAATAGCGTATGTGGCTGGGCGCAGTGGCTCACGCCTCTAATCCCAGCAGTTTGGGAGGCCGAGGTCGGCGGATCGCCTGAGGTGAGGAGTTCGAGACCAGCCTAACCAACATGGCGAAACTTGGTCTCTACTAAAATTACAGAAATTAGCCCGGTGTGGTGTTGCATGCCTGTAATTCCAGCTACTTGGGTGGCTGAGGCAGGAGAATAGTTTGAACCCGGGAGGTGGAGGTTGCAGTGAGCTGAGATCACGCCCCTGCACTCCAGCCTGGGCAACAGCAAGACTCTGTCTCAAACAGACAAAAATAGTCTATGTATAAAGTTTCTTTATCCTTCCTAGATTTTTAAATTCACTTTGATTTAATTAAACTAAAACTAATTAAAATAGCATATATTTATATACAGGGAAGCTAACTTAAAGCTTTTCTTCCTGTGAACTGGCCCTGGTAGGGAGTTGATCTTTAGCAATATATGCAATATGGTTTTGCACAGTTTTCCATCTTACATCCTGGCTGCATCCATTTTCAACTGTGTGACTTCAGGCAAACTACATAACCTCTTTGTTTTCTCATCTAGAAAGGAAGGGGAAAAATAATAACCTCAGTGTAGTTGGGAGCATGACATGAGTTAATATATGTAAGTACTTAGAATAGTGCTCAACAAGTAGTAAATCCTTATCTTATGTGTTTAGCCATCATATTTATCATTGGGGAGAGTAGGACACTGTTTAACAAGGGCTTAACTAGTACTCCAGATTTAATAAGGTGAAGTGAATATCTCACTAGTCAGTGTACTAATTACAGGTCACATAGTCTTTTTCTCACATATTTGTGGCAAGACTATAAAATGAGATCTTTTGTAATACATATTAGGAAATCAGTCATTTCTGGTTATGTTCATATGTATGTGTATGTAAGATAATTTGGAAAACTATAAAAATGAAAGATTAATAAAAGATTAATTTCAAATGGGTGGAAAGGAGCAGTTTATAGAAGAATAATGATCCAAATCTAAGAAGATGGCATTTGGAGGAAGAGATTGCTTGATGTTAAAGCAGAGATGGTGATTATCCATCCATCCATCTATATTTTTAAAATTATTATTATATTTGGTAAGGGGATAACATTTAGTTTTAAAAACCTACCCCTAAAGTGTTAACTTCTTTTAGCATTAGTGAAGGAATATTTTTAGGAATTCATATCTATAATTTAGAACTATCCCCTTAGAAGAAAAGTTGTAAAAAAGCTTGGTACCTCTGAAATATCCATAGGAATCTGAGGAATAATGAAACTTTATAATACATGAGATATTGTAGGATTATCCAGTGGTTCTGTTAGATGATTTTTATGGCAGGTGAAGCTGATTAAAGGGAAAATGTAAATTTTTAGAATCAAATGAAGTAATTTCATCAGTGCTTAAAAAAGTTGAAGGCAGAAAATATGAAAGACTTTGATAAGAACAACAAAATCTTAATGGCACACTATTGATAAAAGATAATGTCTCATTTTATCAACCATACTGTAATTCATATTTATCTAATGTTAGCTATTTAAATTAAATACGCGTGTTCCAGACTTGATAAATTGGTTAAGAATTTATCTTAAATGTTCTATTAGCTGTATTGATAAGTAATTAGCAGTTAATTTTAGGAAGAGGTATTTAGGATTTTCTTGTAATATTTTTAATAGAAATCTAGGCATGCCCTGAGTTATTGATACTTAACTAATATTGAAAATTAGCCTTATCTTTGTAACCATGTTGTGTTTGTGTGTGTATGTGTATATTTCATTATTTAAATTTTCTGTTTTCTTCTCTTCAATTCTTGCCCAGGTGTGCAGAAATTGTTTTTCTTTTGTACATATCCCTTTTGCAAGCTTGTTTTATTGGTAGGCCTTGAAAACAACCATAATCACAGGACAGAGATACTGTCAGTGCGATACCTCGCCAAATGAAAAGGAAACATTTTGAGGTGGAAAATAGACATAATAAAAAAAGAAGTGCTGTTTATAAAATTCTTAAATGTGTCATGCACATTTCCTTGTATTTCTCTTTTCATTGCTTAAATTTTTTGCATACTTTTCCTCAAATATTAATCAGATGTAAATAAGCACATTCATTTCTTTATACTGCTAGCATACACTATTGCTACAGAATATAAAGGCTGATATACAAATATTTCAGGTACCCTTATGTGTCAAATCTACCTTTGTGGGCTAACCTAGGAGCTGTACTGCCAATTTTATAATGCTTGCTTTTACAGCAAAACTCTTGGAAACAGTTACCTGTACTTGTTTACAGTTCATCTCCTTCCACTTTCTGGAGTCTGTACTAGGCGGAGTTTTGTGCTCACAGTTCTTGTCAAGATCACCAGTGATTACCACAATGTTATATCCAAGGATCATTTCTTAGTCCTTGTTTTACTTGACTTTTTAAGTATTTGACACAGTTATGTTCTTCTCGAAATGATTTCTTCAGTTTGACTTCTGACACCAGTTGCCTCATATCTCACTGGCCACTCTCAGTCCCCTTTGCTGGTTCTTTTTAATCTCTGCTTGTTAATTTTGGAGTGCTGCGGGGTTTCCTCCTGTCTACATTATATTCCAGATGACTCTCAATACCTAACATATATGCTGATATTGTCAGGCCATATTTCTACCTGAACTCCAAACCCATTGACTGCCTTATCAACACCTTCATTTGGATATTCAATAGGCATTCAGAACTTTCATATTTCAAAATAGGCCCCTGACTGGCACCCCTCCCCTGCAGTCTTTTCTATCTTCAGTTTACCCTATCTCAGTCAATGGCAAGTCCATCTTTCTAGTTGCTGAGGATTAAAACAAAACAAAAACCTTGGGAGTGTTTTTAACTTCTTTCTGTTCTTGCTCCTCACATGATAACCTGTTATCAATCTGTTAGCAGATGTCTTTGACTCTACTTTAAACATATTTTCTGACTGACCAATTCTACCCCTCCTCATCAATACCCTAGCTTCAGGCCACCATCATCTCTTTTTAAGACTGTGTCAGACCATTCCTGTATTACTATAAAGAAATATCTGGGACTGGGTAATTTATAAGAGGTTTAATTGACTCAATTCTGCAGGTTGTACAAGAAGCATAGTGCTGGCATCTGGTTCTGGGAAGGCCTCAAGAAGGTTTTACTCATAGCAGAAGGCAAAGGGGGAATGGGCACGTCACATGGTAGAAGTAGGGGGAGGAGAGAGACAGAGAAAGAGAGAGTAGGAGGGAAGGTGCCACATGCTTAACCAAATCTCTTAACTATTGCAAGAACAGTGCCAGGACAGTGGTGCTAAACCATTTATGAGAAATCTGCCCCCTTGATCCAGTCACCTCCCACCAGGCTCCACCTCCACCATTGGGGATTACATTTCAACATAAGATTTGGGTGGGGACAAATATCTAATCTATTTCAGGGTCTTGCTTTGTTGCCCAGGCTGGAGGGCAGTGATGTGATCATGGCTCACTGCAACCTGACCTCCTGGGCTCAAGTGATTCTACTACTTCAGTCTCCTGAGTAGCTGGAACCACAAGGCATGTGCCACCATGTCTGCCTTGCCTTTTGTTTTGTTTTGTTTTTTGTTTTGTTTTGTTTTTGGATAGTGACGGGACCTCTCTCTGTTGGCTCAGGCTGGTCTTGAACTCCTAGGCTCAATCGTTTCTCCCGCCTCAGTCTCCCCAAGTGCTGGTATTGCAGGCATGAGCCAACACACCCAGTCAGCTTGAACTTGTAACTTGCTAACTGCCTTATCCTTAGAACCTAGAACAGTGACTGGCACATTGTAGCCGTACACATAGTTGTTGAATGAATAAAATTATATTCTAAATTTCATATTATGAATTTAATTTGTGGGACACACTCATTTTAAGTTTTTTTTTAAATTTGTGTAAAAATGGGGGAAGGTTTAGTAAACCATGTGGGAACTAGAGGTAAAGCAAAAAAACTGTCTTTAACAGTTCCTAATCACCTATAAATTACATTAAAGTATTTAATTTAGAATAATCTTTATATTGAAGTATAATGTGCATTCAAAAAATATACAGATCATATGTATATAACTTGATGAAATTTTACAAAATGAACACATAGGAGAACTACCACCCAAATCAAGAAACATGATATTACCAGCAACCCAGAAATCTCCCTGTACTCAGTCATATATTTCCCTCAAAAGTAGGCAGTCACCACTCTTCTATCGCCATGGAGCACCCACTCCCTTAACATTTAAATAATGTTTTTTTAGACTGGGCTCGGTGGCTCATGCTTGTAATCCCGGCACTTTGGGAGGCTGAGGTGGGTGGATCACTTGAGGTCAGGAGTTCGAGACCAGTCTGGCCAACATGGTGAAACCCTGTCTGTACTAAAAATACAAAAATTAGCCGGGCATGGTGGCGGGCACCTGTAATCCCAGCTACTCGGGAGGCTGAGGCAGGAGAATCGCTTGAACCCGGGAGGCGGAGGTTGCTGTGAGCTGAGGTCATGCCACCACACTCCAGCCTGGGTGACAGAGCAAGACTCTGCCTCAAATAAAATAAAAAAAATAAATAAATAATTTTTTAAAGAACAGTTTAGATGCTTAGTAAACTGGAAAGGAAAGTATAGAGATACACCTTACCCCCCTGCCCCTGCACGTGCATACCCTTCCCTATGTCAGCATCCCCCATCATTCAAAGTGGTTCATTTGTTACAGTTGGTGAATTTGCTTGATGTATTATCACCCAAAGTCCATACTTCACATTAGGGTTTCCTCTTCGTGTTTATACATTCTGTAAGTTTGAACAAATGTATGCCATGCATCCACCTATATTACATCATACATAGTATTTTCACTACTCTAGAATAAAAATACCTCTGTGCTGTGCCTATTCATCTCTCCGTGCCCTTTAATTCCTGGCAACCGCTGATTTTTTTTACTGTCTCCATAGTTTTGCCGTTTCCGACCTGTCATATGGTTGGAATCATTGCCAGTTGTTATGAATCTTATATAAATGAAAATTTCTTTATATAAATATCACACACGGTCCCATTCCCTGTGTATAAAGGGAATACATACCGGGTGCAGGGGGCTTCTTTTGTTCGAAATGCTTTGAGAGTCATTTCTGTTGCATGTAGGTGGTTGTTAATGTTCATTGTTTTAATATGTTCCATTGTATGAACAAATATGATTTGTTTTTCCATTCCAATACTGGTGGATATATGAGTTTTTCTAGTTTAGGGTGATTACAAATGACGTGTAAGTTTTATACTTGTATTTTGGTGTTAAGTGTTGTATGCATTTCTGTAGGGTGTGTACCTAGGGGGAAATTGTTTGAGCTGTAGGGAATACATAGTTTCACTTCTAGAAGATATAGACGAAAGATTTTCCAAAGTGGTTGTACTGATCTACACACTTACCATCACTGTGGGAGTTTCAGTTGTTACACTTCTTTCCCAACAGTCTGTACGGGTCTGTTTTAAAAATTTCTAGTCATTTTGTGGGTGGGTAATGATACCTCATTGTGAATTAAATTTTTATTTCCCTGATATTTAACAATGTTGCGTACCTTTTCTTACTTTTATGGGTCATTTTGATGGATTATTACTTTCGTTTCTCCTGAGCCTGATAAATACTGGATTTCTAAGAATGACTAGCTACCATGTAGGACATTAATACAGCACAGTAAAAAAAAAGTGTTTTCCTTTCATCTATACTGAGATACGAAGGAAGATGTAAACTTATGTGCCTGGTACTGATGACTTATATTTAAGGTATCTGTATTAAGTTGGTATGCAAAGGAGAATTATTTAGGGCTTACTACATTAATTGATTTTATGGTGAGAATTTGAAAGTATACCCAGATGTGTATGAATGAATGCAGTGATTAGAAATTGGGTATAACACTTTTTGGGCAATTTATTGTCTTTAGTGAGCACTTTGTGGTCTCATCTGTATCAGCTTAATCTTGTAACATCTCTGTGTATTATTTGCACATAGAAGGCATAGAAAAGCAGAGGACAAAGTTTTTCCAGATCGATTATTACCTATTTTGGAAGTTCCTTCTTAAGGAAGATTTGTTCATCTAGGGAGATTGTATTTTCTGAGAACTTTGAGTGAAGCAATTATTATCTAAAGGGACATATGAACTAATTAATGTAATTAATTCTACTATAAGCATTTATACAGGAGATTACTCTCCAACTAGTCTTGAAGGATAGATAGAGGTTAGTTAGATGAGGAACAAAGTAACTAGAAAATAGTCTAGGCAGGAGAAGTAGTACATGCAAGGGTGTGACATTGGGAGAGGACATGTAATTTCATGCTATTTTTTTGGGCCATTTGGTTCTCATCTGTATTTGTTTTTTGTTTTTATTTTTGTTTTTTCCTGTAGATATTAGGATCAAGGAAGAAGAACCTGATCCTGAAGAGTGGCAGCTCAGTGGTGATTCTACCTTGAATACCAATGACCTAACACACTTAAGAGTACAGGTGGTAGATGAAGAAGGGGACCAACAACATCAAGAAGGAAAAAGACTTCGGAGGGTAGCTTGCACCTGTCCCAACTGTAAAGAAGGTGGTGGAAGGTATGCATACATGAAACATACATATTTTTAAGAGTGCTAATATCATTCTAATTTTTGAAATACTGCATGCTATGTCATTTAATTATGAGAAATTATTCATTACATGATCATTTTGGGTGTGTGTGTATGCGTGTGGCAGAAGTTAGAGAACAAAATATATGGAATTGGATTTTCAGTTCTAAATGTTTTTTAAACTGAAATTATTAGTTTGCTGTTTCAAAAACAGTATAGCAGATGCCATTTAAGAGGCCCACACCAATCAGAAATTAGCGTGTTTGCACACCAGCAATGGAATTTGCCTTAAATATAGATAAAAAATTGATTTTTAGGTTGAGAATAGTAGTTACATAAAGATTAAGTTCATCTATGGCTGATAAGCATAAATATTTCCATTTTCAGTAGAAGTGAAAAATAAGCCTTAATAGATTGAATTTTTAAAAAAATGAGATTGTATTTCAATTCAGTCTTTTTAAAGGTAAACATTAAGACAGAATAACATGACTGGAGTAAACTTAAAATGATCAGAGATTATGTTAAATGTGGATGTACTAAGCTTAATAATTAGGAGATTGAGACTCAGATCATATTTAAAAAAAAAAAAAAAGATCCAGACTGATGTTGATTATAAGGAACACCTCAAATAATTGGCACAGAAATATTGAAGATGAGGGATAGGAAAAGATTTATCAGGCAAGTATTAACAAAAAGAAAACTTGGGTAGCAGAGTTAATATATTACACGAGGTGGGATTGAGGTGAAAGCCCCAAATGAGACAGAGATGTATTTCTTGTTAATAATACTAAATTTCCACCAAGAAGATTTAATAGTCACAGTCCCTTTTTTGTGCAGCTTTGAAATATATAGAGCAAAAATGGATAGAACTCTAAAGCCATACCTAACCAAATACCTTGTCATGGTGAAAGTTAACATACCTTTCTTAGAAATGCACTGTTTAAGTAGATAAAATGTACTTTTAATACAGTTAACAAACTTGATCTAATAGAGCTTTTCTATCTGCCTTTGAGTTGCACATTGGCCAGCCCTTTGCAGTAATAATAATTGCTAACAACTGGTAACATTGAGAGCTTACCGTATTCCCAATGGTGTTAGAAGTGAGACATAGAGAGGTTGAATGACTCTGAAGAGCACACACAACAGGGATTCGGACCTAGTTTTACCCAGAGCCTTAACCGTTAAACTATGCTGCCTCCCAAGTGACTCTCTTTCTACATCGGATCCTTAGGTATTCATGTTTGTTGTAATTAGTTTAAAAGTTTGTTTTTTGACATATTTTGGTCAATTAAAATTGTGAATTCTAGCTAGGCAGTAACTTTTCTGAAACTCATTTTAGAGGGACTTTTAAGATAAATTATTCACAAAAAATCTAATGGAGGCCTGGCCTTTGTTTCATTTATTCTTTATTTTAAAATGAAAATGTTTTAATTTATGTTTATTAAACTAAGACATGCTCATAAAAATGCAGAAATATAGGACATTTAAAAACACCAGAATCCCACCCCACTTCAAGATAAGCTAGTAACATGTTTGTATATGTCCTTCAAGATGTTACATGTATTTTAAAATAGAATCATCTTCTTCTCACTGTTTTATATGTCTGTTCTTGTTTTGATAATTTTTGTGACCATATTTTCAAGTCTGTATAGTCTGCATCGTTTTTATGACTGTATAGTATTCTGTTGTATTCTATTGTATGGATGTAGAGTGATTTAACATCTTTTGTTGGGAATTTATTGTTATAATCTTACATGTATGTCTTTGCATATTTGTCTGAATATTTTATTTGTATAAGTTGGCAGAAGTGAAATTGCTGGGTTAAAGGTAATTGTCTGCTAGAAAGGCTAGTTTGTACTCTAACCAGCAGTGTGTGAGAGTATCTAGTTTCCCACATCCTTGCCAACAATGAATTTTACATTATTTTTAACCTTTGAAAGTCCGACAGATGAAAAATACCTTAATATTGTCTTATTTAGTATATTTTTAAATTACTTGGTGAGGTTGAGCATTTTTGGGGATGTTATTTTGCCATTTTAAAATTTATTTTTTGAATTTTTGTGTTTTTTTTTTGTAAATCTGTTAATTTATGTAACTGTCATGTGGAAATATTTTTCCCAGTTTTACATTGCCTTTAACTTTTTCAGTGGTTTACAGAAGGCATTGTTACTACACAAGTAAAGAAACAGTTCCATCACTTACAGCTTGCAAAGCACAAAAATTTTAAGTTGATCAGCCTTTCCTTTATTAGATGGCTTGTTACTATGCTATTTATTACAAGTTTTCTGTATTCTGAGAGTTATAAAAATGTTCATTTATATTTTTTCTAGAACTTTTGTGACTTCATTCTTCAATAGCTCACTTATTCTAAGGAATAAAAATTGAGATTCCTAAGAAAAGAAACTATATTGTTTCTTAGAGCTTATTTGAACAAAATTCAAGTAGTATATGTGTGATAGATATACTTGTATAAATGACAGTTGTACCTAATTAATAGAAGCATAACATATGTAGTAAATCCAGACTATTCTGAAGTATTCTGCAAGGTGATACAGATAGTAGTTAAAAAAAATTTTTTTATAATATTTGTCTTTTTTTGCAACGATTTTTTTTTTTCCAAAGAATATGGGCAAGATGGCATTTTTAGAGAACTAATTTTATTCATCCTTAGAGAAGTAAATTGTATTTATTTGTTTACCTTTTAAAGTAAGGTGTAAAATATAAAATATTTAAAAATTGTAATTATTTAGCAAATATTTATTGAGCGGAACCAGCTTTCAGAGACTGTTGAAACTAGTGAGAGATAACCTAGTGAGAGACAAATAATTGTAAGTAAAATACGTTCTAGAGGCATGATTGTTAAATAGGTTTTGTATGGATTAAACATCAGTCCATATTTTTAAAATTGTGCACAATCTGTTTTCTTTGTCAGCATTTCAGTTTATGTCCTGTTTTTCCCACCCTGAGCAGAAGAGAGTGTATTTTACTTTTCTTAACCCCTCTACCCACAGTTTAACTTCCACTCTATCTTAGCATTATTAAATTATTGGGAACAAGTTTAGACACTCAAGAATAGAAATGTAAAATTATTAGTTTTTTCTATATTATAGGCATTAGTGGTGTGGATATTAATCAAGAAGAAAACTTTAAGTCTTTTCTTACCTGAAGTTTGTTGAGAAATTCACTTCAGTTCTCTCCCTTCAAGCCTTCATATAACATGCCGTAAATCCACATCTACTATATCTATATCTTATCTTGAATCAAATTTTCTTTTTAAATAGAATTTTGGGCCTGGATGTTGAGCTTTTTCCTTAAATTATATATGTGTGCAACCCGCCCCTATGTTTTTTCTTTCTTAGATGCCTATCCCATTTTCAAATAATATTTCTTATCTCCTAATAATTCAGTTAAAAATACCTTCCCTAGCTTCTTGCTTCTTTGAGAACCCAGATTTGTTGCTGTTAATTTGTTAGTCTTGTGCTTTGTTAGTGTTCCCATGCTAAATTTTGCTAGGTTTGTGAAATACACTTTTGAGTTTGTAAAAGCGCGTTGATTGACCTGAGTGGTAGGCTTAGAGGAGAGGCATGAAATCATGAGTACACGAGTGAACTGAATTGGGTTCTCTGTGAAATTGCTATGGTGAACACGATATGTAAAATTGGTTTGTACACCAGTAGCCACAAACATTGCTGTTTTTCTTAGGGCTTTTTAAATAATAAATTTAAAAATCTAAATTAAATGGAATCAATATTGGCTTTGGTTAATGAGACTTTGGCATTGCAAGGGAGCCAGAAAAACCTGTTTCACTCAACTCAGCTCTTTGAAGAGAGTTGTAGAAATTGGGGGTGGACTGGAGCAGAAACTAGAATTGTGTTAGATTATGACATCCTTGCCCTTGAGACAACAGCATGACTCCTCCTTGTCTTTACTTATGCTATTCCTCTGCCTGGAATGCCTTCCCTCCTTTCTATCTAAATCCTACCCACCTCCTCCACGAAGCCTTCTCTAACTACTGGAGCCCACATTGATGTCTCCCTGTTCAGAACACCTATGGCATCTAACAGCCAGCACTGCACCGTTTAGCACTGTTTGTCCTATGGCAATTTCACATGCTACTGAGTGTGAGTACATTAAAATATAAATGTGGGGAAATATGCATTTTTCCAGTAAATTTGAAAAACGATAGGTGTATTGTATACAGGAGGATTTACAGGCTGTAGAAAGTTTTACAGGATATGACTAAACTGTGAGACTGGGGGAGGAGGGGAGTTGGGGAGGGGGCTAAATGTACTTTTTAAAAAAAAAACTCAGAAACATTGTAAAGTTTATAAAAGTTGTTTTGTCCAAAGTGTCATGTTTTTTAAAAATAATTTATTCAGTAACTAGCCTAATTTTTTAAAATTTATTTTAAAAGGTTGAGAAATAACATTTTCTGTAGTGTTTAATACTATTCAGATTATCAAATTCTGGAATCAAAAGTTTTCTTCTTGCTTAGGCTAAGATACCTCTGTTCACCCATCTAATCTCATATCTTCTAAACCCTGCTCTTGGTATCAGATACTGAAATGTAATAAATGTCAAATTTGGTGATGTGGAGAAAACTGTATTTTATCTCTTGTGTCTAATTTTGGCTTTTACATGGTTAATATGATGGGAATTTTAAATGTAAAGATAATTTTGATTTATATTTATTTCATCTAATGCTAAGGGAGTTCAGACCATTGCTTTAGCTAGATTTTAAAAAAAGCTTTCTCCAAGTCAGTGTATATTCAGGGTGTGGCCACACAAATATGAATAAATACTCTTAAATCATGTTAAAGTCTGCTAAAGCTTCCTGTATCTTTTAATTGTACCTGTGATCAGTTATGCATTCATTCTTTGGTTTAAATATATTTTTGATTATCTGACACCATGACTTTTGAATACAGACCACATTTAGTTTCCTATATAATTAATTGGATAAGGCTTATGCATAGAATTTGTGAATGGTTCTGATAGAAGAATAAATAGCTTTATTGTACATTCTTTACATATGAAATGTCCTTTTAATTACATAATTCTTGAGCATATTTACATTTGGACAGCAATCACATTAATTCGGGAGTAAGGTTAATATATAAAATGTATATGCCTGAAATACATAAATTTTCATTTAAACTGATATTAAATGGTTTTGGTTTCTGATCGACTTCATAATGATAATGTCTTCTATTTAAAATTCAACATGGGGGTATATGATATAAATGGTAATGTCCATTTGAATATTTTCATATAAGGTATATATTATTCTGTGTGTGTTTTTTAGAGGTACCAATCTTGGGAAAAAGAAGCAACACATTTGTCACATACCAGGATGTGGTAAAGTCTATGGGAAGACCTCACATCTGAGAGCTCATCTGCGTTGGCATTCTGGAGAACGCCCTTTTGTTTGTAACTGGATGTACTGTGGTAAAAGATTTACTCGAAGTGATGAATTACAGAGGCACAGAAGAACACATACAGGTTACTAATATTTACTTTTAACAGACAAAAATGAATTATAGGGCTACATAACTGCCTTGACATTTTTTTTTTTTAATTAGCATTTCTTACTGAATTGAATCTTTAAAATACAATGAATTACATCCAGTTTTTACCTTTAGGAACACCATCTTAATATCACAAATTCCAAAGAACAAGTCAGTATGGCTTATCTTCTAAAATAAAGTTTTATTTAAGTAGACTTTGGGTAGCTTTTGTTGACATTATTGAATGCTTTAAGCCACATTTATGCTATTTTTATTCTGTTAACATTTTTAATTAGTTATCAGCTTTTACTCTTGATTTATCCTATTCTTTTCTTTCCCCTTAACACTGTAACAAAAAATATTTCTGTTTCTTCTGATATATTTGGGCATTTCACCTTTTCTTTTGTTTTTAGTATCTCGGAGGTAAGGGAAAGGTATTTCACTGAGGAGTAACCAAGGCAATGTTGATGTGAAGACTTTCTCTCATCATATTATTTTTACATAGTGTTGTGTGGTTGTTAAATGAAATGGACCTATGACTGATCTACACTGAAACCTAACAGTATTAACTTAGAGAGAGATAGTTTTCTCCTACTACCATGTAAATGATTAAAGTGTTCATCAGTCTATGCTCAACACTGGAGAATTGAAAAATATGTATTTACAATCCCTAGAGAGCTTGGAAGAAGCGTGATGAAATGGAGAACAACATGGATTTTGAAGTCATCTGGATTCCAACCCAAGTTCCCTATTAGGTTAAGCGAATAAACTATCTCTGACATTGCTTCACATCTCCTACTTTGGCCCTTCAGTATTGTATAAAATTACCTATGAGGTCTGTAGTAGTACACAGATGCTCTAATTGTTTTAGTTCCTGTCTCTCATTGGGTAGGTAGAGAGATGAAATTAACCTATATGAAACTGCAACAGACAATTAAAGTAGATAAGGCTGCTGGGCGTGCTGGCCCATGCCTGTAATCCCGGCACTTTGGGAGGCCAAGGAAGGCAGATTTCTTGAGCCTCAGGAGTTTGAGACCAGCCTGGGCAACATGGCGAAACTGTGTCTCTCCTAAAAAGACAAAAAATAGCCAGGCGTGATGGTGTGTGCCTGTAGTCCCAGCTACTCAGGAGGCTGAGGTGGGAGGATTGCTTGAGCCCAGGGGGCTGAGGTTGCAGTGAGCCATGGTCATGCCACTGTACTGCAGCCTGGGTGACAAAGTGAGATCCTGTCTCCAAAAAAAAAAAAGGTAGATAAAAGATTTTGCATTGCAGTCTGCTGTTGAAAAGGCTCAGAAACAGGTAATTATTGCTTGGGATAGTAAAGTATGGGATAATAGACCTTACGATGGCCCTGTAACAGAATTTTCCTCAGTAGGATTTTATCAGCAGGTTGTAAAAAGGAATAATGTAAAAGGGAGAAAAAGGTCAGTGATCAAACAAGTGTAGGAAATAGTGGGCTAAAGTACCTTCAAGGCAGTACCTCTTAAGACCTTTAAAAGCTAGATGGACAGCTTGCATCTATAAATTAGTGATGTAACGTGTGTAGCATTTCCTAACCTTGTTTGATCATTGTGCCGTTTGCCATGGAGTACCTCTCAGGACTAATGTTAGAAGAGAAACTGGGAAATACTTTCCTAGAAAAACGGTGGTATGTTAATAGAAGAAGTGAGAGACCCCCCCCCCTTTTTTTTTTGTAGCGGTGAATGAGGATGAGATTTTACATAACATTTCAATTAAGTAGGATTGAGGCACATTTTAAAGTTCCTTGTAAATTAGGCAGTGGAGCATCTAAACTGTTACATCATCTGCAAGTTACCCTTGCATTTCCGTATCACTTAATATAATCTTGAAGTTTTCTGATGTAATAAAATTTGGTCTTTAAGGTAAATAATGTCGAGAGAGACAGACTAGGATGTGACTGCAATATAGTTCAAGCATGAGGTCTGATAAAGACCTATGTAGAGTAGAGGTGCTAGAACAAAAGATACAGGGTAAGACATTTTTGAAGAAAAGAATTAAGAAAATATTTCCTAGATTTATTGATTTTTATTTATTTCTCTCTGAATTCGTTTTAGGTTGGCCTTTTGTCTTTTTTGGTAATCCTCTTGCAGAGTCGGTCTTCAACATAATAGAAGTTCAGTCTGTCTTTTGTATTTAAACTTATTCATGCTGGGAAATAAATTTAGGCATCAGGGTTTTATCAACTTTAACATCTTGACATTAATTATCCTTGTTCTTGATTGTTGTAGCTGAAATCAAGTCAGCTAGCCAGATTCATTTTTTCTACGGATTACTTACTCTTTGGATCTCAAGCTTGTCGTGTCATTTCTTTAATCTGGAAATACCCTGTTGCTTTAATTATATTTAAGAGTTGAAGGTTTAGTATCATGAACATGGCACGTTAGTATTTTAGTTATAGTGTGAAAGAATATACTTTTATTTAGACTTTAAAATGTGTTGTAGATGATTTTTTTTAGCTGACATCTTAACACAGGTATTTAAAACAGCATAGTTGAGATATTAAAGTTTTATTTGAATATCCATCTATTATATAATACATATTTGAATTTTGCTATTCATCAAAAAGTAAAGATGATTTATTTTAAGGAGAAATATTCTGTAAGAGAAATCTGGCAGGGGTAGCTTGTAAAATGAATACAGTTTTAATAGACCCCTGCTCCCATCCTTACCTGTCAGCATTGACTGACTTTATGTTTTGGGGGAAATGATTGAGCTGTTAAAGTTGAATTTTTAAAACCAAGTAACTTAATTTTTTTCCTAACAGGTGAGAAGAAATTTGTTTGTCCAGAATGTTCAAAACGCTTTATGAGAAGTGACCATCTTGCCAAACATATTAAAACACACCAGAATAAAAAAGGTATTCACTCTAGCAGTACAGTGCTGGCATCTGTGGAAGCTGCGCGAGATGATACTTTGATTACTGCAGGAGGAACAACGCTTATCCTTGCAAATATTCAACAAGGTTCTGTTTCAGGGATAGGAACTGTTAATACTTCCGCCACCAGCAATCAAGATATCCTTACCAACACTGAAATACCTTTACAGCTTGTCACAGTTTCTGGAAATGAGACAATGGAGTAAATATTACACAAATACTTATTCATTGTGGTTATTTTTATACAGTAGTGAGAAGAATATTGTTCCTAAGTTCTTAGATATCTTTTTATTGATGTGCAAAAATTTTTGGATTGACAGTAACTTGGTTATACATGACACTGAAATGCCTTACTTTGTATGATATTCCATAGTATATTAAAAATGGTAAAATTGCATGGGTTTTGTAGGTACTTTTGGAATCTAGAAGAAATGAAATTTTACCAAGTTATATAAAGAGAAAATTGAATTTAACAATGCGAATGGTAGTCTAACCAAATGCATCAATCCTGTGTGGTTTAGTGTAAAAATGAGAACATGTTGGTATTTATCTATTGTAAGATAAAAAAGCTGGTGGGTGAAAGAAATCATGTTATGATAAAAAATTTTGTAATTTTCTTGATGACTGGAATTTTTATTATGCATAACTGACAAATCAAGTTTCCAAGCAAATGTTACATAGTGTAGGCTTTACTTAGCTTATCAATTTGTCATTTTGAGGCTAATTATTTTAATTAGGTTAACTATGTACAATATTTTAAGCATTACTCTTGTAAGATTTTGAAAACTACATTTTAACATGGAACTCTAGGGATAGTCACCTTTTAAATCCTGTTGAAAAGCCATGTTTAAGATTTAATTTGCCAAAATAATGTCTTGTTAATATTCTTTCAATAACGAAGTTGGGCAATATAACCAATGTTTGAAAAAGTTTAAAATGTATAAGTTGAGGCATTTGGGTGGTAAGAGAATGTTATAGTGAATTATCCCTTTTCTTGACTATTGGAGGACCAAAAAAATAAGGTGTATTGCGTCTTAGCAGTGATTTTTATCCAATCTTGTTTCCAAAAACCATATGTCTCCCAGGGCCTTAAAAGCCATCATGTAAATTACCAGTAAAGTATAACATATGCAAACATAACAAAATCACTTCCATAGTGACGATACTCCAACCATATGGATATTAGTCATAGAAAAACTAGAGGTTTTATGATATTTTTTTAAGTCTTTTTTTTTTTTTGTCTAGGTAGTCAGTCTGCACTTAAATATCAATCATTTTCCTTTTTTGCTTCTTCCCTTAAAATTTATATGTATCCAGTACATTTAATTGAGAAACGTATGTTTTTTATTATGCTGTATTTTCTTTTTATTTTTTAATTATTGTTTATATTTTCAATTTAAAAATGTACAAAATAAAGTTACATTGCTGGTCTTGTAAGAGCTATACAATTTTCCTAAATGTATACCTGTAACTGCAGCAGTTCACCTATTTCAAAAATTTGGAATTGTGTTCATTTGTTATTCTTAAGACCACCTCAAATTTAAAGGCTACCTTATTGTACGTTTAAAGTGTATTATAACAGTGTGGTAGTTAATAAAACACTATTTTTTTTTCTTTTGAGTTTGTTGTATTCCTATGCATTAAAAATATTGCAGTGGTATGGGGTAAGAGTTGGTGGTTTATTTTTCTTCAACTTGGCTTTTTAGTTTTAGATTCTTGATTTTAGACACTGAATTGTAAACAGGCATGTTTATTTGAAGAAGAGATATATGGAGACACTGGTCATTTACTAATTTTTTACTTAGAGTAAATAAGATTGAGCTTATTAAATACAATTTTTGAAAAAAAGTCTTAGTGTTAGCCCACATTGATTCATATCAGTTTTATCAGTACCATTTTGCAAATTTTTTTTGTTTCCCGTTTTAAAGCAATGCAGAATAGTTTGATTTATCGAAAACCCGAATTTACGTTTAAGCTCCTGAAAATGATAAGACAAGCGTTGGTAACCATGGCAGGAGTTACTTGAAAAAGTTGTGTTTTGAATTTGCATGTGTTTGATCATGATAAAGGCAGAGTAGGAAGAAAGTATTAATGTGATTGTGTATTCTAGATATTTTAAAGTAAAAATCAAATTTATTAACACATGTATACAGTGGGGGTAAATATGTCCATTTTCTGTTTTCCAGGCCCAGTCTGACTCTGTCTGTAATAGCTGATTGCATTGGAGAACTCTAGACACGCATAAACATGGACAGTTTTTCTAAATGTGAGACTTAAGCTTGTGATGTAAAATAGGAAGTTCTACTTGGAATAATATAAATGAACCACTAGAATTTACAATTATTTTGAAGTTACAGGGATTAGATTTTGAATCTTTAAACTCCTTTAGGTAATTTTTAGAATGTTTAAATTAAGATTAATGTGAAGAGAATGAAGTGAGCAGCAGGTGGTTCATTTGAGCAAACTGCCCATTAAGTCAAATTAAACCATTTGAGTGATAGTAGAGATGTTTTAAGTAATACTGAATTTTTACAGTAAGTTTATGGTGTACTTTGAATCCATAGGTGTCCATGCATATGTTATGAATTCATAGAGAATGAATGCAATGAAGAAAATAAGTAGGCTTGAAAATTATTTAAAATTTTAGATTATTTTAGTGCCCACTAGGAAATATATTAGTGAACTTTGGAACTTTTACCAAAGTTATGTAACCTCGGTGTAGATAATTTTAAATATTTCTATTTTTATATTTTAAAATGTTGAATATACTCTGGAAACAACATTTGAAGATTTGCTCTGATGTCAACTTTTTCTGGTTATAAAATCTATTAATATTGTATATGAGTATAATATTTCTCAGGGTAGGTATACTCTAATAGGTGTTAATTGCTTTATTTTTGTAAAGGCTAGAGTTAGTGCATATTGAATATATTTATGTACAAATCCTATTGTAACATTTAGTGGACTCGATTATACCTCAAATTTTAATTTAAGAAAATAATCACTTGAAGAGCATCTGATTTTCTATAGATTGAGGCTTAATTATTGAAAAGTGACTCAACCAAAAAGCACATAACCTTTTAAAGGAGCTACACCTACCACAGAAAGTTGGATGCCCTGTAAATAACTTTGGTCTTTCAAAATAGTGGCAATGCTTAAGATACTTAAAAATACACATACAAGCTGAAAGCATGTCAAACCTATTTCATAGAAAATAGTTCTGAAACAGTATTGTTCATCAGAAATTGCTGGGGAGCATTTTAAAGATTCCATAGGCCTGGTAAGCCGCCTCAGCTTACTCAATCAACATCTCTGGGGATGGAGTGTATATGTGTTTTGAAACAGCTGCTCAAGTGGTTCTGTTAAACACTACTGTGTTACAATCACTAAAAATACAGCAAGCATCCCCTTAGGCTCTTGATTGTAGTTTAAATTCCAGTACTGCCTACTCGAGATCCAAAAGTTTTGTTTTTTGAAAAATTTGTATTGTGTTCAATATTTGAAATTTGGGGTTGTTGCATAAATGATTATGGAATAACATTTGGTTTTAAAATATATACACTGACATGTTATGCTACCTGTTAAAGAATTTGGTTTTCAGTTTTAATTATATGAAGCTGGTAACAATCGTTTTCATTGTAAAATTATTTTTCACTAAACAGTATGTTTAAAACTTACTGCCATGAATGAGTACTAAGTCTTTTGTTGTCTGACAATAAGCACGAAACAAATTAATTGATATCTTGGGCACAAAATTTGATATTTTAGTGAAATCACAATTTTATTTAGTGTTGAAACAAAAATACATTGACGCTTTGCCTTGTTCAGACAGATTTGCATATGATGTAAATATATATTGGTGGCAGATGCAAAGTACTGTAGAAACCTAAAAGAGGGAGAATTCTGCATGAAGTCTAGGAAACTCAGCAGCAGAAATGGCGTTTGGAAAGGTACAGTGTGGTATGTTGGGTGATGGGGGTACTTTGTGAGGGACAGAGTGGATAAAATTTTTAAGAGAGGCTGCCAAATTGCAAAAGAGAAGAATTTATTTTTTTTATGAGTGATTCCTAGTTTTTTTGGGATCCTACACCTCCGCAGAAAAATTCATTCAAGTCCAGGGTTTGTTGTTTGTTTTTTCCTTATATTGGACAGGGTCTATCTCTGTCACCCAGGTAGGAGTGCAGTGGTGCAATCATGGCTTACTGCAGACTCCACTTGCTGGTCTCAAGCAATCCTGCCCACTTACGGCCTCTTAAGTAGCTTGGACCACAGGTGCGCACCACCATGCTCGACTAATTTTAATTTTTTTTTTTTTAGAGATGGGGTCTCACTATATTGCCTAGGCTGGTCTTGAATTCCTGGGCTCAAGTGATCCTTCCACCTCTGCCTCCCAAAGTGTTGGGATTACAGGCGTGAGCCACCACGCCTGGCCAAATATGCGGAGTTTAATACACATAATTGGAGTCTAAAGGGTATACAAAGTTTTTTTTCCCCCCCTGTTGCTTTTATTTGATGTTATGAAGTCTTGATGATACGAATATATTTTTAAAACTGTAAAAGCTGTCATGTATATTATGTAACGAGTCATGCCACTTCATTGCATTAAATATGTTTAGGATACAGTTTTTGATGTTAAGAATGATATCCTGAGAAAAGGCCTATCTCCTTCAGCCCTTCTCTCCATTTTTCACCTTTTAACTCTTCTAAATCTATGCTAAGCTACATACTAGATGTATGATATTGATAGTTTTCTTACCTTCTTAAAACCTGATTTTCATCATTCATGAAGAGGCTAACAATAGTACTCCCTCTTCATAGAATTGTTGTATTAAAATATAAGCAATTTAGCATAGTGCCTGACTTATGGTAGAGATTCAAATGGTAACCTTCCAATGCCCTCCTCCCCCGCTTAACTGTGGAGATTCCATTTTTCTGTAGTGAAGTGTTTTAGAATTTTCATTGTTTGACTATGGTTCATGCATTAATTTTTCCAAAATGAGGGGGAGTCTTGTTTATAATGCAAAAATGTGAAAAGAACAGTTGAGACCTAAATTGATAGTGGATAAAGTGTCTGAAGTGACTGCCCTATCAGAAAAGGATGGAATAAGAAGAAAAGACTGAGGCACATAGATGTGTATTTTCTTGAGGATATTATACCCCTATGTAAGATTCTATCGTATTTGAACATTTCTAAAAACCAGCCGGAGAATCTTCAGGTTCATTTTGACTGAAAGATAAAATTTAGTATTGAAGTGGTTTTTAAGGTTGGGAAAGGCCATCAGAGAAATGCAGTTATTTCTCCCCACCACCCTTCTCCCACAAAAAAAGTCTAAGCCTCCGATTAATAGACAACAGGGAATACAGGAAGTATTGGCTTAGTGACTTTTTAGGATACCTGCCAACTTACATCCCTTTTCTGAGCATTACTTTCTGCCACCTTCCATGAGGAGCTGTTCAGAAATCAGACAAGGAGTGGACATCTGGTCAAAGTTGAGCCAATTAGATGATTTCTCCTGAGAATTTGGGATTGGAAAACTGACGTCTTGGAAGGTCACATCTGGAACATATATGGGAGGCAGAGAAAGCAAAGATGACATTCAACCCGAGAAGAAAAAGAAAATGGCTTTCTTGATTCCTGATAATTTGGCAGTGTTTGTTGCAGTGTCTTGTATTTCACTGTCTGCATTTCATCCTTCTGGGGATCCACAAGATAGCCTTAAAACCTTACAGAGAGACCCCCCAACTTAGTTTTTTCTTAAGCAAGTCAGTAGGATGTTACTTGCTACCAAATAATGCCAACCAAGACAACTGAGATACAGTATATTCTCATAAAACACCATAGTTAGGGTTGGTGACTTGATCCTATAGAAAAGGGTCTCCAACCCCTGGGCCACAGACCAGTACTGGTCCCTGGTCTGTGAGGAACCAGGCCATACAGCAGGAGGTAAGGGAGCGTTCCTGCCTGAGCTTTGCCTCCTGTCAGATCAGCCGCAACATTAGATTCTCATAGGAGTGCGAACCCCATTGTGAACCCCACATGCGAGGGATCTAGGTAGTGCCCTCCTTAAGAGAATCTAATGCCTGATGATCTGAGATAGAGCAGTTTCATTCTACAACCATCCCCGCCCCCCGTCCCCCATCCATGAAAAAATTGTCTTCCGCAAAACTAGTCCCTGGTGCCGAAAAGGTTGGAGACCGCCATTCTGAGACATACCAACAAAACGTCATGTTTATTGCCTGCCAAGTGAGTCAGATTTAGATGAGGCAGAACTTAGTATAGAGGTGGGATGAATCAGAAAGGGTGGGCCTTGAAACGCTGGTAGAATGTGTCCAAGAAAACTGATTAAAAGGCTTAGAAGTCCCTCTACAGTTTCAGGACACCCTCTTAACAGATGTCTGTATCTTTATCTGTGGTTGGTCTTGTGGAATACTGACCTTCTGCCAGCATTAGCCCATGTTTCTATCTCACACCACATCGTGTATATTTTCATTGTGTATTTGGACTCAATAAGTTTGGGCCTTTTAATTATGGTATACCCAATTACTTAGTCCTACTCACACCCTGATCCTTTAAAAATTCTTGATTGTGTTAATTGCATTTTTCTCAAGTTTACTCTTTGTAACTCTGTGTGGTTTTTTAAATCTTTATTCATTTAGTAAAGTTGAAACCTTTTATAGCACAATATAGTGATTAAGTGCTTAGGCTTGGGACTTAAACACACATGGGCTTGCTTGTCTCCCAGTTCTGCTGCTTACCACCTATGTGACCTTTCACTCTTTACCTTTCCACTCAGCCTGTTCTCTCACTATAAAATGAGACTGATGCCAGCATCATCTTCACAGAGTGATTATGGAGATAAATAAGTTAATGCATGTAAACCACTTTCCATAATGCCTGGCACATATTATATTATGTATTAGTAAATGTAAGCACTAAAAAAATCAGTATTCTTCCTACACTTGAAAATAGTTGTCTTCATAGTGTGTTAATGAGTTAATTCACCTTGATCCACGTAGTTATCAGCCAGTATTAACTGCTAGTATTCGTATTGTGCCTTTTTTATTATGAAACATTTCAATTAATACAGAAAAATGCAGAAAACAATGTAATAAATACCTAAGTATCTGTCATCCAGCTTTTATAATCTTATTTTTACCTATATATGTTTTTTCTTTTAAAAAGGAATGATTATAGTTGAGGTCTGTATAGCCCTGTCTCATTTCATTTATCTCCGTTTACCCACTTAAGTAACTGCAGCTCTGAATTTGATGTTTATCAGAATGGTTTTATATCCTTATTATATGTATATATGCATACCTAGGATTGTTTTTCTGATTTTGAAACTTTATATAAATGCTATTATTCTGTACGAAACCTTCTGGGACTTGTTTTACCACTCATGTTTTTGAGATGTATCCACACTAACATGTTTCTCTAACTCATTCATTTAAATGCTGTAGTTCATTATCACAATGTATTCATTTTCTTCTTGAGCATCTCAGTTATTTCCAATTTTTGACTTATAAACAATGCTGCAATGAAATACTTGACATATTTCCTTGTGCACATGTGAGCATTTCTTGAGATATGTATCTCGAACTTGAATCACCAACAGGATATTCTTAATCTTCAGTTTCACCAGATACTTCCAAATTGATCTCCGTAACATACATACCAAATTATACTCCTACCAGCAGTTTATAATTCACATTTTTTCCATACCCTCCCAATCCTGCCTTGGCAGATTTTTTTTTCCAGTGAATGACAATGAAATTTTGTTTTGGGATTTGACAAAATGATTCTAGATTCATCTGGAAGAAAAGCAAGTATAAGTAAGAAAGTTAAAAGGGACCTGAAAAACTAAGCCGTGTGTATATTTAAAAATTGGTACCAGTAGGCATAATCAAATATTTGTTAGCTGTAGCAGAAACAATGCATGTTTTTCTCAGTGGTTCCACCTTCTAGCTCTCAATCAAGCCCTGCCCAGGTGTGGTACTCCTCATAGTCTCTTACTGTAGGTGGTCTTCTCACATAGTAGACAGCTCTCTTGAGTTGAATATTGAAAAGAAGGCTTGGCGTGAGGCAGTGGCTCACGCCTGTGGTCCCAGCACTTTGGGAAGCTGAATCAGGCGGATTGCTTGAGGTCAGGAGTTTGAGACCAGCTGGCCAACATGGTGAAAACCCGTCTGTATAAAAAGTACAAAATTAGCTAGGGGTGGTGGCGCATGTCTGTAATTCCAGCTACTCGGGAGGCTGAGGCACGAGAATCGCTTGAACCCAGGAGGCGTTGGTTGCAGTGAGCTGAGATCGCACCACTGCACTCCAGCCTGGGCGACAGAGAGATTTTGTCTCAGGAAAAAAAAAAAAAAAAAAAAAGGCTTAAATCCAACTGTTTCCCTGCTGTTCATTTTATCCGAGAACTGGGGATATAGGCTACTGCACATGATGGGTTGCTGGATGTGAAATGATAACTCAGGACTTTAATTCTAATTTTTCTATATTATGAGGTTGAGCATATTTTTACAAGTTCATAATCCATTTTCCTCTGATGGGAGTCACCTGTTTGAATCCTTTGCCCTCTTGCTTTTTGGGGTTATTTGCAATTTTTGCATTCATCTTTAAACATTGTTAATAAACCCCAGGTACATATTATTTTATATGTATATTATATATATTTTAGAGACATACATGCTGACAGTATCTTTTCTCAGTCTAAGGCTTATCTTTTAATTTTGTTTATGGTGTTTTGTGTGTGTTGTTTTGCAGAAGTTTTATTGTATCTGAATTGTGGCTTTTCTGTCTTTCTGAAGAAATTCTTTACCTACTGTCATACAAATTTTTCTCTAAAAATTTTATGATTTTGCCTTTCCATTTATCTTGTTAATTCGCTTTGAAATTACTTTTGTTTATGGCATGAAGTCCGTTATTTTCCATATGGATAATCAGTTGTCTTAGCAGTTTATTGAATAGTCCAGTGTTTCCCTGCTGATTGTAATGCCTTCTCTGTCATTTATCCTAAATTCTTGATATCCGGTAAGGAAGTCTCCTCTGCCCACCCTTCTCTGTATTTCAAAATGATTTTGACTGTTCTTCACCCCTGGCTCTTTCTGTGCACTTCAGGATTAAATGATTACGTAGAATTAAACAATCAGGTTAAGATTTTTGATTAGAATTACACTGAATCTATAGATTAATTTGGGAAAAGAATGTTATCTTTCTGTCCATGATCATTCTGTATCTCTCCATTAATTCAAGTATTTAATGGTTTTAAAAAATAAATTATTGTCTCTTTGAAAATCCTTACACATCCTTTATTGCACTGATTCCTATGTAGCTTATGTTTTTGTTGTTGCTTTGGAGAATAGGCTTCTTAAAATTAAATGTTAAATTGATCAATGTTGGAGTATATAAATGCTATTGATTTTTATAAAATGATTTTGCCTAATAATCTTACATAATTCTTTTGATATTCTAATGGTTTGCCTGTAGATCCTATTGACTTTCTATGGAGACCGTCATGTTGTCCTCAAATAAGAAAATGTTTGTCTCTTCATTTCCAAGTCTTATGCCTCTACTTTTAATCAACAGCTTAATGTTAAACAGAAGTGGTGGTGCCAGACATCTCTGTCCTGATTCTGATTACTATTTACTTTTCTTTCTCACATGCAAATATAACATTATTCAATTCTTATAACATGGTGAGATAGGTGGAATAGGCATTATCTCCATTTCTAGTTAAGGCTTAGCGGGCCAGAGTATCACTCAAAAACACACAGCTAGTAGATGTCAGAATATGGACTCCAGATTTTCTGGCTTCAAATCCTGTGTGATTATCTCAAGTATCACAGCTGTTTTCATACAACCTAAAACAGGATTGATGGCATTTATTTGTTCAACAAACATTTGAGTGCATGTTGTATACCCGATACTCAAGATGAAATGATCATTTCATAATTTCTAACCTGAAGGTTATAGTAAGAGAAGCTGATGACATTCTGACTATAATCACCTTTCTGACTTAAAAAAAAAAAAAAATCTATCTGGTTTCTCTAGTTTCTTATACTTTTTTCATTATAACAACATATTCCTTTTATTTCAATGTTAGGGAAGGGCTACTTTTTTTGTTTTTTGTTTTTCCTTAAACATGATCCTCTAAGAGCTACAGTATAACTCTGCTAAATATCCACAGATGTGACATCTGGAGCACCATGCCCCAAGCCTAGGAGAGCCTGCATGTAGGCCTTGTCTACTTGGCACGGTTAGATTCATGAGGAGACCTAATAAACCTTTTATGACTTTCAAAGAAAGAACATAGGGCCTTACTTGCTCAGGCTCTAGTGTTAAGCTTGAGGCTCACTTGATAAGCCAAATTCAGGGCAGGAAAAAACTAAGAAAAGTCGATGATAGGAATGTATCTTTCTAACCAAAGTGTTCCTGAAATCTACTCCAATATTGGAGACAGTGAGTCAACCCTGAAATGGAGACTAGAAAGTATGAGGCAGCAACATATGCACAAAACCAACTGTTTGTTGTTGTTGTTGTTGTTGTTTTTGGGACAGAGTCTCTCTCTCTCACCCAGGCTGAGTGCAGTGGCGTGATCTTGGCTCACTGCAATCTCCACCTCCCAGATTCAAGCAGTTCTTCTGCCTCAGCCTCTGCAGTAGCTGGGACTACAGGCACATGCCACCATGCCCAGCTAATTTTTTGTATTTTTAGTAGAGATGGGATTTCACCATGTTTCGATCTCCTGACCTCGTGATCCGCCCACCTCGGCCTCCCAAAGTGCTGAGATTACAGGCGTGAGCCACTGCACCTGGCCAAAACCAACTTTTTAAAGCAATATTCTGCCCTATAAATCATTATTTGACTGATGATGCACAGCAAAAGCGATAGTAGGTGTGAACACCACCCAGAACCAAGGTCTTGTGTTACCTAATGTCGTCGCTGCTGGGCTGGTTTCTTTTTCAATTGGCAAAGGATAAAGGGACAGTTTTTTGAGATATTTCTCTGTCCTGGAATTTAAACTTAGGACACAGAGGGCAAAGCCTCGGAGGAAAGAAGTGAGCCATTAACAGCTATGGCTGTGGAGAAAAGGTGTCCTAGAATGTATGGGAGCATCATGGGGCTGGACTCAGCCTGCAGCGCCAGTGCTGAGTGACCTCTTTTAACACTCTGTACTTAACCACCAAAGGTGGTATACAGTCTTAACATTATTTGAAGCTGGATTTTTGGACTCTGACCCAGTGTGATTGCACCTTCTTTGTTCTTGAGGACTTTTCCCCACAACAACGGTGAGATCTGGTGGGGAGCAAACTGCAAACTTAAATTTCTCCCTGGTTTTGCTCTACAAGGGCAGAGAAAACTGTCCCTTTGCAAACAGTCATAAAATTAACAGGATCACGGCATGGGTTCTATCAACTTGCTAGACTGTCAGGCAACCAGCTGCAGAAGGACCTAGGCCTTGCTTGTCATTGAGCTCTAAGAATTAGCAGCATCAGGTTGCTAACTCCTTTGCTTTTGGCAGTTACTTCTGCCTTAGTTTCCCTATTGCCCCATGGGCAGGCAGCTAGGTGAGTGAAGTCGGGGTTTGGCTTGTCTCATTGTCACCTCCTCACTCACAGTCAGGTTCTTGAAAGAGTTGCCCACACACTTTTCACTTCCTTTTCCCCCACTCTTCTCGAATAACTCCCATTTGAGTTATTCTGCTCCTTCACTTCACTGAAGATGGTCTTGAAAAGGTCAACAGTGACCTCCTTGTCACTAACCCATGTAACATTTAAAGATTCACATACTGCCTGACCTCAGTGTTCACATCAGTTGGTGGTTCTCCATTTCTTGAAGTGGACTCTTTCCTGATATCTACTCATGGTGCAGCTGTTTCCTTCTTCCTCTTTCCACTTCTCTCTCTCCTTTGCTAGCTTTTCTTCTTGTACATGGCCCTTAAATATCGAATTTTCCCCAGGCTTGATCCTGAGCTGATTTCTCTTCTCACTCTGCACTCTTTTACTGGATGATCTCATTTGTTCTGGGGATTTCCTTTTACTCCAGACATGGGCAGCTCCCAAGTTTTCCATCTTCACTCCACTCCTCAATTGAGTTGCAGGTAAAATATTGAATTACCTATTTGGCCCCTGCTTTGGAACTTCCACAGGTACCTCAAACTTCATGTGTTCCGAATTCAATTTCTGAATGTCTACCCCTAACCCTGGACCTTCAGTATTTGTCTCAATGAATAACACCATATGCTTCTCGATGCTCATGCCAGAAAGGGAATGTTAATGTTGACGCCCTCTCTTTCCCATTCCCCATAGTGATCTTGTTGATTGTCCAAGTGTCTCAAAGCCATGCATCTCTCTACATCTCCTCTACCAGCATCTGAGCAAGAGCCATCATTTTTTGCTTGGATTACAGCAGTATCCTGGAATTTGGGCTCCTCGTAACCATTCTTCCTGACTCTGACTAGTCCACACTCCAATCAGCAGCCCAGAGTGATCTTTGAAAATATCAGTCTCCTTAAAACTCTTTATTGGCAGTTCACCTAGCATCCCGAGGCTTTGCCATGCCTGGCTGGGCCTCTGCCGGCTTCCCCAGCCTCCACACACGTGAGCCTGTCCCTTACTTGCTGTGCTCTGACCAACTACCCTTTCTCACTCAGATGGCTCAGGTTCATTCTGCTTGTCTCTGCATCCTGTGCACTCGGTTAGGGCTGCATTACGACTTTCATAGGTCCTAGGCACTTTTGCCTTATAGACCTCTTCATAAATATATATTTTTTAATTATGACTATATTGGTACAAAGATGAATATAATCTAGGTTGGTTTCTTTTTTATTGAGAAATTTACATAAATAAATGAACCATTAGCATTAAAAATTTTTAATTGACAAGAATTTTGCATACTTATGATGTACAGCATATTTTGAAATATATACTTACACATTGTGTAATGGCTAAATCAAGCCAATGAACATATGCATTACTTCACATGCTTATTCTGTGTCAAGAACACTTAAAATCTAGTATGTTAGAAATTTTCAAGTATACAATACGTTATTAACCATAATCACCATGCTGTACCACTAACCATCTTAAAGCGTACAATTGAGTGGCATTTCATACACTGACAATATTGTGCAATCACTACCTCTACCTACTTCCAAAACATTAACTCAAAGAAAATCCTGTGCCCATTAAGCAGACATGTCCCCATAAGCCCCTCTCCCAACCCCTGAGAACCGTTAATCTGTCTTCTGTCTCTATGGATTTGCTTGTTCTAGATGTTTCATATAAATGGAATCATACAATATGTAGCCTTTTGTGTCTGGAATCTTAGTGTAATGTTTTCAAGGTTCATTCACATTGTAACATGTACTAGTAATTAATTCCTTCTTATGGTTGAATAATGTTCCATTGTATGTATTTACCACATTTTGTTTACCCACTCATCAGTGATGGACACTTGTGTTTTTTCCCCCATCTTTTTGCTATTATGAGTAGTGCTCGATATGGTTTGGCTATGTCCCCACTCAAATCTCATCTTGAATTGTAACTCCCATAATTCCCACATGTTGTGGGTGGGACTCCATGGGAGGTAATTGAATCATGGGGGCGGGTCTTTCCTGTGCTGTTCTCGTGGTAGTGAATATGTCTCACAAGATCTGATGGTTTTATAAACAACAGCTCCCCTGAACAACCTCTATTTTCTTTTTTTTGTTTTTGGCCAACCACCATGTAAGATGTCCCTTTGTTTTTCCTTTGTCTTCCACTTTAATTGTGAGGCCTCCCCAGCCATGTGGAACTGTGAGTCAATTAAACCTCTGTCCTTTATAAATTACCCAGTCTCGGGTATGTCTTTATCAGCAGCATGAGAACAGACTAATACAGTGCTGCTGTGAACATTCACGTACAAATACTTGTTTGAATGCCTGTTTTCAATTCTTTTGGGTATATACCTAGGAATGGGATTGCTGGATTCATTACTCTCCTGATCTTAAAAGAAATTAAAAACATGTTCATGGACCCCTAAATGTGTTGTGAGCCTAGGCACTGCACCTACTATGCCTGATGGCTATGTTGACACTTCATCCTATTCCTTCTGCCTGAACTGCTTCTAGTGCACCTTTGGTGCACCAGGAGAGGGATAGTCCTACCTAGCAAAATGTCCATTGGGAAGACAAACTGTGCCTCGTAGAGCAGAAAGGGCCCCCAGTAGGATAGACAGTGGATCTATTCTCAATTCCCATCCTAGAAGAAACATGGGAGGAACATGAATTGGTTGCAATAGGCAACCTGAGCTCAAAGCAAAGAACCATTCTGCACATCTGCACAATCTGCTCAGTATCCCACTTGCTCCTGACTTGCATGTAGGCAACCAGGGCCTTTTTGAGATGGGCCTTCACTCTGTTGGCCAGGCTGGAGTGCAGTGGTGTGATTGAAGCTCACTGCAGCCTTGAACTCCTGAGCTCAAGCTAGGACTGTAGGTGCACACCACTGCACCTGGGTAGCCAGGGCCCCTTTGGTTCTTACATACTTTCCACCTCACTTACCTCCTCTTGGGGAGCCTGACCTTAAAAAAAGAAAGATAACTGATTCCCCTAGTTTTGAGTACAGCACTGGTGGTGGTAGACAGTAAAATACAAACAAGTATTACTTGTTATGCTGACATTATTATTTTTTTCAAGACCTTGGGATTATATTCTTGTGTTAACTGGTAAGTGTCAGGTAAATTTTGAACTTTCGGAAGAAATGCCAAGTAGAATAAATGATAGTACAGGGACTGGCTGCAGTGGCTCACGCCCATAATCCTAACATTTTGGGAGGCCGAGGCGGGAGGATTTCTTGAGCCCAGAAGTTCAAGACCAGCTTGGGCAATACAGTGAAACCCCATCTCTACTAAAAAAAAAAAAAAAAAGAAAACCAAGAAATTAGCTGGGCATAGTGGCGAGTACCTGTAGTCCCACCCTCTTGGGAGGCTGAGGTGGGAGGATCACCTGAGCAATGGAGGTGGAGGCTGCAGTGAGCCATGATCATACCACTGCACTCCAGCCAGGGCAACAGGAGTGAGACCTTGTCTCAAAAAAAGAAAAAAAAAAATTAAACTAGAGGGTATGAGGCTTTCTCTAGCACTCTGTCATATATCTCCTCTAGTATTTTTCCAGCAACCCAATGGTAGCAGAAAAGGAAGAGGAGTATTGTGTTTTGTTTGACACTATTCTTTCTTTTTTAATGTTAACCTCAAAAGTCTTTTTCTTTTCTTCTTTTTCTTGCATGTTAAATCACAGAACCTAGTATGAGGTTTTATTGAAAAGGAACCTAAATGTACCAGCCTTATGTTCTAGACTTACCTCTGTCTTTCTTTTTTGTCTGCATACCAGGTGGTTAAAAGGAAGGGTTTGGATGGATCATGTTATTTGCATCAGTGCTTCCCTATGCTTACATTTGTAACAAGAGAAGATTATAGTCAGAAAAAGTTCCTAGTTCCTAACCAATTTTTTTAAGTCAAACCCACAATATTTTCCATTCCTCCTTTTAATTACATTTGTTCTGTGGTTTGGGTAAGCAGACCACATTGCTTGCTGCCTAAATTATTTTCCAACTACCAAATTGCTATGTCCCTGAAGATGTCCCAAATCATCTCCTACATGTTTTTAGGCAAGCTGTCTTCTAGGACATTGAATTATATCCTTTATTATGATGTATAATTATAGCATCAATGTCTACACACCTTTTGTTACAAGCATATGCTAGTTATTTTTCCTGTTTCAAGATTATTAAAGCAGTTCTTAGGCATTAAAAGATACTGTCAACAGAGTAAGTATTAAAAAGAAGATTGGCGGAAAATCCAGAGAAAGCAAAGTTTCCATAGATTCACCTCTAACTTTACACTGGCTACAATGCCTCTTAATATGTTTTAGTTAGTTTGTGTCTTTAATCTTTTTTTTTTTTTTCAATTCTCTCCATGAGTTGAGTATAATATGTTTTTGTTAGTAATTGGTGAATTTATCTACCTTCCTTTGAAATATTTTGTGAAATCACATGTGTCGTTATGAAGCCTACATACTCAGTTATTTTATCTTGTCAAAATTAGCTCCATTTGGAGATGTGCAAATGGTATTTGTCATTACTTAGCAAGTGTTTTACCATGTTGAATATTTGCCTCTCTGCTTTTGTCATGAGCTCAAGATGATCATAAATGCCAAGGTAATACAGAATGGCTAATGGGTCTGGGAAACCTGGGAACATGGGCCAAGACCATCAGGGTTTTTTTCTTTTCTTTTCTTTTCTTTTTTCAATGCAAAGAACAGAAATAGTACAAAAGGCTTTCTGGGCCGGGCACGGTGACTCATCCCTGTAATCCCAGCACTTTGGGAGGCCAAGATGGGAGGATCACTTGAGCTCAGGAGTTTGAGACCAGTGTGGGCAACATGGAGAAACTCTTGTCTCTACAAAAAATTTTTAAAAAATTAGCCAGGCGTGACCAGGCAAAAAATGTTGGGAGGCTGAGGTGGGCAGATTACCTGAGGTCAGGAATTCGAGACCAGCCTGGCCAACATGGTGCAACCCCATCTCTACTAAAAATACAAAAATTAGCCGGGTGTGGTGACATATGCCTGTAATCCCAGCTACTTGGGAGGCTGAGGCAGGAGAATTGCTTGAGTCTGGGAGTTGGAGGTTGCAGTGAGCCAAGATGGTGCCACTGCACTCCAGCCTGGCCAACAGAGCAAAACTCTGTCTCAAAAAAACAAAACAAAACAAAAAACAAAAAATTAGCCAGGCATGGTGGTGCATGTCTGTAGTCCCACCCAGTTACTTGGCAGGCTAAGGTAGGAGGATGGCTTGAGCCCAGAAGGTGGAGGTTGCAGTGAGCCAAGATCGCACAACTACATTCCAGCCTGGGTGATACAGCAAGACCCTGACTCAAAAAAAAAAAAAAAAAAAAAAAACCACTTTCTGAACGCAAGATACTGTGATTTTCCCCAAAACTCTATATTTTATGAGAGAAACTAAACATGAAAAGGTTTTCTGAGTCTGTTTGATAATTTTTCCCCCCTCTACTTTAGTTTCACTTTGGTTTTACATCTTTCGCTATGATTTTTAGGTCTGGTTTTAAAATTTTGAACATAGGACTTGGCCCCTGCACAATCTTAATTCTCAATGATAGGGCCTGCTTGCCAAAATCATTCCATCTGGTGACCCAAGAACAGGCAGGAAGTTGTAAGAAGGTACATTGTAAAACTCAAAGACAAAATCTGGGCTCTTAAAGTCTGGTGGCAAGAAGAGCTCTAGGTCTTTGCCCGTCAGGAGTGGAAAGCTGGGTGAAGAAGACAATTGTGTCTGTGCTGTGAGGACAGTGTTCATGATATTCCTAATTAAGATAATAAAGCAGAACCTATCAAGGCTTTACCAGAGTTAATTAGCTGCTGTTTCATTACCTTCTAAGGTTTCCTATGGAAAGTCTCGCAAGAGTTGTTTTATGAGCAAGTTATCACTGTTTATGGATTTCAGTGATTTAGATCAGATTCATGACCCACAGCTGCGTTTACCATTATGAGCAGTATAGACTTTATTTTTCCAGATTTTGTGCACTGCATATCAATTTTTCTTTCCTTTGAGTAGTGCTTAAGAATGATGTTTTGAGAGTTATTTTATGTGATATTTTACAACTGAAATGAAAATGACAGGAGATTTTGAGATGCGCAAACTAATCTTTGTCCTCCTTTGAAATCCTGGGAACTCGGAGTTCCTTTTGAGTGCTAAGTGCCATGGCTTATGTACTGAATGTTATAGGAGAATAGAAGAGAAGTTCCTCAAGCCAGAGGTAGGGCTCATGGAAGACTTCCCAGAGGGGTGATAAAAGCCAAAGATGAAGAGTCGGTTAGGCAAGAATGGCAAACTAGACAGGAAACTCAATGTCTCTATTTTGCCTAGCACTAATTCCTCAGGCTTGGCAGAGAGAACCTGTTTCAGTAGAGTGGATAGTCCATAAGTATTTGTTGCATGATTGAGGGAAGGGCTAACGGTGTGCTATTCCTCTAAAGTAATATGCTTGCATCAGACCCTCTGGAGACATGATACCTTCATCCAAATCAAACATTTTGGGCAGCAGCAGACTTTGGGAGGCAGAGCTAAGAGCAGATGGTGCCTCAAGTTAATGTCCCCTATGTGGCTGCCTTATCTATATTTAACACCTGTGTTATGTCTTTGGGAAAATTGGAAGAAAAAACCAAGGAGGTAAGTGCTTGTCAAGGTTGCTAAGCTTCCTCTGAAGCTTAGCTGAGAGGAAATTGGGCTCTCATTCAGGCTCACTACAAGTGCATCGTGCTCTCTGGGGGTGGCAGTAATCTTGGGAGGACACCAGATAACCACTGACCTAAACTAAGGCTCACCTTCAACTACTAGCCAGAGAAAAGCTGCAGAAAAGAGGTTGAGAAAAACCAAGCATTTGCTGGTTATCATCCCCTGGTAATGTTCTCTAAGGCCAGTGGGATTTTCTTTGAGCCTCTGTGTTAGTGAAATGATAGGAGGAACTAATATATCCACACTGCTCTAAAGAGAAAACTGTGCTAATTTACTACTTTCTCCTGGTCAAAATATGCCAGAAGCAGTTCACATTGTCCTGAAAGCAGTAGGAAGAAATACCTTATTTTAATTTCCCTAACTTTGACTCTAGTCTTTCTTGCAGTAAGTAACTTAGCAGGGGACAACAATGTTTTAGTTTTGATTTTTTTATTGAGTAGTATTCCAGCCAGATTCTTTCTTCCATTGTCCTTTACTTTTAACCACCCTAAACAATATATCAATATGCACAAAAATTCTCAGTAGAGTTTGCACCAGTAGCTCTGTCATTGGAGGTAATTTGATGACTGCTTTAAAGCTCTTTCCTGAGCTAGAGAGCCTTCTGTGCTCTGCATTCTGCCACCTTCAAAACAGGCCTGAGTACCAAGAGGGTGATGGGGTGACAGTAGCCTGCATATACAGTTAAGGCATGTATTAGTCCATCTTCATACTGCTATGAAGAAATACCCGAGACTGGGTAATTTATTAAGAAAAGACATTTAATGGACTCACAGTTCCACGTGGCTGGGGAGGCCTCACAATCTTGGCGGAAGGTGATGGAGGAGCAAAGGCACATCTTACATGGTGGCAGGCAAGCGAGCATGTGCAGGAGAACTGCCCTTTATAAAACCATCAGATCTCATGAGATTTCTTCACTATCATGAGAACAGAAGGAGAAAAACCCAACACTATGATTCAATTACCTCCCACTGAGTCCCTCCCACGACATGTGGGGATTATGGCAGCTGCAATTCAAACTGAGATTTGGGTGGGGACACAGCCAAACCATATCATTCCACCCCTGGCACCTCCCAAATCTCATGTTCTCATGTTTCAAAACCAATTAAGCCTTCCCCAAAGTCTCCCAAAGTCCTAACTCATTTCAGCATTAACTCAAAGGTTCATAGTACAAAGTCTCATCTGAGATAAGGCAAATCCTTTCCACTATAAGCCTGTAAAATCAAAAGCAAATTAGTTATTTCCTATATACAATGAGGGTACAGGCATTGGATAAATATTCCCATTCCAAATGGGAGAAATTGGCCAAAATGAAGGGGCTACAGACCCCATGCCAGTCCAAAACCCAGCAGGGCAGTCAAATCTTGAAGCTCTGAAATGATCTCCTTTGACTCCATGTCTCATATCCAGGTCACACAGATGAAAGAGGTGGATTCCTGTGGTCTTGGACAGCTCTGCTGCTGTGGCTTTGCAGGGTACAGCCCCCCACCTAGCTGCTTTCATGGGCTGGCCATTGAGTGTCTCTGGCTTTTCCAGGCACACAGAGCAAGCTGTTGATGGATCTACCATTCTGGGGTCTGGAGGATGGTGGCCCTCTTCTCATAGCTCCACTAGGCAGTGCCCCATGGGGACTCTGTGTGGGGGCTTGCACCCCACATTTCCCTTCAGCACTGCCCTAGCAGAGGTTCTCCAAGAGAACCTCTTGATGAGGAGCACACCTCTGCCTAGACATCCAGGCATTTCCATACACCCTCTAAAATCTAGGTGGAGGTTCTCAAACCTCAGTTCTTGGCTTCTGTGCACCTGCAACACCATGTGGAAACGGCAAGGCTTGGGGCTTGCACCCTCTGAAGCAATGTCCCAAGCTGTACGTTGGCCCCTTTTAGCCACAGCTAAGATATAAGACCAAATCCTGAGACTGCACAAAGAAGCAAGCCCTTGGCCTCGCCCACAAAATCATTTTTTTCTCCTAGGCCCCTGGGCTTGTGATGGGAGGGGCTGCTGACATGCCCTAGAGACATTTTCCCCATTGTCTTGGTGATTAACAGTTGGCTCCTCATTACTTATCAAAATTTCTGCATCAGGCTTAAATTTCTCCTCAGAAAATGGTCTTGTCTTTGCTATTGCATCATCAGGCTGCACATTTTCCAAACTTTTATGCTCTGTTTCCCTTTTAAACATAAGTTCCAATTCCAAACCAAACTGATTGCTTTTAAGAGCACCCAAGTCACCTCTTGAATGCTTTGCTGCTTAGAAATTTCTTCTGCCAGATACCCTAAATCATCTCTCTCAAGTTCAAAGTTTAATGGATCTCTAGGGCAGGGGCAATATGCTGCCAGTCTCTTTGCTAAATTAGGATAGCAAGAATTACCTTTGCTCCAGTTCCCAATAAGTTCCTCAACTCCATCTGAGACCACTTCAGCCTGGACTTTATTGTCCATATCACTATCAGCATTTTGGTCAAAATCATTCAACAAGTCTCTAGGAAGCTTCAAACTTTCCCACACATTCCTGTCTTCCGAGCTCTCCAAGTCTCTAGGAAGTTCTAAACTTTCCTACATTTTCCTGTCTTCTGAGCCCTCCAATCTGTTCCAACCTCTGGCTGTTACCCAGTTCCAAAGTTGCTTCCACATTTTGGGGTATCTTTATAGCAGTGCCCCACTACCTGGTACCAATTTACTGTATTAGTCTGTTCTCATGCTATAAGACTGGGTAATTTATAGAGAAAAAGACGTTTAATGGACTCAGTCCCACGTGGCTGGGGAGGCCTCACAATCACTGAAAAAGGCAAAGAGGAGCCAAGGCATGTCTTACATGGTGGCAGGCAAGAGAGCATGTGCAGGGGAACTGCTCTTTATAAAACCAACAGATCTCATAAGACTTATTCACTTTCATAAGAACAGCATGGGAAAAAACCCCCAACATGATTCAATTACCTTCCATGGGGTCACTCCCATGACACATGGGGATTATAGCTACAATTCAAGCTGAGATTTGGGTGGGGACACAGCCAAACCATATCAAGGAGGAAGGCAATGAGGTTTCTTGTCACAGTCTCAAAGTGGAAGAGGATTGTATAACCAGAAAATGTCAACATGCCCTTTTCCTCCTTGGGCAAAAAAGCCTTAAAAATAATTTTGGTGAAGTGCTGCCCTTGCAAAACTTTTGTATGAATTAGAGAAAGGCATTGCTCTGGGCAGCTGCAGGCCCCTGCAGGACTTGCAGCTTGGCAAAGGGATCTTGGGCTGGATTTAGTCATTACTTGTAACAGGTTGTCCAGGAACAACCTGAATAACTGAGTGATGGCCCTGATCTGTGTGTCCCTTAAAGAATGCTTGTATTATTCCTGAAAATGGTAGTTATGAACAGGTATTGTTGGCAGGGTTGCTGTTGACACTGTGCTGTTTTTTCTCTTGCTCCTTTTCTCTCTGTTACTCTTTCTTTTCTCCCCTAGTACCTTTGAATGGGATCCCCAGAGTCAGCACATGTCTCTTAGACTTCAGACCCTTCCTTTCTTCTAGTCATTCATTAAAAATTACTCACTCTATGTTCCATCCCTCCAAGACCCTACCATGGGACATAAATTAATTTGATTAATAAATTGGGGCTAAGTTGCTAATGATTAATACTATGTTAATAGTATATTACTCCTTCAGAGAGCACTGAGATGAATATTTATAGATTAGACCATAGCATTTACATTTTAAGAGACCGAGGTCTTAACCCAAAATGAGATGAATGCAGTGAATTTCATGTTCTGTGGCATGACCAATAGAATCATGTTTTAGGGCTGAGTTTTCTTACATTTCTCAGAAACACTATTTAGGTAGGTGGTCTACTTATGGAAAAAGTGAATTCAGTTGATAACCCAAAGTGGCATTCAAAAGTATTGGGCAAATTGAAGAGGCATATTTACAAACATTTCAAACTTTTATTTAAAAAAATACTAATGGCACTATTCTAACATTTTGTAAATTGCAGCTGTTATTTGCTTTCCTGGCTGAACACTTTTCCCCTTCTTTCTTTTCAATGGCCTATGAATTTCCTATACTTATCTAAATTTAGTATTGTGTTAAGTGTAGTGAATTTATTTGCACCCTTGTACAGGAACTACCAGAAAGTCCTGGAGTAAATTAGCTGCCATTATAGCGTGGTTCAGAAGCTCATATAATGTCTTCAGGTCCTTGGGTCTCTTTCCTTCTTTTTCTTGCCCTTTAATCTTCAGTGACCCTCTACTTTCACTCTCTACATTAAACAAACAAACAAACAAACAAACAAAAAACTCTTTTGGAATAATTTAAAACTTATAGAGAAGCTACAAAATAGTAAAGAAAGTTTCTGGATACCCTGCACCCAGCCTCCTCTCACATTGAAGTCATGCATGACAATAAAACAGTGACCAAAACTAAGACCTTAACACTGGTACAGTACAATAAAACCAGATATTAAATTTCACCAGTTTTTCCATTAAAGTCTGTTCCAGCATCTAGTCAAGGGTCTCATGTCACTGTTAGTTGTCATGCTTCCTTAGTGGCCTCCATTTTATGACATTTCCTCAATCTTTGCCACCTTTCATGACCTTGACACTTCTAAAGAGCAGTGGCCAGTTATTTTGTAGAATGTCCTGTCTACTCTTTTCTTATGATTAGCCTGAGGTTATGCATTTGTGTTAAGAATATCTTACGAATTATTATAGGCTTCTGAGGCCATCAAATTAGTTGTACACGATGTCAACATATCATATTATGGAGAATGTTAACCTTAAGTGATGTCTGCTGGGTTTCTCCAATGGAAAGCTATCATACCCTTTGTCATTACTAAATACCTTGAATTAGATACTTTGAGACTATGCAACTATCTTATTTCTCCTCAAAATTTTCCTCACTAATTTTAGAGACCATTGGTGTACCTTGCCTGCAAAATTTCTTACTATACTTTTCTAATAGTAATTTTCTATTTCCCTCGTTTCTTCTGCATTTATTAGTTGGATTTTTTCTGTAAGAAGAGCTGTGTCTTTTCTGTTGATTTGTTCAGTTATTTGTTGAAAAAATAAAATTTATTGATATCATAAATGTTTGTTTTATTCAAGTATTATAATCCAATACTTATTTTGTTGCTCAAATGGTTCCAGGTTTTGCTTTGGGGAACTCTTTTATGCTGTCTGATACACCTTCATCATTTTTTTGAGCTCTTGCCTACTTTCCAGCACCAAGAGATATTACAGGTTCATTTTATATTTTCTCTACCCCAGCCATGGATTCATTCACTTCTCCAAGGAGTCCCAGTTCTTTTTATTGGAGAATGGTATTTAGAACCCAAGATCTGACTGGTAGGTGTGCTCATCATTACTGGGATGTCATTGCATCTATGCCTGCTTAGCAGATATGGCTAGCAAATATATGTATTTTCCCATGCATACATGCACACATACATATATCTGTATTTATTTCTGTATTATCTATCTGGGTATATATTGGGGAGAAAAACCATGAGTTCATACTGGTACCTCCAATTCTAATCCCCAAATCTCAAGGTTCATTCTAGACTTCCCCCCTTTCCTGATTTTAATTTCTTTCTTTGATAGTGAGAAACCTGGCTTTCTTAATCTACAATATATTTACCTATTTACTCAACCCTAGTACAAATATATAAAGCAGTTTTCCAATTGTTAACCTATGCGCCTATGAGGAACTCCTCTATCTTGATTCTGCTTTGTCCTGTGAAAGCTTGTCTCTCATCAGGTTCTATCCATGTGCTGGCCTAGCATCTCCAAGCTTACATTCTCCCCACCTTAAAGAAAGAATGCTTCCTTTCTCTTTCCCAGAAGTTTCAGAAAAAGCCCTAAGGTGGGTTCTTATTGGACTGACTGGGTTCTATGCTTATCTCTAATATATTGACTGTGACCAGAGGAATGGAATAACCTGACTGGTTGGACCTGAGACACACGCCCAGCTCTGAGCCTCAGAGGTGGTGATTGGCCCACCCAACCCATGGAGAAGAGTGTAGGTGAGGAGTGGTTATCTAAAGAAAATAAGAATCCTTTTATCAGAAGAAAGGAAAAAATTCTGTGCAGTGTAAACCCACACAGATCCACTGCATCCTCAAATGAGACAGTAGCATGGCAATGCCAATTGAGGGGGTAGCAATATCGTGGGGACATCAGGAGTGGAGAGTTGGAAAAATGTAGGTAATACTGCATAGATGCAACTCCCACAAAACAGCAGTTTAAAAAGATGTATGGGCCAGGAACGTTGGCTCACGCCTGTAATCCCAGCACTTTGGGAGGCTGAGGCGGGTGGATCACGAGGTCAGGAGTTCGAGACCAGCCTGGACAATATGGCGAAACCCTGTCTCTACTAAAAAAAAATTACAAAAATTAGCTGGGCGTGGTGGCATGCACCTGTAGTCCCAGCTACTCAGGAGGCTGAGGCAGGAGAATCACTTGAACCTGGGAGGCAGAGGTTACAGTAAGCAGAGATCACGCCACTGCACTCCAGCCTGGGCGACAGAGTGAGACTCCGTCTCAAAAAACAAAAAAAAAAACAAAAAACCCCCCAAAAAACCCAAAAAGTACGTTCAGTTGATAAGAAAAGGAATCTTGCTCCAATTTAACAAGAATGACTGCCAGATTTGTTAAAAGGAAATAGGTGGTTGAATAACTTGATAACTTGAATGCTTTTCATCCAAATTTATGTTAAAACTCTATGACATGTCTTCTAGACTGTTTAGTTCCAACAGGTCACTTTGCCTAAGATTTGGGCAACTGCCACCTTGTGGCCAAGACTGCCCCATGGATTAGGAGGGGGCAGCTTGGGCTTCTGGTGTTGTTGCCAGCAGATGTCCAAGATCACTTTTCTATTGCTAATAAAATAACTACAGCTTAAAGCTTCTATGCAGTGGAACAACTTAGAAATCCAATCTGTTTTTTTCAAGATTTGAAAGCCATGGAAAACTTTTAAGTAAGATATAGTAGAGGGTTTTGTTTTGTTTTTATATGTAGAGTTAATAAATGCTATTTAGTCTTGGACTATCAACTTATTCTAAACCTTTCCTTCAGGCTAAACTTGTGGGATTTTACTTGCTCTGGTCTCCAGTCCTAAAAAGAAACCAGCTGTATCCTGCAGTTGGCCACCTGTCCTGAATTTGAGAGCGTTAGTTCCAAGGACAAGCCTAGGGTCTCTGTCAGCCTCATTCTAGGCAGGAGGAATGTTTCCTTGGTGTGCCTGGTAACCTTGCTGCTGACGTTTGCTCCCTCTTTTACTGCCATTTGTGTAGTTAATACTTCATTTACATAGAAAGGAATTTCTCTAATTAAATGTTACATTTCATTAATCTAGAATTCTGCTAAAAATCGTGTTTTAACAAGACTTTGTGACTACCAGCCTCTTTTAAAAATGGTCTGTATCTTTAAAGGGGCTAGGCCCTTTTTTTCTTCTGAGATGTTAGAATGTATCTATAATAGATGACAACAGTTTTTATGCAGCTACCCAGTGGTTTAATCACAATGCAAAAACAACACTGCTAATCTGAACAATCTACATGGATGACAACTCATTGAAATAACTATCAATTAACAACATAATTGTCAGTTATAAGTTGCCAACATTAAAATAAGCAATTGTTACTTCTATGAGGCTTTTGTGCTTTTTTCTCCTCCTCCGCAGGGTGTGGATATAGGGTAGGGGCCTGGGTTGAAAAGTTTAAACTGATGACCAAGTTACTTGTTGTTTTAATCATTAGATCCTCTCCCTTATAGGTTACTCTGAAGTGAAAATAGTGGTGCTAGTCATAAAATTCCACTCCAGGCTTGGCAGGTCAACCTGGCCTTGGTTTTGAAATCTCTGTAGCATCAAATGTGATGCCAGGTCCTATTCCCTTTAATCAGGGCCTGCTGTAGACAGAGCATGACATGTGAGTTCTCTCCTATTCTATTCGATCAAGATTGTGTCAAAGAAAACCCAGCCTCTATATGAAGGCAGAGTCCACTTTTGCTAGAGCAGCTGAAAAGAATTTAACCCAGTATCGTCAGGATAATGGCCTCAATGTCTCCTCTCTACATGATTTCAGCTGAGAGTCCCCTCACCCCAAGCCTCTGTGGGTGAGTGAGCAAAATGTGCAGCAGAAAAAGAGTCAGGACTTGGTGGAGGAGGGGCATTGTGAAAGTCAAAATTGCCACAGCCACATTTTGTGTTTCTATCGCTCTCACTTGGTAGAAGACAGGTGGCCAAGTGGACCCAGGTTCCTGGTCATGCAGGAACACCTTCAGGAGGAACTACCTCAAGGTAGGACTCCAGCTTGTGCTTGGGCACAAAACACTTCATGGTGCGAAATTATGCACCACGAGCCAACACCTGGAGCTAGCTGAAATAGGAATTATGACTGAACTACAATCGGCCCTTGTGCATTAGGCCAATCGATCTGCCCTTGTGCATTAGGCCAATCATCACATGGTACTTCTCCATCTGAAGAAAGTTTGACTTGGAACTTGCAACAAATAGCCGTCTCCCACTTTGCGGGGCATGGTGATGGAATGGAGAAAAAACAGGCTTTTGAACTAGATTCCTGGAATCAGAATAGTGGTGCTATGAGTTACTGTCAGTACATGGCCAGGCTCCTTTCTTGGGTCTTTAATTTCTTACCTCTAAAATGATGACAATAAATCCATCTTGCAGTGATGTTTAGAGTATGAAGTCAGCTGACACAGGTTAAGTGCCTCACGCGTTGTTGGTGCTTACAAGTGACTGGTCATGATTAATTCAGAGAGACAGCAACAAAGACTCTTTTTTTTTTTTTTTTTTTTTTTTTTTGAGATGGAGTCTTGCTCTGTCACCCAGGCTGGAGTGCAATGGCACAATCTCGGCTCACTGCAACCTCTGCCTCCTGGGTTCAAGTGATTCTCGTGCCTCAGTCTCCCAAGTAGCTGGGATTACAGTCATGTGTTACCATGCCTAGCAAATTTTTGTATTTTTAGTAGAGACGGGGTTTCATCATGTTGCCCAGGCTAGTCTCAAACTCCTGGGCCCAAGCAATCCACCTGCCTCCACCTCCCAAAGTGCTGGAATTACAGGCGTGAGCACCAAGCCCAGCCCAAAGACACTTTTATTGGCCCAAAAATATTTAAGTTAATGAAGTAGCTTTGCTTCTTTGATCATAATGAAAGGAAATTTAAGTTAAAAATTGTTAAAATTGTCATCAATATTTTCATTTTAAAACTTAAGATTCAGTGGACTGTTATTGCTACTATGCATAATAACTTTATTAATCATTCACTCCTGAATCAAGCTTTTCTGTGCAACCGAGTAGGTGCTATTTATAAGTGAACAAGTTTTGCAAATAGTCTGTGACATGCACAGGTGACATTTAATAATAGTATAGCAAATATCCTTTGTGTTCTTCGCATGTTTATATCATTTGACCATACATAGCATAGTCAGCATTCCAAAGAAGTCAAGAACTCTCTGTTATCCTAATATCATGCTTGGAGAAGATATGACTCTGCTTTTTATGCTCATCAGCTTAGGGTGGGGGGCACTTTTTAGGTGCCAAAAAACAAGGTTTCCAGTTACTGAATGTTTTGCTGTTTTTCTTTTCTAAATGCTTCTCCTAAGGCGGCCTACTGTTGTGCTTGTCGTGTCACTTGGGTGCCTCTAGACATCTGTACACTTCTCCAGCTGCGTGGGAGACACACTTCACCTTGTGGCTCTTCCTGTCAAAGGTTGCATGTGCTGCATGGAAGAATAGTTGACTTTGCTGATAGGGAACGTCTCATTGCACCCCTTTTCCACACCATCTGTCTGACCTGGACCCATTCCAAGCACTACGGCTTTGCTGGCAGAATGGTCTTCCTGCTACAGAAGTTTTGTAATCTGCTAATTGACAGGGTAAGGAAAATTTATATTTGGGTTACAGCTGAAAAGTTGGATGTTTCTTTGATGGGGCTTTAAATGCTGACATATGCTGCCTTGGTTTTTGATTTTAGGCATCCCCGTCGGAGCACAATCACATGCTCTCCCCTGTGTTCTCCGCCTCATTGAGAATATGGCAGCCTTTGGAGAAGAACACCAATATGATCTACTAGGGAATTATCATCTACTTAGTTTACTCATTAAGCAATGATTTTATTATTATTATCTCTTTGTAGTATGAGACAGATGGCAAAGAAGGAGTTTGCTTTATTGAACAAGATGCAGTATTGGGCATGGCAGATCTCCCTGAATGGTTAACATCTTCTACAGTCACTCAGTCTAATAAGCATCTTTGCTTTTGTACAGGGTCTGATTCTACACTCAGCTGCTAATTTAAGTGCAAAGCTGTTAAATTTTTTTTTTTTTTTTTTCCAGGGACAGCGTCTCACTATGTTGCCCCAGGCTGGAGCACAGTGGGGCTATTCACAGGTGTGATCACAGCATACTACAGCCTCTAACTCCTGGGCTCAAATGATTCTCTGCCTCAGCCTCCCGAGTAGTCAATTCTTTTTTTCTACAGGTGTGCTGAGGACAGAAAAATCCTAAAGATGGAAGTATCGTTAAAATCGTGCTGATCCAGTTGACGTTTGTGGTTGCGCTCATCTTGTAATTGTGCTTTAAAACTCAATGTAAGCAACCCCCACTGAAGTGAGTACAGTCACGCTTACTGATCCATACCTGAGTCCTTCAAGCGGCGTCCTCTGTGCACGAAAGCTACATGCACAAACTGAAGGCAGTGCATGAGTGTGGTATGACATCTTACCTCTGGAATCCTGGGGCCCCTTTCTCAGTTGCAGCCCCTTCAACCTGCCCTTGAACAATGATCAGCAGAAAGATGAGAATGAAAGAGAAGAAAGAGAATTTCTTCCATACCTTTCAAAACTTCAAAGAAGTTGTCTCCAATCTGGTTCTGATGATTCATGTCTCAACGCAAAGCACATATAAATATCTGAAATCTGCACACTGATCGGAAATAGTTTTTGGGAAGTTGGATTTAATCCCATGAGCCAAATGATCACTACCAACAGTGATCAGGGAAAACCAAAGTCCACAGCAAATTTTAATTTGGCAAATGCATAAAATGTTCAAAAGAGCAGAGGTCTCATTTACATTCCTCCCTCTTATATGGGATTTTCTTCTATATTAGTAATTAAAGGGTGCAGGCTATCGAGCGCAACTATATCACATAATAGCCATCGGGGGCACACTAACAACTTCCTTGAAGTAACGCACACTAGGGTGTTTATGGTTCAGTGTCACATAGACTCTCTTTGATCTAAATTAGGATTCATTGGCAAACTCACAATAGGCTCCACATGTACCCCTCTCAACCTCTTTCTTTTAATCATGGAAATTAAAGATGGAAAATACCCATTAAGTCACTTAGTCCATTTCTCTGTTAGGGCGAAATTGTTGCCTGTGATACATGGGTAGTGCTTGGTCCAGCTTAAATGTAAATGTCTTAGGCAGTGTGCAGCCTCCTGATTTTATCATTTTCTTCTTTCCCTTCAGAGGGGAAGAAATATAAAACAGAGGCGGAGATTTCCTCCCTTCCTTATGGGTTGGAGGTAATGGTCGTGGGATGGGCAAATGTACTCAGATGCTGTCAGCTTTCTGGAAACCACACCACTTGCTATGGCAATTCCATCACTCATGAAGCACACAGATCATTCAATCCCCGTCTCCAACACGTTTTACTCTTCAGCTCAATGGAACGATTCCGATTCCTGAATTATTCCTATAAACTTGAGTGAGCAGGTATTCCAGATTTGGTGAGGGAGAACGTGGCCCAGGAAAGGAGAACCTGTCTCTTTTAGGCTCCCTCTTTGATTAGCTCGAAACAGCACAGCCCTCCCAATTGGAGTGTGAAGTCATGGGTGCAGTGTGAGCTCACGATTGGGCCACTGCCTATTTTATTCTGGGGAGTGGCCAGTGGAGGTATTTTTATCCTTTGAACATTTGGCACCTGAAAGATGCGAAACATGTGTCATTGCACAGTGAATTCCCTCCCTGACTCATGTTCCGCAACGGAAGGAAAATTGTCACTCAGCATCTGCCCACATCTCTAGCTGTTGAAGTGAGGTCTATGGGAAAGTTGCAAAAACCCAGTGACCAACTCTCCAGTGAGGTCTCTAGGGGACACATAGCAGTGACTGAGATGAGACTTCAAAAGGGAAATCATGAGCCATTATTAGGTTTGCATTGGGTTTGTTTTAGAGATTTTCTTTTAATCTGTTAAAATCACTAGTGAAATTGTACGGCCTTAGGAAAATTGAATAAGTGAACATTTCCAATTCTGATGCAGATGTGCTAGAGTGTGATTGTTCACATCATAAGACGGAAGTCTTAACCTCCAAAATTCACTGTGGGTTTCACTCAGTGGACTTCCCTCATGCATCTGAAGGAGGATCAGGTTTGCAAAACCCAACGTACTTATCAAGAAGGCTTCTGATTGTCTAAAGCAATGGCAGGGTTCTATCAGACAGAAAAAGTGCTTTCAGTCATGTCCAAACACCATGGATAATACTAACTGTACATTCACAGAGAGATAATGTTCAGGGCCTCTATCATGTGTAATATATTCCCAATATATTTCTTATTTTAAATATTCCATCGGTGGTAATATATAATGAATCTTTGAATGGATGCACACATACAAAATCAGAATCAGTTCTAACTTGATGGTCTAGTGTCAGAATCTACTGAATGCAATTCTGATGTGGGATCCTATCTTTTGCTAATGAAAATGTCAAGTTTTAAGGCAGATGTGGCAGAGACTGCTTGTTGTTCTCCCAGTCACCATTCTCCCTGATTTTTAGTGCCTGCATTTCCCACTCACCAGTATGGCTGGATAACTGCTGGCCAATGAGATGAAGGGGGAAGCAGTGTGGGGCATTCCTGGATGGTGTCCTTACAGAGCACCATCATATCCCCTGCTCCCCTTCCCTGCCACCTGCAAAGCGGCCATGGTGGTTGGAGATCTAGCTGCCACCTTAAATCCCAGGGATGAGGATCACATCCTAGGAACACCTGGAAGGTGCCTGCACCCCACATAATTTCATGGAGTGTCCAGACTAACCCTAGAGACCTTTGCTCTGGACATTTTTGTACATGTATGAATAAAACCTAGTATGTTAAAGTCACTGTTTTCTAAGGGTTTTCATCACCCAAATCTAACCCTAATCCTAATTTTGTCACTGGTCTTAACCTTTATTTTGTTTTTTGTACTTTTTTTTTTTTTTTGAGATGGGGTGTCACTCTGTTGCCCAGGCTGGAGAACAGTGGCACGATCTCAGCTCACTGCAATCTCCATCTCCTGGGCTCAAGCCATCCTCCCACCTCAGCCTCCTGAGTAGCTGGGACTACAGGTGCATGACACCATGCCTGGCTAATTTTTGTAATTTTTGTAGAGGCGGGAGTCTCCCTATATTGCCCAGGCTGGTCTCAAACTCCTGAGCTCAAGCTGTGTGCCTGCCTGGGCCTCTCAAAGTGCTGGGGTTACAAGTGGGAGCCACTGCACCTGGCCTTAATCTTTATTTGGATACATACTTAACATCTTCTTAAAGTCTAGGTATTTCAGTTTCAGTTGATAATCAATGCTGGTTGATAATCATGTTACATTTATTCCTCAGTTGATAATCATGTTGCAGTGGATAATCACGTTTCATTTATTCCTCTGAACATGACCTTGAAGGGTTTGCAGATAAAGGTGCATGGAAGAACCCCAAACTTACAGATTCCCAAATATGTGATTAGGCAAAATAACAAGATGGACATTGAGAGTGGGAGGCCTCATTCAGTTTCTTGCATCCATTCTGTTTGCAACATGTAGAAATATGTACTTCCATTCCATAAATGGTTTAATGAGAACCCAGGCAAAAATAATGGTTACTATAAATAAAACTCAAGAGTGAGGGCCCGAAGTCAGGACGAGTTAGGACCAGGAAAATGTAGAAATGGATGGAGGGACAGATAGTGAGTTCCAAAGTGGTGTGTATCCACAGACTCAACTGTGGTATGGGAAAACATATGCTAATACTAGAATGTTTAGGTATGTTTAGCCAGAGTCACTCTTCATCCCAAAAGGAGAGGCATGAAGATTTAGTCATATTTAACATGGTGACTGGCGTATGCTTCACTCTACCAGCCCACAACACCAAGGGAAGACACAGGGCCCTGAGGAATGCGGGCAGGAGCTCCACACCACAGGGAGGCTGGCAGGGCCACCTCCCTGCTTTGGCTGCTCTCGGCAGGCTGTGGCATCCTGCAGTACACTCATGCTTGTCATCTCACTCATGGCCAAAGCAAAAATCTTTACTATGGTCTATGAGGCCCAGCGGGATCTGGCCTTGCATGAAGTCTCTGAGCTCCTCTCTGACTCCTCTCGTTCATTTCTCTCCAGCCACTTGGGGCTCCTTGTTCCTCCCACAAACCAGGCACACTCCTGCCCCAGGGCTTTGCCACTGGCTGTTGACTCTGCCTGTAACGCTCTTCCCCTAGACAACTGTCTAGCTGGTTCCCTCACTTCCTTTGGGTCTTCATTTAATGTCACCTGTGTCCTGTTCCATGGGTTTGTGGCTTATACTCTTCATGTTTATGTGAATCCTCAGAGAAGGAGGATAGCAAGCTGAAACTTACTTCCGCACAGAAACTACTTCTTTCACTTCACATGCTAGCATTATATTCAAGCAAATAAGAAAATAGCAAAGCTGGTGCTTCTCCTACTACTCAGACAAGTTCTTTGTTAGCCTCATTAGAAGTAAATGTTATGACAGTCCAATCTAACTGGGTGTGAAAGAAGAAATTAAAACAATTTGAAATTATTAGAAGACTTTTTTTTTTTTTTGAGACTGTTTCACTCTTGTTGCCCAGGCTGGAGTGCAGTGGTATGATCTCGGCTTGCTGCAACCCCCGCCTCCTGCGTTCAAGGGATTCTCTTGCCTCAACCTCCCAAGTAGCTGAGACTACAGGCACCTGGCACCACGCCTGGCTAATTTTTGTAGTTTTGGTAGAGGTGGCGTTTTGCCATGTTGGCCAGGCTGGTCTCGAACTCCTGACCTCAGGTGATCCGCCCACCTTAGCCTCCCAGAGTGCTGGGATTACAGGCGTGAGCCACCATGCCTGACCCCTAGAAGACCCTTTGAAATATGGATTTATATCCTCAGTCATTGACAATGAGCCCTGGCCTTTGTGTATATTATGCTTTAAAATATCAGGTAATAATAGACGTACATGTATTTTATTTGTGTATTTATTTAGAGACAAGTTCTCACTCTGCAGTGGCACAATCATAGCTCATTGCAGCCTCAACCTCTCGGCCTCAAGTGATCCTCCCTCCTCAGCCTCTCAAGTAGCTGAGACTACAGGCATGTGCCACCATGCCTGGCTAATTTTTAATTTTTTTGTAGATATGGGGTCTTGTTATGTTACTCAGGCTGGTGTCAAACTCCTGGATGCAAGTGATCCGCCTGCTTCAGCCTCCCAAAGTGCCATCATTACAGGCATGAGCTACCATGCCTGGCCATGTATATGATTTATAAATAAATAAATAAATAAATACACATCTAGTAGGGAGTTGTCCTTAAATTTTTCCCTCTGGGGATGGTGAGATTAAAGAGTGGTTTTGAGATTAATGGCATAGGCGATCAAGACCTATGCTATATTTGAATTTTGATTTGACTGTGAGCTTCCTAAAAGCTTTAAAAAATGAGAGAGAGAGAGAGAGAGAGAGTGAGAGTGGCAGGGCGCGTTGGCTCATGCCTATAATCCCAGCACTTTAGGAGGCTGAGGTGGGCAGATCATGAGGTCAGGAGTTCGAGACCAGCCTGGCCGATATGGTGAAACCCCATCTCTACTAAAAATACAAAAATTAGCTGGGCGTGGTGGTGCACACCTGTAGTCCCAGCTACTCGGGAGGCTGAGGCAGAAGAATCGCTTGAACCCGGAAGGCAGAGTTTGCAGTGAGCCGAGATCACGCCACTTCTCTCCAGCCTGGGTGACAGAGCGAGACTCCGTTTCAGGAAAAAAAAAAAGAAAAAAAGAAAGAGAAATGAACAGTTAGGACATAACTTTCATGCTCAGGAGTGACAGACTGTTTCCTCAAGGGAAGTAAAGCTTGTCTCAGCTTTCAAAAAAAAAGAAGAAGAAATTTTTTAATGGGGTCTTTCCTGTGGGGACCTGGGTGATACAGTGGACAATATCCTCAACATTTTTCCCACGGCAGATGCTGTGAGTTTCATTTGACTGCTTCTCAAAGGACTTTCGAGCATTCTGTAATTGTTGGCTGTTATTACTGTACATGCTGTGTCAGTGATTGGGGTCTATGTAGTGCTAGGTTCATTTCACAACCAAACAGTTTAGTTTTCACTTTACCCTGTAACTATCAACTGGTGGTTGAACGCTTGGCTGATCATTCTTCGCCCTTTGCCTGGCATAGGCATTGGCTTGGGTGCTTCCCCTTTCTTGTGCTCTGATTTCCTTAAATCTGTGCAAAATGCTTGTCATGGTATTGCCTGACAATATATATATCAGTCCATATTTTTCTTTATGAATGTTTATTCCACAGTTTGATCTACATCATTGAAGCAGCAGCCTTGTGATTTGTTTTCACTGTATTCTCCTGAGACTCCCAGCCGGGCCCCAATCTTGTGGGCCTCTTCACTGAATGAGATTTTCTCTAAAGTTGCCTAAGCTGAGGCTTTCCTGCCTAACAGACTGAAAACTTGCAACACTGAAGTGAAGAGCTGCTCCTGTTGGTTATATTTTGGGGCATTTCTTCCAGCTCAGATGGGAAATTTGAGATACATTTGTGTAATGTTTTAGGAATTTATCCCCTGCTCTCCCTACCACAGTACCCATCAGGTTCTTCCTATTCAACAATTATATGCACTGGCTTTCGAAAAGAGCCCCCAGGATGGGCCCTCTGGTGGAGGGGAGGGGAGCCCCATCTTCAGGGATGCAGTTAGACATGCTTGTGCTTGTGGCCCAGTTGAGACATCTGGGACCTCATGAAGAATGAGGCTTAAGGAAGATGCCAAAGGGCTTTTAAAAGATATGAATCTCTGAAACCACAAAAAACCTTATGCTCTGTATCCGCACCGGGTGAAACCAGGGCTCACCTTTCGCTGACACTCACCGATGTAGCTGCATTGGTTGTCTGGATGTGGAAATCCATCCATGTGCGCCAGTACGTGGCCACTGCCCCAGGCCCGCTTCCTGTGCGCTTTCCCTCACCCCAGCTGCTCTGGATGCCACAGGAAGCCTCCATTCCTTCCCCACGATCCAGAACCTCACCCCGGGATTAAAGTAGATGGTAAGGCTGACTTTTGCACGGCCTCACTATACTGTGGGCCTGGCCCAGCGGCCTCATGTGTCTCCCCTCTCAGAGTCTCTTTCCTGCTTGCCCCCTACATCCTTGATTCCTCCGGGGCATTCACTGTCTCTACTGGAGAGTGCTTTTGCCACTCACAGAAATGACCTGGGGCAAGTCCTGTGGCCTCAGATCATCCACTGCCAAATGGAGTTGCTGTGTGAAGTTAAAGAAGAAAATGACTGAGGCCCTGGGCTTAGCATATGGGAACCTCGCAGGAAGGTGAGCTCCCTCCTTTTCCTTCTCCTCTTCCTTCCCCTTCCCCCACTCTCTTTCTCACTATCACCTTCACCATCATCCTGCACCCTGGGACCCAGTCCTGCTCTCAGCCACTGTTTGCCAAGCCCCGTTAGGGCGGGAGATGTGAATTAAAGGGCTGGTAGTGCTCAAGTGTGTTCAGGAAGCGTCGAGAGGGGCAGGTGAAAACTTTCATCCTTCCTGCTTCAACCTATCCACTTCTTGAGTCTTGGGGCACGTTCAGGAGAATGAGGGCGTGTTCCAAATTCCTCAGTGACTTCCGGGAAACCTTTCTAGTCTTTTTATCCTGTAAAAGATAGCTTCCTACACGCCCTCTCTTGCTTCTAAACACTTCTTTTGAAGCACAGTGGTGAATAAATGAAGGAAGCTCCCTGCTGGGCCTCCTCTATGATCTCCTACCCCCTTGCTTGTCTGTGTCGTAATTGTTATCTTTTCTGGCAAGTCTGATTTCAGGGGCTTTGTTAGGTGCTCTGACAGTGGTTCCCAAACTGGTCTGCACATTGGAACCACCTGGCTAGCTTAAGCAGTTGCAGATGCCGGGTTCCCACGCTCAGAGGTTCTGATTTGGTGGGTGTGGGGTGCTGTCTGGGCAGCGGGAGCTTTAAAAGCTCCCCAGGTGACTCTAAATGTGTGGCTGAGTCTAGAACCATGGTCACAGCAACCTAATGCCATGGGGGCACCAGGACACTGGAGAGATTCTTGCTGAATCTTTTGGTACGGGCGGGCTGTGGACTAATGAATGAATGGTTTAAGCTAATAAATTGTTATTTACTGCCTGTTTATCATTTCCTGAAGGCAGTGGTTCTTAAACTTTAAAGCATATGAGAATTCCCTGAAAGACTGTGTAAACCCAGGTTACTGAGTCCCACACCCAGATTTTCTGGTTTATCAGGTTTGAGGTGGTTGATTTGTAACCGGTTCCCTGGAAATGTTGTTGCTGCAGGCCCAAGGACCATACTTTGAGAACCACCGCCTTAAAGCGGAATTTCTCTACCCTCCCTGGGCACTTGTTAATAAGCCAAGATTCTTGGGTCCCACTCTAACCTGCTGAATTGGCGTCTCCAGGGAAGGTGCCTGGACTGTCTGGTCACCAGGCATCTTTTGGTTCTTATTGTCAGGGGGCCTGGAACCAATACCTTAAAACAACACCAAGTGAGGAACCAGACACACAAGCCTAGGTTAGAACAACAAATGTTCACATTTAGAGTTGACAGTGGTTTAGATGGTAATTAAAAGGACAAAAAGATCCCCCCAACACCCGCAGTGATATTGGGCCTGCAGGTCTGTGTCGAGCTTCAGACATAGGTCTCTGTTCCTCAGGATGGCATTTCGTACAGTTGTCAGGAATAGGCCTACTTTAAACAATACCAAGTGACATTTAGAAGATGAGGGGGTAAAACTGATTACTATGCTTGGAAACGCTTGGTGATACAGGATAAAAATAAGTACAACATGTCCAAATCCAGGATGATAGTTCATGTAACTCCTAACAGAGATATCATTTGTCAGATTGCTTATGCCTGTGTGCAAGGGCATGTGACTGTCTGTGCAGTTTATGCACATAAAGTACCAAAATATGGTGTGAAGGCTGGCCTGACAAATTATGCTTCAGCACGTCGTAGTGGCCTGCAGGCTTCTCAACACGTTTGGCATGGACGCCATCTAGGAAGGCCAAGAGGAGGTGACCAGAGATGAATATGATGCGGAGAGCATTGATGGTCAGCCTGATGCCTTCACCTACTATTTGGATGCAGGCCTTGCCAGAATCACCACTGACAATAAAGTTTTTGGGGCCCTGGAAGCTGTGGATGGAGGCTTGTCTATCCCACAAAGTACCAAATGATTCCCTGGATATGATTCTGAAAGCAAGGAATTTAATGCACAAGTGCATTAGAAGCACATCACAGGTCAGAATGTTGCAGATTATATGCATCACCTAATAGAAGATGAAGATGCTTACAGGAAACGGTTCTCACAATACGTAAAGAACTGCGTAACTCCAGACTTGGTGGAGGAGAGATATAAGAAAGCTCATGCTGCTGAAGGAGAGAATTCAGTCTACAAGAAACCCAAGAAAGAAGCTGAAAAGAAGAGGTGGGACCTGTCTCCCAAACTGTCCCCTGCCCAGAAGAATGATCAGGTAGCTCAAAAGCAGGCAGGCTTCCTTAGAGCTCAGGAGCTCTGAGGTCTGCTGAGTGCTAAACTTAACAATTTTCTATGAAGATTTTGCAGATAAGACAATAAATGTATTGACCAAGCAGAGAAAAACAAAAGGCTAAAGTGAATATATTAGTAGAGCGATGCTGAGAGTGTTCTTTCCTTATATTGTAGGACTTCCCCTTCTTTTCATCCCACACTCAAGCCCTAGACATTACTATTGGGTCTTCCAGTGGATGGCATGAAATGAGTTAGGCAAAGCAATAAATCTCTTGCTGAATATTGATCAGTATTGTAGACCTTTAACAAAATATAATATAATTGATCTCAATTTATTTTTGAACCCTGTTCAGCAAATGGTTTGGAGGCTGGGGAAGAATTTATATTTGAAAGCTAAAGACATATACCTCAATATTTTCTGGTTTAAAGCAGTTAGATCAGGCACTTATTGGTCAATGTTCAATCTTTGGGAGTTTCTCCCTCTTCCACCTTCTTCTAGTCAAGCTGGTTTCTGGAACAGGGAATGCTTAGGTGTCCAATGTGCCAAGGGAGAGGGGATAGCTGGTCCCTAATTCTGAGGGTCACCTGCCAGTGGTCTTAATGGCCCAGGCCACATTGCTGTGATTATTCCAGCAGTCCTCAGGCCTGCAGGTGATTTTTCTCCTGGGTTGGAAAGTCTTTTGCTAGGCTTACAATAGGTCTGTTTCTTAGACCTTCAAATAGATGCTTTCTAAGCCCTGCAGGAAATGTTCTTCTGATGGGGAGGTGGGAACCTGTATACACATTGGTAGATGTCCATGAATTTTCTTGGGCTTGGGAATTTAGATGACTTTCGCTGTATTACAGAACCTGCTTTTTAGTGATTGACCAGGGACAGAATGCAAGTCACTTGCTTCCCGGAGCAGGATTTGGTATGCTGGCTCATCTCCTTTCTCTGTCCCCACCCTATGCTTGGCCGTAACTCCATGCCATCTCTACATGGTTCCCTGTTTCTTTTTACCTCCATACGCTGATCTTAGCTTCTCCAGATCCAAGAGACAATTTGTTATAGGAAGAACTGACAGAGTTGAGCCAAAATCTGCTGTCTTTAGACTCGGGTCTGACATACAACTCAATTCCTAAAGACTAGAAACGCCAACCATGTAGAAAGCATTCTGTTCATGTCTGCATTTGTGCATGTATTTGTGGAGCCTCTGCTGTGCGTTGGCATTGTGCTAGGCTTGGTGTTGGGTGCTGCTGACCACAGAAAGGTCCCAGACATAGGAATGCAAAAATAAAATTGCAAAACCAGGCAGCCTTTAATTAAGATCAAAGTACCGATGATCTAAGTAAGTGTTAGATAAGAATGTGACTGTGCACTGGAATAGTAAGAGAAGACTTCTTTGAAACAGTAGGTCTGGGTCAAGCCAAAGCTCAAGGAGGGGAATGAAGCTGACAAAGTGGTGAGACAACTGGATAAGACTCTACCCCCCACACTGATGAAGCATTGGCCATTGCCCTCAGTAGCCCACGAGTGCCCAGGGAAATGAAAGGCTGGGGCAGGTGAATTCTAGTGAGTTGACAGATGTCATGGTCAGTTACAAACTGGAGGAGAAGATGATGTGGGGAATACCAAAGAAAGTGATGTGAAACAAGAGGGGAGTGAAGTTTGATTCTGTGCCACCATTGAGATACTACATTTCATGTTATTTTATCAAGAACAGATGTTGGTGTGTCAAATTGATTCAAATGCAGAAAGGCCAAAATGTAGATGCACTAAATTTGCAAAGCTTTGGGGAAACTGGAAATTTTATAATCTGCTGATTTTAATACTCCATCAGTGTAGTATTCTTACCTAAGAAATGCAGAAAATGAAGTCTATTTTTCCTTTCATAAAACTTAAGGATGAGATGTATGAGGGAAGACAACATAGGGAATATTTGTGTAGAACTAGTAGTAAATTCAAGTTATCTGACTGCATAGCCAGGTATGCTCATTGGACTGACTCCAAAAAGTTATCAAGGGAATATGAGCAAATGCAGCTTTTGCTCCTCAGAGTTCATCAAAATCCATATCTTTTACAATTCTTTTTATGTTGGCCCTAAAATGCTACTTGACTGAAATAATCTTCCCCTCGATAGCAAAGAATGTCTTATAAGCTACAGATTAATTGGTCAACTTGACATTCCATGTTCCCAATAGCTAATGCTAGTGCCCCTTTTCCTAGAACACGGATCTTGTGGATGATTTATGGGTGGGAATGACTTAAGGCTCAATTACCCTCCATTTAACAACTCCTGTAGTGCCTCTTACTCGGAATTGTATTGCATTTCCCATTCCGTTCCCTGTGCTTCAAATAATTTTCCTCTCCATTTTAACGTGCTGACTTCTTCCTTGACTTTAAGATTCACCTTGGAAGAAAAATGAACATTTATTGATGCTTCATGTACCAACGCAGCCCAAGGCTTTGACATTGGTTATCTATGTAAAATGATCAACAGCTCGTTGAAGAAGGTATTATTTTTGTCACCACTCACTCACTTTTTCATTTTACAATGGAGAAACCAAGGCTCAGAGGAGTGAAGGAACTTGCCTATTGCCACATATTGGGGTAGATGTAAACTGAAGTGACTGTAGGGCTCAATGATCTCCCCTCATCTGAGCAAGGCTCTCAATACCCAGGAGTGGACATAGGCACCTGACTCTTGTCAGTCCAACCGAATCATTTCTCAGGGGATTTGCAACTGGAATTGCAGAAAAAGGGTTAATCCTACTCTGATGGTTAAGCTGGGGAATGAAGACTGGCTCCCAGTTTCACTACATAGGCAAAGCCAGTCTGGTGGAAATAAAGCTAAATCACAGAGAAATGCAGAGAAGAGAGAGAGAGCGCGAGCATATGAACATGTGAGCATGATGCGCGCTGGGGTTTTCGAGTCTCTGATCCCGTCTCTGATGTCCAGTGGCACCTCCTCCTTCCAGGTGGGTGTGAACCTTCTAATACGTTTCCCGTTTTGCTCAAGCAACTAGCTTGGGTTGAGTTTCTGTCTTTTACAATCGAGTGTCCTAATTTTGCTGGTGAGCAGGACAGAGTTTCCAGATCACATGTTTTTTTCTGTCTGCCATATGACGTGCATTGAGTTTATCATCATCAGGACTTTCCTGGATGAGTTCCATTGACAACTTGTAATCAGTTCATTTGGTCATTTCGACCCCATGACCTTCTTACATCTGGGGGAACAAGGAAGAAGGCAAGAGTTTGCCAATATAAAACTGTATTCCATGCTAGGGCCACAACAAATGCTGTGTTCCATTCAGAATGTGAATTACCTGAGAGCAGAGACAGGACTTTTGAATTATTATATGTAATTATGGAACACTCTAATTACAAGCACATTTAATAATGTGACTTTGAAGACTGAAACTAAATGAAGTCTTGTAAGAAAATCTGGAATTATACTGTCTTAGAGTTAACAAAAAGGCATGTAAATAAACTCTCCAAGCTCATAAAGTATGCACAGGGCTACATTTGGTTGAGAGAGGGAAAAGCAGAAAGTGTTTGGAAAGAGGGTTAACAACAGCAATATGGTAGGGGAGGATAAGTGAAAGCCCAGTGGTCCTCTAACTGTTTGCACATGCAACACTGCTCTGGTTCCTTAGGACTTGGAACTATACAAGGAAGAGGTTCCTCGCTTGAAGGAACTTTTGTCTGTTTTAAATATTAGGTCAGCTGAGAAGTGTGGATTCAAAAGACAGGCTCAGTATTTGAAAGGGGGCACTAGAGACTTCAATAGGCTGGACCATCTCAGTCACTCCCTTAACCTCCCTTGGTGCTGGACCCCTCCCTGCTAATATGAAGATAGTCATAGACGTTCCCTTCTGGCTTTACAAAACAACTGACCTATGAGGATGAATGGAAAGGGAAGGATTCCAATTCTGTTGGAATCCCTGTACATATCTCAGATAACATGCATCTTCTGGAAAAGACAGAGGACACTTGATTAACTTTGTTGCTGCTCTGCTCAGTTGTGGCTGATGGAGGAGATGCAGCATTGGGAGCTAGAGGCCATTCGACTCAACCATTTTCTACCACTGAGTTGTCTTTGTCAGCTGCTTGTAATTAAAAAGACAAAAACAATTCTTTTCTTCCATCCCCACAAAAACTCCCCACCCCTGGCCTTTTAAAAGGAGTAAAATCAAATCTAAAAATAACAGGAGGGGGCAGGCTTAAACTAACAAGGAAATTCTGGAAAATCAGAAGTGGAGCATGGAAGCAGTTTAGCTGAAAGCATCTGTGCAGAAATTGCCTGAATTGGAACAGACGAGACAATCTGTGAGATCGTCCTTTGTAACCTCAGGACTGGATTTCAGATTTCAGCTTCTGGATCCCAGTGGAAAGCGGCTGATTCCTTCTACCAGAGGGGGAAGAGAAAAATGCAGAAACATGAGTCTTTACTTAGGAACAGAGGGAGAAGGTGGCATCTCTGATAGGTAGGGAGGCAAGTCTTTGTGTGCTTTTCAGAAAAGCTGGCGGTGAACTGAATTCAGTGAGGGGCTGGAAAGGAGCCAGGGGGCCGGCTGAGGGCAAGAGAACTTCCTGCGGGAGCTGGTGTCTGGGCCTGGGCTTCCTGGGAGGCGGGTCCTGGAAGTGAGTCCTGTCCACACAGGGATTACCAGCAATCGTCTTCCAAGAATGCCCACAAATGTGTTTGCAAAGAGGAGAGGAGTGCTGAGGTGGGGCTAGAGGAAGGTGGCATTTCTTGAGGTTGAAGGCACCTCCCGGGAAATCCTGGGTCTGTGCAACTAATTTGTGTGACCTGTTCTGGGGCAGGAAAGTAGGCTTGCTGGAGAGTGGGCAGAACCTTTACAGGGGAGATACCTGGTCCAGGTGTCTCAGGAGCAACGCCAACTCATCGCATTCATCAGAATACCGTAGAAACAAACAGCCCTACAGCTGCCTTCACTCCTAGCTCTGCTGCCTGTCTCACCGAAGCTGGCAGGGGGCTGTGCTCCACACAGTCCTGGACAAAGACCCCCACGATAACTGAGGCCCCACTACCTTGTAGCTGCACTATCTGGGGTGTGTTGCCTCCGCATTGCCCTGGAGGAGCCCACATGGACTTTTCTGAGCTTTATCCCATCAATGGCACTCCCTTTTCCTTGAAGCTCATTGGGTAGGACTAACCCCATGCCCTGCCCAACTGCAAGAGGGCTCAGATGGGGAGTTCGCCATGTGCCCCAGTCAAGCACTGGTCACCAGGCAGTGCTGAAGGGGTGACTTATGAAAGAACAGTTTAGCACAACCTCTGACAATACAGAGGAGATGGAGGGATAGTGAAGCACCAGAAATATGTGTACTTATAAGTACAGCACAGTCTTCCTAGAAGGTCATTGTCTGGCATGAAACTGGCCCTTTGCCAGGTGGGACAAATCAGTTGTGTGTTAAAGGGGCTGGAATCCAGGCCGGTGTGATTCCTACAGTATCGTTTTGGTGAATACTCCTGGAAACTGCCAGAGTTAATTTGGAGGGTGTCAGAGTATTTGTCTTTTTTTTGTGTGTGACTGCTTACTCACAGTATGAAGAGTAATGAAGGCCTGTTTTTTAATGAAGAATATATTGTTTAAGCTATTTGGGGTTAATATTGATTGCATATCCATATGAAGTCAGACATAATACTTTGTGTAACCCCCCACCAACCACACACAAAAAGAGGTAGAGGAGAGCTGAAATGTAAGAGTGGGGATGAAACTTTCATTTACGCATCTCTTCCAAAGAAATTAAGCACTCTGCATATAATCAAAATCCCACACGAGGGCAAAGTGGCACAAAGTATGTAAACTCATTGAATTTATGGCTGCATATTTCCAGATAGAAGGCTTTTGCAGTGTTCCAAATGTTTTTGTCATTTCAATGTATTTACAACATCTTTGGATAAAGAAAGCAAGCAGGGGGCCATGCATGGTGGCTCACACCTGTAATACCAGCATTTTGGGAGGCTGAGGCCGGCGGATCACCTGAGGTCAGGAGTTCAAGACCAGCCTGGCCAACATGGTGAAACCCCATCTGTATTAAAAAATACAAAAAATCAGCTGGGCGCAGTGGCATGCACCTGTAATCCCAGCTACACAGGAGGCTGAGGCAGGATAATCGCTTGAACCCAGGAGATGGAGGTTGCTGTGAGCTGAGATGGCACCACTGCACTCCAACGTGGGTGACAGAGTGAGACTTCGACTCAAAGTAAATAAATAAATAAATAAATAAAGCAGTGATTAGAACATTTTACCATTTTATTTGTTTTGGGTTTTCCTGTGGATTATTAAGCAAATAATCTACCTATCACAGGACGCCATTCTGATGTTAATGCATTGATGGTACCTGCTGAATTTAGTCTCAATGGGTCTATTTTTTGAAAAAGATAACTGCTTAACAAACATTTCCTGGTTTGTTTTGCTGAATGAACCAATTACTATTTTTCTTACTACTTAAAAAATGCCTCCCTAGCATTCAGTGTCATATGGCTTTTAAAACTTTAACTACAGTAATTCGCCCAGTGCACACTTATTGAGCATGTCCTTCATGCACCAGAAATATGTGTACTTATAAGTACAGCACAGTTCATACACATCTAATTCCTAAGAGGATTTTTAAAAATTGGATCTAGAAGACTTAAAAAATGGAGCTAGAAGTGAGGAGGGAAAGATTTTTGAGAGACAATACAAGTATTTCAGAGCTTCAGAACAACTTTAAAACCTTGTTACAAGGAAACCAGCCATAGTCTAACAGGGTAAAGTTGCCACCTTCCTTCCTAAACCTGAGTACTCCTGATGGGGTCCAGTCACCATGAGGTGGATGCTGAGTGAGAGGATGTTCTCCTTCTTCCAACAGAGAATGTCCTCTGGGCTCTTTGCCTGCCACATAGAGCACCTTTCCTTCGGCACCGAAGTGCACATTCTCTGTTCCAAGATGACTCTGCCAAGCTCTCCAAGAAACAAGAAAGATTGCCAGCGGGATGAAGTGCTGGAAAGTAGTGGTCACCAACATTGATATATTCTAAGGATATTACAAAAAGTAATAACAAATATAATAATGGGAAGCTTCCTGACCCTTCCTGCATCATGGCACAAACATTTCAGCAGCACTTGGGGGAAGTGCTGTGACACGTGGCTGCTCGAGATCATGTTCTGAGGAAATTGCTATCCCAAAGTCTCACAGATCAAAAGAATTAGGATCTTCGGATATTTCCAGAGAGAGCCATACAAATCCTATTCGCATACAATTTCAACTCTCCCTGTTTTTAAGAGGTTTCAGAGCTGTCTTTATAAGAACAGTTTGGCGTGGCCACTTCTTGGCACACTTCTGCACCACAGAGGGCTGCACTTCATGTATTGGGAGCACCACTGAGTGGGGATCAGAGGGCAGGGTCTTTGTCTAGGCTCTGCCGCTAACCAGCTATGTACCTCCAGCTAATCTATAGACTCTTTTTCATGACCTGTAAAATCATGAAACCGATGCTTCTTGAGGATCCCAGCACTGCAAGTACAGGATACAGCCAACTGCTCTTCAGACAACTGAGTACACATTCATGCATTTTTAAAAAGAGGATGACCAGCTTTTACATTTGGGTGGTCCTGTCATATTTTTGTCGATTTTCACAAAGGTTAGTTACAGGGGTCTCAGAAGTTGAGCCAGCAAGGTCTCCAACAACTCTTTGAGCCTGGCTGTGTTGTGCCCTGGGCAGGTCCCCTGGCCATGCTGGTGACCCTACAAGCAGAGAAAGGCTCTTCTCTGCTAGGATGGAAGAAGCCAAGCACTAATGGTATTAAAAGTTCATTCTAAGAGGCCAGGCATGTTGGCTCACACCTGTAATCCCAGCATTTTGGGAAGCTGAGGTGAGTGGATCACCTGACGTCAGGAGTTCAAGACCATCCTGGCCAACATGGTGGCGCTTGCCTGTAATCCCAGCTACTTGGGAGGCTTAGGTGGGAGGATCGTTTCAACCTGGGAGGCGGAGCTTGCAGTGAGCCAGGATTGTACTCGGTGGCAGGGTGAGGCTCTGTCTCAAAAAATAAAATTAAAAAAAGTTCATTCTGAGAGAAACAAGATGTGGGGAGTGTGCAGAGAACATGATGGCTAATGAGTGCTAACCGACTTCATGGTGAGACCTGGCCTGTAGCCTCCATCACAGTTGGCAGGATTGTATCTGTTGGGCAGTGTTCAGGGCCATGTACGAGCTCAGATGTACTTGGTGCCAGCTCACTGTTGCCATTTGGCTTAGACTTGGTAATCTGATAGTTTAGTTTATCCTTTGAGTAAGGGAGGAGGGAACACCTATCTTTTCCAACTATAACTAAAACCCAGTTGCTCCTAGAACATATGAAATAATAACATGACGTTTTTCCTTGAGTGCTTTGCAACATTCTCTATTGCTCTGGATTTTGTTTGGCCTGCTCCACCCCGGGTCTTCCCTATTTCAGACGATGGCAACTCCATCTTTTCAGTTACTCAGGCCAAGAACCCTGGAGTCATCCCACATTCAACTGGCCAGGAAATCCTCTTGGCTCTATCTACACGATGTCCAGAATCCAACTCCTCCTGGAATCTCACTCACAGTAAAAGCAAAAATTCCTATGATGGTCTATGAGGCCCAGCGGATCTGGCCCTGTGCTGTCTCTGAGCTCCTCTCCTATTCCTCTTGTTCATTCCTCTCCAGCCACACAGGGCTCCTTGAACCTCATGCAAAGCAGGCACACTCCTGCCCCAGGGCCCTTGCACTGGCTGTTTACTCTGCCTGCAACACTCCCTGCTGTCTAGCTTGCTCCCTCACTTCCTTTGGGTCTTGACTCAATGTCACCTTCTCAAGGAAGCCTACCTGGGCTCCACTATTAAAAGTGCACACTACCACTGATAACGTCTATATCCCTTCCTGCTTTACATTCCTGCATAGTACTGACACCAACAAACATCCTGCGTGTTTTTACTTAATTTGTTTTCTTTCCCCATTAGAACATAAGCTTCTTGGAGGCAGGGATTTTTGCCTGGTTTGTTTGCTGCGGTATCCCCAGCAGCTAGGAGAGCACCTGATGCATTGTAGGTGCTCAGTGATGACCGAGTGTTGGTGGGAACACTACCCAGAGCCTGCGGAATATGCAGCAGGAACACCTCCTGCAAAAGCTACACCCTCAGATCAGCTTCCCATCCCTTTCAGAGAATGTTAAGGAATTGTCCCATGTTGTCCCTCATCTGGAATTTGATATATAGACTATGGCTGGATTTTGAGTCAGGCTTGGACACTTTTCTCTTTCCCCAGAGATTCACATCTTGATGCGAATCCTGGCGATGAGACTGTAGAGCTCTAGTGACTTTGAGGGCTGAGCAGCAGCTTTGGGGATGGGTACCTTGCCTCCTAGCGTGCGCTTCTGCCGCTCTGATGTGCAGGCGGATCAGCTGGGGGGCTTGTTAAAAGTGCGGATTCTGATTCAGAAGATCAGTGGGGTTGAGGTTCTGCATTTCCAGTGAGCTCCCAGGTGGTGGTGATGCTGCTGAACTGGGGCCACCTGACAAACAGCAAGCTTCCAGCACACACCTTCTCTACAGACAGACATGAGAATGGAGCCCCCAAATACTGTATCACACCTCCAAAGTGAGCAATTAAAAAGGCCAGAGCACAGAGAGATAAATACCCCATGATCTGACTCATATGTGGAATCTAAAAAAATCAAAATCACAGAAGTAGAGAGGAGAACGGTGGCTACCAGGGGCTGCAGGCCCTGGGAGGGTGCGGGGAAGAGGGGAGGTTAGTCAATGGATACAAAGTTTCAGTTAGATGTGATGAATACCATCTGGAGTTCATTGTTCAACTGCACAGCATGGTGACTATAGTTAATAGTAATGTATTGTATATTTAAAAATAGCTAAAAGAGGATTTTAAATGTTCTCAACACAAATAAATGATAAGTATTTGAGGTGCTGGATATGCTAACTAGCCTGATTTGATCATTCCACAATGTATACGTATATAGAAATATCACCTTGTGCCCTGTAAATGTATTTAATTATTATTTGTCAATTAAAAATAAAACTTTTTTTTTTTTTTGAGACGGAGTCTCGCTCTGTCGCCCAGGCTGGGGTGCAGTGGCCGGATCTCAGCTCACTGCAAGCTCCGCCTCCCGGGTTTACGCCATTCTCCTGCCTCAGCCTCCCAAGTAGCTGGGACTA
>NW_012104254.1:5226745-5229468 GCF_000951045.1 Mandrillus leucophaeus
CAAGTAGCTGGGACTATAGGCGCCCGCCACCTCGCCCGGCTAGTTTTTTGTATTTTTTAGTAGAGACGGGGTTTCACCGTGTTAGCCAGCGTGGTCTCAATCTCCTGACCTCGTGATCCGCCCATCTCGGCCTCCCAAAGTGCTGGGATTACAGGCGTGAGCCACCGCGCCCAGTCAAAAATAAAACTTTTTAAAAAGGCCAGAGCTCTGGGGCTGGACCCTGTCAACGCCGCCCCCCACCCTTCCTCTGGGGCCCCCTGACTTCATAAGCAGCACCCATCCCGGGCAGCCCTTTCTTGATTAGGGCAGCACCCCTCCTGCTCCTTCTCTCAGCCTCTCAGGGCCCCAGCCCCTTCCAGGAAATCCTCAGCCTTAGCGTTCACCATGATCACTCCCCTTTCAACTCTTTCATAGAAACCAGACCTCAACTGACTTCCTTCTCCAATGCCAGACTTGACCTTGCCCACTTCCCCTCTGCCCTCAGAGGAAGAGGGGTCCTTCCTCCTGTCCAGGTTTTTATTCCCCCAGGGCTCCACCTCAGCACGGGCAGTCAAGCAGAGTGCTTGGGGTGGTTTGGTGTCAGGCAGCCTGGGGTCTGAGGGCGGGATGCCTTAGGGCAGGTTACTCACCATCACTAAGCCTCATGTTACTCATCTGCAACGTGGGGATGATGACAGTGTCTACTTTGTAGGGTTGTGGGGATTTGAAGATTAATGTAGGAAAAACATTTAGAAAGAGGCTTGGCACACAGTCTGTCGGTGAAAGGCTCTTATTTTGTTCAATGATCTCTTCCCTCATACCTTCAGTTTCAGATGGGAGGAATAATGAGAAGTACTGAATGTTGCCCCTGTTATCTTGGGGGTTTGGGGGAAGGTTTAATGTTCTCTTTTTCTAGAAAGTAGAAAGAATCTTTATAACAAGGTTCTCCAGTCTTTGTTGGCAGGTGTCTGCAAGCTCACTGGTGGGTGATGGTCAATGGTGTCTGCTCAGGTCCTTCCTGTCTTTTGAATCAAGTAGACCTGCTGGGGCCACCCCAGCCTGGACTCTTCAGCCCTGCCCACAGGAGCATGTTCCAGACCTTCCCTCTCAGCACTGTGCTCTTGGCTTCCTACTCAGTTCCTGCATCTGCCTGAGCTTCCTTGTTTCTTATTTCTGTCTCTGTGCTAGTCCCCTAACCTTGAGGACAGATTTTGGCTTTTCTAGCTTTGACCTTTGGCACCCCAGGGACACTTCCCCCTCATTTTCTGGCTCTCTTTACTCCTGGTCATCTGGGTGCCCTTGCCTGCTAAACCCTGGCCTGCAGGACCTCATATGCATGTGGGGTGGACTGGCCAGCTTGGCTTGCCCCTACCCCTGGGGGTGATTGGACAACGGTGCATGATTTTAAAAATGATGATGGTTTGTGTTTGTTGAGCACTTACTGTTGTCTTGAGTAGTTTAAATGGATTGTTGCATTTTTATTTTGACTGCATATCTGGAAAGTTTTATCCCATTTTGGAGATGAGGAAAGTAAAGCTCAGGAAGGTTAAACTAAAAACCACACACGTGGTTGAAGCAGATCAGAATATACCTCTGCAACATCCGACACTGGCATGAGGATTGTTTTGAAGGGAAGGCCATTGAGAATCAACAGAGGCGGGAAGTAGGCTCTGCCCTCCCTTATCTGCCTGAAAGCACGAATTTCCCTTTGTGAAGGTGCCCTCTGTCTCCCGCCCCCGTATAGGAAAGGAATGGCCATTCTTATCACCGGAGATGAGGAGTCCACCCGGAGGTGAATTTGCATAAACAGACCTTATTGTGATATATATATATATATATAGAGACAGGGTTTCACTCTGTCCCCCAGGCTGGAGTGCAGTGGCAGGATCTTGGCTCACTGCAGCCTCCCAGGTTCAAGTGATTCTCCCGGCTCAACCTCCCGAATAGCTGGGATCACAGGTGTGTGCCACCACACCCCGCTAATTTTTGTATTTTTAGTAGAGATGACATTTCACTGTGTTGGCCAGGCTGGTCTCGAACTCCTGGCCTCAAGAGATCTACCTGACTTGGCCTCCCAAAGTACTGGGATTACAGGCGTGAGCCACCATGCCTGGCCCGTTTTTATCTTCCATTAGTTTTCCATATATTTCCTAGTTACTTCCCTATGATTTATCATCCCTTGAAGCACCCAAATCCCCCTTCTTTTTGTTAAAATGGTATATAAGCCCCTGAGTATAATTGCTTGAGTTTCACTTCTGTGAACCCTCATGCACATAAAGATTAACAAAATCTCCGTGCCTTTTTTCCCATTAATCTCTCTTTTTCTTTTTTCTTTCTTTTTTTTTTTTTAAAGTTTAATTCACAGGCTCCAGGTGCTTAACCTAGGAGGGTAGAGGAAAATTTTTTCTCCCCATAGTGATAAATGTAATTCAGTTACTGGGCCACAGAAAGCCTCCTCCTCCTTCAGCAGCCCCTGTCCTCTCTTCCCTTGCTCCCGCCACTGCCTTAACCCAGATCCTCATCGGCTCATTCAGTGAATATAGGAGCTTTGCCATAGCTCAGTGCCTCTGCCTTTGGCCACTCTTCCCTTGATCCACATTCTGCACTGCTGCCAGGGGACTTTCTAGGAGGCAGGTCTGTGTGTGCGGAACTCCTGTGGGAGGCCCTTCAGTGGCTCTCTCTGTCAACAGAAGAAAGTCCCTTGGCCTCACCGCTCATCTCTGCCCCACACCTGTCCCACTCTG
>NW_012104254.1:5229518-5230581 GCF_000951045.1 Mandrillus leucophaeus
GATCTCGGCTCACTGCAAGCTCTGCCTCCTGGGTTCATGCCATTCTCCCGCCTCAGCCTCCTGAGTAGCTGCGACTACAGGCACCCGCCACTACGCCCGGCTAATTTTGTTTTTGTATTTTTAGTAGAGACGGGGTTTCACTGTTTTAATCAGGATGGTCTTGATCTCCTGACCTCGTGATCTGCCCACCTTGGCCTCCCAAAGTGCTGGGATTACAGGTGTGAGCCACCGTGCCCAGCCTAGAATTCTAATTTTTTAAAGTCAAAATTAACAAAACTCTTTGGCCACTCTTCCCTTGATCCACATTCTGCACTGCTGCCAGGGGACTTTCTAGGAGGCAGGTCTGTGTGTGCGGAACTCCTGTGGGAGGCCCTTCAGTGGCTCTCTCTGTCAACAGAAGAAAGTCCCTTGGCCTCACCGCTCATCTCTGCCCCACACCTGTCCCACTCTGACCAGACTTCCTTTCTCAGAACCTGCTGGGCTCCTTTGGTCCATACTTCCTCCCTCGCCCAGATTTTCTTCCCTCATACTTGGCTACCTGTACAGATGCTCTAGGCTCGTCTTGAACATCCCTTCCTCGGTTAGGTCATTGTGGAGGAGGGTTTGCCACCTCCCCACTGGGTTCTTTGCCTACTACCTTCTTAGGATGCTTTTGACATTGCACTTTCATGGTCTGTTTGCATGCTGTCTCCCCTCCACAGCTCTTGGACTGCAACATGCTTGCTCATCTGTATCCCTGACACCCAGCCCCGAAGGTGGCAAGGGGCCGTGTAACCATTTAATGACCAAGAGACTGACAACTAGCTGGACTGTAAGAGATTAAAATAAAATGGCTCTTTTATTTTTTTCTTTTATTTAGTTTTTAAAAATTGAGAAGGGATCTTGCCCAGGCTGGCTCGAACTCCTGGCCTCAAGTGATTCACCCGCCTCGGCCTCCCAAAGTGTTGGGATTACACGCATGAGCCACTGGCACCTGGCAAATGCTCTTTATGTCACAACTATGTTGTTCTTTTCTGTTAGAATTCTAATTTTTTTTTTTTTTTTTTTTTAGGAGATGAGATTT
>NW_012104254.1:5230916-5239394 GCF_000951045.1 Mandrillus leucophaeus
AGACAGAGTCTTACTCTGTCACCCAGGCTGGAATGCAGTGGCACGATCTTGGCTCACTGCAACCTCTGCCTCCCAGGTTCAAGCAATTCTTGTGCCTCAGCCTCCCTAGTAGCTGGGATTACAGGCGCACACCACCATGCCCGGCTAATTTTTGTAGTTTTAGTAAAGATAGAGTTTCACCGTGATGATCAGATTGGTCTCAAACTCCTAGCCTCAAGTGATCCGCCCAGCTCGGCCTCCCAAAGTGTTGGGATTATAGGTGTGAGCCACCGCACCTGGCCAGTCCTATCAGTTTTACAGGCAAGGAAACAGTGATCCTGAGTAGTGACAGCAGCACTGTTAAGGGGGATGCTGGGCTAGCCTCCAGCTCCTTTGGTCATCTGACTGTGGTACCCAACACTGAGTGGAAAAGCCACCTTTCAGTTGGCCCCTAGGATTGCACAGTTATGCGTACATGAGGAAGGAAATGGCCATTTCCACTCAGAACATGTTTATGGTATTTTCACTTAGCTTTTAGACACTGCTGATATTGCTGAATTAGAACAATTCTAGAACATTTATTATTATGTGGAAAGATCATTCATGGCTCTCTAAAATTATTAATGTAGCCTATTGTAAGTGGAGAGAGAGAGAGAGAGAGAGAGAGAGACAAGATACTTCAATGTTTTGTTTTATGTCCAGAAAGACCTAGTACTTGAATATCAGAGAATACTAGAAATGGAGAAAATATGTTCACTTAATGTCACCATAAAATTATTTCTTTTCATGTTGAATCATTGCTAACAAGTCACACAATTATAATTTTATGTTAGAGAAACAACATCTTTGATATAAAGGAATTTAAGTTGCTCTCTGGTATCTTAAATGTCAAAGCAGGGCAAAATCTTACCTGGTAGAAACTGTAGAGTTGTGATTGCCACATACCTCGGGTGAGCATTTATTGTTTGTTTGCTAAGCTTGCTCCCTTCCCTCTGAGACTGTTTTGGGAAACTGCTGGTCTAATATAGGATGCAAAAGGGAGTTGCACTTTAAACTTCGACCTCGACTCGCTGGTGTTGTGATTGTTGCTGGGTGTGACGTTGGCACAGGCGAGCCGATTAGACTACCATATTCTTTGGCAACAATGATTGCTCTGAGAAGGGGCATATGTCCTAAACTAGACCCAGTAGACTCGTTCCTTGCCATTTTTAAAGAACAGAAGCTGGTAGCAGGGGAGAAGAGTTTCTTTACTTTCTTGTCTTGATGCTGAGAAAATATGACTTAGAAGTGGCTCTAGTTGTAGCCTTAGGTAGATAAAGGTGATCTGCAAGAATGAAGCCAGCCCGCAGAGAGAAGCAGAGAGGAGAAAGGATGAGAGAAAGGGAGAGAGCTCCTTGACAGTGTTAGAGGCCCTGGTTGTAGTTGTGCATGAGGCTCTCCTCTTCCTGTAACCAAGTATCAGCCAGTAATTTTTGTTTTTTCTTTTTTGCTGGTTTGGGTTTGAAAGCTTTGCAGCTAATCATTGATCAAGTTTTAACATATGAAGATTTTGTTTTGCTTTGTTAACTAAACAAGTTGAGCAAATGTGCCTTCTGTATCCCAGAATGTAGATTGCAATGTGTATATGAGGTAGATATTTATAAGAATGCTCTATTATTTTTCCTCTCTTCTATCTTGACGTTTACTCTATACTACTTATGTAACAGGAAATTAGAAAAAGTTTGAGAAATGTGTCTAGCAGCCTGGCTAAATTTGTCCAACTGCCAAGCAGTCCAGTCTGTCAAGCTGACTTTAATCTGGAAAAGTTCTTTAAAAATCAACCAGTTTGATGAAAATGTTTTTGTTGAAATGTTTTCTATTATGGAGCAGAACTGGCTCTGTCACAAAGCAGCCTATTTATAGTAATAATTCCTTTGAAAAATTTTTTTTTTGTCTGAGTACATGATCACAGTAACAGCAGAACATTGAATGGATGCATTAATCCAATAAGATATTTAAGTTTGTATTAAATTCTAGAAACTTGAAGGCAGGACAACTGCAATGGATTTCACTCAGCATAGTGTAAATCATAGTTCTTGATGGGGCATATTAAAAAGAAAATCTCCTGTGGTTTTAGTATCTTTAGGATTTTTCCGTAGGAGAGAGTTAGGGCCTGGTGAGTAGGTAAAAGAAAATAAGGAGAAAAAATCATTGTAAAAGTTAAAATGCCACCATATGTGCATCGACACCTGAGAATGACAGGGACAAGGAAAGCCACTATTTCTCAAACATCATCTACCAGCCTTTGAATTGGTTCTTGCCCGAAGTATTCCTTCCACAGGCAAAAGGAAAAAAACAGCAGAAAATGAGGACATTTTGATTGAGTTCTGCAGAGCCGAGGGCAAATCAATAGTTCATTTCCCTGACTCTGATATTCAAAACTTGATTTGGAATCAATTTGTGTTTAGAAGGTTTCCACAAATTCTAAGGTAACAAGAATGAAGACGTATCACAGAATTTAATCTGTCTTGTTTGCAGCCCTTCCCCTGCCCAGGACTTGACAGATGCAGGAGGGACAGCTGGCAGGAGGAAGGCTTGGATGAAGTCACCAAGGGAATTGTTTGGCTGGTGACTCACGGCTTAAGTTTAATTGTTTTGGCAAAGTCAATATGTTGCTCTTGTGTAGAAACAGAAATAATGAGGATATTTGGGTTGATGTTTCTGATTTTTTGAAGGAGCTGCAGTAGTCTTGAATAAATAGAATGGAGATCGGGACCTAGTAAATGGAGACTGGGGCGATGGCATCCATTGCTTCCTTCAAGGTTTTAATGAAAACTGGTGTCCTCTGGGAACAGAAATGCAGTCCCTTGGGAAGCAATCTTGTAATAGAGAGGAAAAGGCAGCTTTTGGATAATGGTTTCATTTGTAAATATTAAAAATACCTTGTAACTGGAAATTGTGTTGTGACTAGAAACCTGTAATTTTCTTCATAATGATTTCTGTTTATGTGTGTATGTATCTGTTCATGGTGACATCCGACTTACCGATATTTCTCAACTGTCTGCAACTTGGCTGAGAACCAGAAAGTGAGAGGAAAAAAATGACCAAATGAGATGCCCGGAGCCCAGCGAGTAAAGCCCTTGTGCTTTACCCATAGATGTCCTTGTGGTCTTCTTCTAGTGTTTTCTTCCTTGATTAAAGGCGCCACTGCTCATCCACTTGCATAAACCAGACCCCTAGAAACTCTCCCAGGCACCTTGTTTCCCTTCATCCGGGTGCACCCATTCACCTTTAGGTCATGCCACACTGACCTTCTACAAAGCTCTCAAATCATCCACTCCTCTTCACATGTAGGGAGTCTTGACCTACTTTTTGCAATGAAACCCTTCGGCAGTCTGGTGAAGCCCATGTGTCCCTTTTCAAAGTAAGGTTTTTACTTTTTAATTTTTTTAGCAAACTAACACAGAAAGAATAAAGCTCTAAAATGCATTAAATAAAACACAGGATTACAAAGAAAACCAATTAGGTTAAAATACAGTTATCAAAGTATTAATAATTTTGAGTTATAATAATATATGTGCTTCTTTATAAATGCATTATGTAACATGACATAGTAGCAGGCCTAACAACTGCAGTAATTTTTCAAGTAGTGATGAGTATAAATGACACATATATATATATATATATATATTTTTTTTTTTTTTTTTTTTTGAGATGGTGTCTCACTTTGTCACCCAGGCTAGAGTGTAGTGGCACAATCTCAGCTCACTGCAACCTCCGTCTCCCAGCTTCAAGTGATTCTCTTGCTTCAGCCTGGGATTACAGGCACACACCAGAATGCCCGGCTAATTTTTGTATTTTTAGTAGAGACGAGGTTTTACCATGTTGGCCAGGCTGGACTCGAACTTCTAACCTCAGGTGATTTGCCTGCCTTGGTCTCCCAAAGTGCTAGGATTACAGGTGTGAGCCACCGCGACAGGCCGAGTATAAATGATATCTTGATATATCTACAGCAACTGTAATGTGATCTGAAAACACCTGTGGTTTCTCTCGGTAGCAAGGTCACAGATGCTGCTAATACTCCTGTGGTTTACTGCCTACATTTATAATGGAAGGAAATACTAAATTTCAATCAGAGGTTGATGAAAATAAAGATATGCTTGTTTTCCCACCTAAATTCACAGAATTGTGGAGCCTGGACTGAGAATACTGCCTTTAGGCCAACCCACCATAGTTTTTGCCGGACTTACTGGCCACAGGCTCCTACTGGATGTAAAGCTTGCCCATGTCCAAAATGTCCTCTACTCTGCAACCAAGGTGGCGTTTTCAAAATGCAACCGCCCACTTACACACCTGAACTGCCTTCCATTGCTCTTGGAGACCCAAAGGCCTGGGTCTCAGCCACAGGGCTCCTCTTCCTATGTGGCAGATTTTGTGTTCTCTCCCACCACAGGGCTTTGGTGCGTGTGTTTCCCTCTAAGAATGCTCTTCACACCCTTCCTCACCAGTGAACTCTTTAGGAGATCTGCTCAACCATCACAAGGGAGTCTCCTCTGACCTTCTGGATCAGTTCCTGGTTGTCTACTGCCTCATATCCCTCTTGTTTCTCCGAGGTGATGTTACATTTATTTGCATGATTCTTTGACTAATGCTTGTCCACCCATCAGCTGTGGGTTTCATTAGAACTGGTTTCCAGCCTGGCCAACGTAGTGAAACCCCATCTCTACTAAAAATACAAAAATTAGCCGGGTGTGATGGTGGGCACCTGTAGTCCCATCTACTTGGGAGGCTGAAGCAGGAGAATCGCTTGAACCCGGGAGGTGGAGGTAGCAATGAGCCGAGGTCTCACCACTGCACTCCAGCCTGGGCGACAGAGCAAGACTGTGACTCAAGAAAAAAAAAAAAAAAAAAAAGAAAAGAACTGGTTTCATGCTATTCCCAGGACAGTGCCTGGCATATAGTAGAGGCTCATTAAATGCTTGTAGAATAAATAGATGAATGAATGAACAGTTCCAATAGCATTTTAGGAGCAGAAAAACCCAATGACTTGGATTGGATTGAGATGAGAAGAAAAGTTTACATGACAGCAGGGTGGAGTGATAACTTCTTATTCAGGGAGGAGACAGGGAGGCTCACAGAAGTGGCCAAAACCAGATACCCCCTCCTCCTGAACTGAAGTCTGCCAGCGTAACTAAAATGGCGAGTTTTATGTACCTCAACAGGCCTCAAGAGCACCACTATGTTATAGGAGATAATATTAATTTACATTTCTAAGGTCAACCCTAAATATTAAGAAAAAGTTAAATTACATTGTTGGTATTTGCATATTTAAAAAGAAATGTTATAAAAATGCAAAAGTTTATATTTCTCTTGAAAAGAAAAGGTTATTTGGAAAATATATGAGGTCTGATGATTGTGCCGTGTGTATGTACGTATATGTATATATTTATTTCCTGGAATATATTATTTGATGCCAACACTTAGATATTTAATTATTAGGTCTAAGATATGTTTCTTCAACAGTATAACCTAGAAGTGGAATTTTCAGTGGGTTGATGATATCAGTGGAGAATGATACTAATGAGGCCATATTATGGGTAATTTTCTCACAAAGTCATGATGACATTGCATCCTGTGGCATAGATTTCATTCTCGATTCCAGGTAAAAATAGTGCAAATGTAGGCTTAGGGTATTGAATAAAAGTGCATAGATAGATGGTGCAAATCCACCTTTGGTAGTTAAGAAATAAGTCAAGGTTGACTTGTGTAATATAATTTTGAGTTTCTATCATGTTCAAGGCTTGTTAGTAGGTCCTGGATGTGTAGCAATCTCATCCCTGCCATAATAGCATTGGATCAATTTTCCTACATGAATGGATGTATTACTTCAGTAATAACTGAAGTTGGACTGTTTCATGGGGAACTCATTTTATAGTGAAAGATACAGATATTAGCCCTGGACTGGAAAAAGATAGAATGCTTTTATTCTGAAACCCTGTAGGGGAAGATGAGTTTTTAGGCATTCACCCCACATACCTTTGTATGTGAGGCAAAGGTTGGAACATCAACTCCTGAGAGACTGTTCCCTCTGTGCTGTTCCAGGGGCTGTTCCTATCTCTTTGATGAGTACCTGGAAACCATTGCCCAGGGTTTGGATTCAAACCTAAAGTTATCTGATTGGCTTACTTCCACATCAGTTGCTCATCATTTACTTAGAGCAAAATCATGTAAAATCCTCCCTCCTGTGGATCAAGTTGGCGAGCCCAGTCTGGAAAAGTGATGGACTGTGCCCACTGGCACTCAGAGCCTGGGCCATGGCCATCGGTGACTCGTTGGGCCGATTTTCATTTGCACTTTTCCACTGGGCTTGGACCCAGCAACCTGAAACAGTGCCTATGAAGCTGTCACACTCTGTTGTGTCAAAGTGACTCAAGCACTTTTGGGCTGGGACCATTGAAATGATGGACTGTTATGGTCTTCTCTCTTAATGCGCATTTAATGCCTGTTCAGGGAGCACTTCATTTACACATCACTTACATGCTAGACTTATGCAATTTTGGTTGAAAATTCAGTATTGTTCTTGTATAGGAGCCATGCTCTAATTTAAATAAGATGAGCCTCTTGTACCCTAAAGGCAGGCCTGCATGTGTATTTGTAACCTCTTTGCAATATGAATCATCATGGAATTACATTACAATTTCTAAGAAGGATAACATTCAGGTTTCAAAAGAGGAAAAATAGATTGAAATAAGAAAACATTCAGATTTTGCTTATGGTAATTCTTATAAAGAAATAAAAAGAATTACAGTCCTGTGTAATGAGCTTTAGACTAGAGATCTATTGCCTTGTCTATATCTTAGGTTTGATAGTAGAAATACAAATACCGACATGACACACACCTCGGGGAGGCCAGTCAAATCACTACGTGCTGTATTTACTGGGCAATTTCAGAGATCATCTATAAATATTGTTTCTTATTTCCGGTTCATAGAATTAAAAAGCATGGAAGGTGGCTTTATGCCTACACAAGAGTAATCTAAGATAAAAATAGAAAAGACTAATAATGGTCCATGGAGATCTCATCATACTCAGATATTAAAACAGAAAAAATTTTTTTTCAAGTCAGAGCTCTAATGTGTTGAAGAAATGACTGGGGGACAATGAGTTACATTTCCTTAGTGGTTAAATAAGTAGAGATACATATTTTACTTATTTATGAAGATTATAAATGGCCAGAGTGAGAATTTTAAAGTCGTTACCACAAGGGATAATATCAATCAATTTTTGTCCATGTTTGTTTTTAATGAGCGTGTAGAGCAACAGAAAATGCCATTCTCAGACTGTTCTTTTAATTAAAATTGTAAAGGAAAAGTTATTTGGGGAATGTTTCTCCGAATGAAGAATATTGATGTTTTAAATTAAATTCTGAATTGAGTTTTCAATAAATTGGAATGCAGGGATTTCTTTCTAACTACATGGAACATTTCAGCAGATTAATGACTGGTCATTTCAAGAGTCAAAAGGACTCGACCAGCTTTTGATGGGAGAAAATAAACGACTCCATTTCCGTTTTAAAAGCGTATTCAGCAATAGAGTGTTGATATTACTAATTTATAATGGATGGTGCCGTTCGCAATGATTTAATGTGTGTTATAGCACCTCTGTCCCTGCCAACCTCAGTTCCATGCCTATGGTTTTGAAATACCGTTTCCCCTCAGTAATTATGAAGCTGGAAATGACTCTTTGCACCTGGTTCACAGTTCTTTTTACCTTTCACAGTCTTCCATGAATATAAAAGCCTGGGGTCTGGATGATTTGGGTGAGCGTTTCATTTCTGGTCCACACATCTTGAGATAGCACGTGTAAATGGGTCTCCATTTTACAAAGATGACTGAGCACTGTGAAGGGATTTGTGGTCCCTGTAGAAAAGGTATTATAAAGCAGCAGAAGAAAAATGGAAAATACAAAAAGCAAAAGAAAATTCCCCAAACAGCACAACAAAAAGATTTTCTGTAGCAATGGAGAGCCCTTCAGCACCCCAAATCCCACCTGAATGGCAGTGTTCACACGGCTTATGAATAGCAAGCACAGAGCCGGCCATAGATAAAACGATGGCGCGAGGCTCAGATCTGTCTTCTGCTCGGTTAGCTTCCCAGGTCGGCACGGGTTTTTCCAGGAGCGTCAGCGCAATTCCTCCACTTCAGGCGCTCAGCATCCTGTGCTCTGGTTATTCTTGTTTAGATAGCAATGCCTGCTCTCTGCACAGCCAGGACCCTCATACACACCCAGGAGCAGAGAGCCCAGAGGGGCTAGTCAGAAGATACGGTAGAGCGTGCAGAATCTCAGCAGATTCTATAAAGTCACCCAATTCAGATGCATACTTTGCTCATTTAGCCTCTAATCTCAAACACACCCTTTCAGCTCACATGGAGCTAAAAAAAGGATGGCTGGAGGTTGGGAATGTGGGTCTGAGGCTGTGAAAAGGGAAGCAGAGATGCAATGTTTAATTTGTGTTTTCTT